>NC_088234.1:34739638-35048168 GCF_036934945.1 Oncorhynchus masou masou
TATTTATTTCATTTCATTTGCGATTTTCATGAATAGTTAACGGTGCGTTATGCTAATGAGCTTGAGGCTATAAATAGAATCCTGGATCCGGGATTGCGCGACGCAACAGGTTAAAAGTAATTTGAGAGTTGCCAGGATAGTCAGGAAAGATGCTAAAAACTAGCAGCTGATACATTAGGTAGGCATCATAAGATTTGTGGCATTTATTTGGATTGAATTAGGCTATGAGAGAGGGAGACTGGATGTTGGAATCGTAAAACATCGTGATAACGGATTCTGATGGTTGTCAATTCCAGGTTTGATTGTTTATGTAACACCAGTGAATTTGAGCGCTGTTTCCATTGTGTGGAACCATGTTAGGGTATTTAAAGTTTGAAAAGCAACCTCTATAGAAAAACATAACTGCATATGTTTCGGGAAATTAGCTAGGTTGAATTTGGTTATTCGAGTTTTGCCCCTGATACGTAGACATCCGTAACAGGGGCAAGAGGGGTTTTTTTTCTTGAGGAACTAACAGATGTGAACGTGGGTCTCTGAGTAATTTTGCCATCTGAAGCATTATAGTAGTGAGTTTTCGTATAGTTTGTTTTTAGCTGATAAAAGTGGTTTGTTTATTTGTTTACTGGTTATGGTCAATTTTAGGGTTTGATTTAACTTAGTTAAACATTGTGTTCTGGCGTGTTTAAGTAGGATTCTTTATTCCGGGACAGATGGAAGTTATCTAAAATAAGTAAGTTGAAGGAGCCATGGGAGAATGGGACTGCATTTTTATTATTTCTTACACTGAGAAATGTACGACATTTGCGGAAGAGGGAAAAAGTAATACATTGGATAATAATGTTATCAGGTTAATTGTATCTAAGGGTAGCATGTTCATTTAGGTAAACATATACGTAGACGATGTTTAAAACTTATGATTAATGATTTGAGTCAAAGCGGAATTATCATTAGGTTTAGTTATAGTTCACTTATTGAGTTTCTGAATCGAAGTAGCATAGTGAATGCTAGTTAGGCGTGTTGTGTCTCACTTTTAGAAGCCTCCTGGGATTATAATCTTGGGGAGAGAGCGGCCATAAACGACCAAATTGAAAAAGGTCTGGAAGTCTTGATTATCCAATAAGGTTTGCAAATATATACACATAAAACAATTGTTAGAACTATTTGTTTTAGTGCAAGGGTATTTTAAAGAGGCACGCTCACATATGGAACCTTATGAGTTTTTATTTTATGGGATTTAATTACACAGGTGATTATTTTAATTTTAAGGATAAAGGGTTCTTTAATATGTCTAAATATGGAATGGAACATGACTAAAAAAAGGTGGTATGACCTTTTGACCTTATCATGGCTATCTTTTGGGGTCTGATCAGCCCCGGGGGAGAGCCATTTGTATAATGAATTGTGGTCAGTTGGGTTACTAATTTTAAGGTAAATTAGTTATAATGGAGTGTTAGTTTGGGGTTTAGAATTATTGTTTGAATCACTGAAGCTGATTTACAATATCAGCTGTGAAGTTTTTGAATTGGCTATTATGGATTTGATATTACAACAGAAAATAGTTCTATTTATCATTGAGAATAAATAAATAGGGGTGAAAAATTACTGTAGATAAGGTATTCCATGTTATTGTCAGATAGAATACTGAGGAAGTAAAGAGCTTGTAAAGTGCAGGAAGGATTTCAATATGGTTAGCATTTGTTCAGGCTCTGGTTAACCATTAGGAGGTATTTTAAATATTATTAAATTTGACAGGAATATAGGACATCTGTGGTGATTTAGGATTATTGTAAGGATTAAGATAGATTGATTAAGGAAATGTAAGGACTTTAGAGATGGCCACTTATAGACATGTTTTTTCTAAAATCAATGATTTTAGATAGTCAAACAGTGAGACGCTTAGTGGCATTTTGAGAGATAGGAGAGAAAGGAATTACTGTTTAAATCGGTAAATATATATATTGAAGAACATATGTAAATAGCACAGATACTTCTTAAACTAGATAAGCCACTGGACAGAGAATTGATACAGGATTGGGATGAATGGATGCCCAAGAGAGAATTGGACATACATGATAATGTCAGAAAATAAGGATAATTTACTAATCCTACCTAAGTCATTATTTAGGGTATATAAGGTTGATACCTGGGCAGAGCCAGGTATCAAAAGGGGGGTGGGTAAGTTAGTGGCCTATTGGATAAGAAACTAATAATAAAAAATATCTAATATCAGATTAAACATATGAGAAACTGTTTGTTAACCAAGCCTGTATGTCCAGGATTTTATGCATACAGGTGAATTACAGGTGAAGTCACTCAATCCAGTCCCAGAGGCTTGTTGGGGGTCCACACCAAGGACTCCTGGTGACAGCTAGCTGAAAGAGCTACCCGGATTCATATCGAACGGCGGGAGGGTAAGACACAATGACACTGTCAAACAATAAACAGTGTTCGGGAGGAGAACTGGAATTAACAGAATTCCGGGGGCCATCTCTCGAATTAAGTAACCCTCCCTGTCTTTTCATCCCTGTTTTTGTTCATAGATGTGAAGATGTGTCTGGCTCTTGCTAAGTGATGTGTTCTCAGGGAGAGGGTGGGGCTTCACATGGAAGCTGTTCGTCTGAGCTGTTTTATCGTGGGTGACATACTCCTGATACAGCACGTCCTACTTGAGTATGCAGAGAGTGGTAATTTGACCCATGGTTCAGACGATGAGGATTTTGTTCCAAAATAAGCATAAGAGATCCCTAGATCTGGGTAGACAGGAAGTTAGAGTAGAGTTTGGGAAGGATCTCTCAATGGAGTTTTATGTAGATCAAAATGGAGTCTCTAACTACATGGCAGTCTAGGACTCTGAGCCATTATGGCATATATCGGTGCAGGTTCCCATATTGATCGTGGACACAGGTCATAGCTCATTTGAAGAGAGAGGGCTATATGAATCCACTCACCCAGTATGGAAGAAGGTAGAGTATAGTGAAGGTGAGAATTTTTGATTGTAATCAGGAAAGAGGGATGTAAATGCATAAAGATACGCCTAACCCTTTAAACAGAAATGAAGAAGGATCTAGGGTTGTGGTATGGATATGACCAGGTCTTGGTCCACACCTTAGTACGGTTCTGGGTAGAGGAGTTTAGTTTGTGGGGAATTTATATTTGATGAGACCATTTTTGATGTTTAGGGAGGCTAGGTTGTATCCCATCTCAATATTAGACTGTTTTTTAATGAAGATTGTAACGAAAATCCTGATAAGAAGAGTTATGATTCTGATGTAGGCCTGAGAAACAGTTATGGTGAATGCAAGTGTTGGGTTATGTTAAGGTGATGTTTTGATGACAAGAAATATCTCTAATAAAAATAGAAATGGGCTTTTTAATATTACAATATAACTACAATGTGTGATTGAATGTATAATATTTAATCAAAGGGTGGATATGTTAAGGGACTTTTTATCAATGATGACTAATTATGTATACATTTCAATCAGGACTGACTAGTCCAAATGCTATTATGTACTGTACATGTATGAATTTTCTCTCTTGCTCCCTTTACGAATTGTATATAATATAGTCAGGAGTTTAGTAAAAATGACAGTTCATTCATTTGTACAAAGGAACAGACTATCTCCAGACTGTCTAGAATGCTTATCTACACTGACTGACCTTGGCTCTAGGCGAGGAGGGAAGGCTTGAGAACTAATAGGGCCTTTCTACCAGTGTCAAGAAGAGATGGAACATTTAGAAAACGCTGACGTCATTTTCAGTTTATAACCTGTGGTAAAATGTGTATATACCCAGTACTCTCTTGAATTAAAGGCTGTTACCTGACTTTTAAGACTGGGACTCTGTCCATTCTTATAAAATATAGGGTCTTTACAAACCCTTAAATGCATTGACAGAGTGTTTAATTTTGATTGGGAAATAAAACAGAGGAAAACCCCATTAAAATCTTTGGAGGGAGTTGAAAGTCCGTGTTGCCCAGCAAAGGCCCCAAAACGTCACTGCTCTAGAGGAGATCTGCATGGAGGAATGGGCCAAAATACCAGCAACAGTGTGTGAAAACCTTGTGAAGACTTACAGGAAACGTTTGACCTCTGTCATTGCCAACAAAGGGTATATAACAAAGTATTGAGAAACTTTTGTTATTGACCAAATACTTATTTTCCACCATAATTTGCAAATAAATTTTAAAAAATCCTACAATGTGATTTTCTGGATTATTTTTAGTTAATAGTTGAAGTGTACCTATGATGAAAATTACAGGCCTTATCTTTTTAAGTGGGAGAACTTGAACAATTGGTGGCTGACTAAATACCTTTTTGCCCCACTGTATCTGATATTGGCAGAAAGCCTCAATTTTTGTTAATCTAACTGCACTGTCCAATTTACAGTAGCTATTACAGTGAAATTATACTATGCTATTGTTTGAGGAGAGTGCATAATTATGTACACGAAAAGTTATTAATAAACCAATTAGGCACATTTGGGCAGTCTTAATACAAAACCTTTAAAATAAATACAATGGTTTATTGGATCAGTCTAAAACGTTGCACATACACTGTGGACAACACCTAAATTGCAACTGGGCTGGAATAATACATTATGGCCTTTTGTAACGGATTTCTTTAGGTGAAGGAGAGTCGGACCAAAATGTGGCGTGGTTATTTAGATACATCTTTAATGAAGATGAAACACAATCAATACAAAAACAATAAACGTAACGTGAAAACCAAAACAGCCTAAACTGGTGCAAACTAACACAGGAACAGGAACAATCACCCACCAACACACAGTGAAACTCAGGCTACCTAAGTATGATTCTCAATCAGAGACAACTAATGACACCTGCCTCTGATTGAGAACCATACTAGGCCGAAACATAGAAATACCCAAATCATAGAAAAACAAACATAGACTGCCCACCCCAACTCACGCCCTGACCATACTAAATAATGACAAAACAAAGGAAATAAAGGTCAGAACGTGACACCTTTGTCTTGCATTTCAAAGATGATAGAACAAAAAATTTAAAAGAACGGTTGGTTCTTTCATTATATTATCTTTTACTAGATCAATTCTGTTATGTTCCTTTCATATTTCCACATAGTTCAAAGTGTTTCCTTTCTAATTGGATATCCTTGCTTCAGGGCCTGAGCTACAGGCAGTTAGATTTGGGTATGTCATTTTAGGCGAAAATTGGGAAAAAAAGGGGCGTATTCTTATCATTAAGATCCTTAAGTGTATTTGGCTAAGGTGTATGTAAACTTCTGACTATACATGTATCAGATGCAGGCCATCAGTCCAGTAAAAAAAGCTAAGAATTATGCTCACTCAGCTGTGCATCACAAGTAATAAAAAATATATATTTTACCAGTGTGATTATATACCGACGTTTTTTAATATAATTTCAAATTGGTCTGAGAAGAACAACATTGGCAGGGCAATTCAAGTGTAGCCAATATGCAGTGATAATGTATTGGGCCTATAGCCTGCTGCACAAACCTTATTGCTACAGAACTGTTTATAATTGGTTAATGTTGCATAGGCCTAAGTCTTGTTTTATTTTTTTTAATCTGAGCTGTAGATCTCGGCCTGCATTTTGACTCCAAGTGATCTTGACTCAGAAAACGTTGGTGACCACTGATATAGATAGTAGGCCTGCCTGGCTGGCAGTGTACTTCCTTTTGCTGAGAAGAGCTCAGCTACATCAATGGACTTGGCTTCACACATTCAGACACATACTGCCTTTCTGAGTTGCAGTGAGAGAAAAGAGAGTGGAAGAGTAGACACAATGACTCCTCACAGAGGGGAATAATCCAAACTCAAGAGTCTAAACAAAAACCATGCAGTACTTCTGACAGCTGACTGTGATAGGTCTCGACCCCATCCGTTGGACCGCCGTTTCGGAAAAAGGGATATTTCAGAGGTGGTCTCCCATCTAACCCGGCAACACAAAAGATACACTGTGTCCGTATTTGTGTGCTCAGATAAATATAGTCTGTGTGCTTGTCTCCAATGTGTCAGCCCCTGATGATGGTTGTGGTCTCTGCAGAGCAGGAGTATTCAACTCTTACCCTTCGAGGTCCGGAGCCTGATGGTTTTCTGTTCTACCTGACAATGAATTGCAGCCACCTGGTGTCCCACGTCTAAATCAGTCCCTGATTAGAGGGCACAATTAAAAAAAGTAGTGGAACTGGCTTCGAGGTCCAGAGTAGAGTGTGAGGGCTATAGAGAATTGGCCTTATTAGAGCAGATGATGCTGGTCCATTAGACAGAGAGAGATAATGTCTTAGGGTCAGGAGGAACCTGGATACAAACTTACCTGAATGGATAAGTAACAAAGGAAGAAATAAGACCAAAAGGGAGGATGAGGTAGAAAAAGAGGACAACAACCTATAATGGGGGGATGTGTTCTGCTTGTTTAGGTCCTGTAGTCATCTTCCAGAACAACTATGGTCACATTGTATAATCTACCTTCTCTCTGTTGAGCTATCATAGTCTAACAATATTATTTTGCAATAGCATTTGATTACACGCCAAGATATGAAGAGCTGTGCAGGTTGAAGTAATTAGCTATTATCTAACTTTCCGCATATTAATGTGGCTCATTTTGTGCAAACAGATATAGACCTGGGGATATTTGACAGTTCTCCCTTTCCTTCTTGAAAAAGCATCACCAATAGATTCTGGGACAAGATGTGTTTGGAGAGAGTAGTGGAGCAAGTAGTTATAGTCGTCTGTGAGCCATTTTATCCTCATTTATAGGCTATTTTATATTTGATGTAATTGAGTGTTTCGACCGTGGTGTGGGGGCTGTGCTTTGCCAAAGTGGGTGGAGTTATATACTGCCTGTTTGGCCCTGTCTGGGGGTATCATCGGATGGGGCCACAGTGTCTCCTGACCCCTCCTGTCTCAGCCTCCAGTATTTATGCTGCAGTAGTTTGTGTCGGGGGCAAAGGTCAGTCTGTTATTGTCAGGACCCGGTTACGAACCTGGGTCTCCGGAGTGAGAAACAGTCACTTAACCAACTGAGCCACGAATAGACAGCAGAACCCAGAAGATGAGGCAGACACAGCAGTACTTAAGACGGTGTATTTAATAAAGAAAAAATCCTAAAATACAAAAAATGGCAAATCCAAAAGGTGGTAGGTAAAACACCAAAAGAACTCAAAAGAAACTCACCAAAAAATAAACAAAAACAAAAAACAGAATACCACAAGAACGTCACCCGGAATCGACAAGAGCACACAGAACACTAGGGCAGGGTGCTAACATACAAACACAGAGCACAGAACTGAGGGAAACAAAGGGTTTAAATACAATCAGGGGAAACGAGACACAGGTGCAAATAATAATGGGGATCAAGGGAAAAACATAGGGACAAAAAGCACAATGGGGGCATCTACTGACCAAAACCCGGAACAACCCTGGCCAAATCCTGACAGAATCCCCCCTAGGAACGGCTCCTGACGTTCCTACCAGCTCTCTCAGGGTGGAGGACCCTGAACTGACGAATGAGGTCAGGGTCCAGGATGTCTTTGGCAGGAACCCAGGAGCGCTCCTCAGGACCGTAGCCTTCCCAGTCCACCAGATACTGCCAGGACCGCTGCACCCGGCGGGAATCCAGTATCCGGTGGACGGTATAAGCCGGCTGGCCTCCAATGACACGAGGCGGAGGGGGAGGTCTGTCTGCCGGGACAAGGGGAGAAAAAACAACAGGTTTTAACAATGACACATGAAATGTGGGATTAATCTTAAGGGATCTGGGTAAGTGTAGGCGATAAGAAACTGGGTTAACTCTCCTGGCAACCTTGAAGGGACCGATGTATTTTTGGGACAGCTTGCGAGACTCCACCCGTAGAGGTAAGTCTCTTGTGGAGAGCCAGACTCTCTGGCCGGGCGCAGGGTAGGCCCGGGACGGCGACGTCTGTTGGCTTGTTGTTGATACCTCTGTGAGGAACGCATCAGATTAAGACGGGTCTTCCTCCACATAAGCCGACAGCGTCTGACGAACCTCAAGGCTGAAGGCACTCTGACTTCTGCCTCCTGGTCCGGGAACAATGGAGGAGCATAGCCAAACTGACACTCGTGCGGGGACATACCAGTGGAGGAGGAGCGCAAGGTGTTGTGCGCGTATTCGGCCCAAACAATAAAGGATGACCATGTGGACGGGTTGTCACGAGTCATACATCGGAGGGTGGTTTCCAGCTCTTGATTCATCCTCTCTGTTTGGCCGTTGGACTCCGGATGGTACCCTGAAGATAGACTGGCAGAAGCCCCCATGAGTTGGCAGAAGGCCTTCCAAAACCTTGAGGCAAACTGGGGACCTCTGTCAGAAACCACATCTTGAGGAATGCCGAAGACTCGGAACACATGATTAATTACCAACTCAGCCATTTCCTTGGCAGAAGGTAACTTAGTCAGAGGGACGAACCTGGCCGCCTTTGAAAACCTGTCGATTATGACTAGGATAGTAGTATTGCCATGGGATGGAGGAAGTCCAGTAATAAAGTCCAATGAGATATGGGACCAGGGTCTGTGGGGAACAGGTAAAGGGTGAAGGAGTCCTTGAGGGCGGAGGTGAGAAGATTTGCCCTGGCAGCACACGGGGCAGGCATTGACGAAAGTGGCAACGTCTTCTCTTATGGTAGGCCACCAGAACTTACGCTGGATGAACTCCAAGGTGCGACCTACGCCCGGATGACAGGTGAGGCGAGAGGAGTGCCCCCACAGAAGGACCTGAGTCCTCACTGCCTTGAGGACAAACAACCGATTGGCAGGGCCTCCTTTAGGGTCCGGTTCGCTAGCTTGAGCACGTCTCACGGTATCCTCAACTTGCCACGAGATCGGAGCCACAATCTTAGCAGCAGGAAGGACAGGCATGTCCGTGTCATCTCGAATGGCAGGAGCGTAGACTCGGGACAGGGCATCCGGTTTGAGATTCTTCGACCCGGGCCGATAGGTGAGGATAAACTGGAATCGATTGAAGAAAAGAGACCATCTAGCTTGTCTAGAGTTCAATCGCTTCGCCTGCTGGATATACTCCAGATTTTTGTGGTCCGTAAGCACTTGAAACGGGTGAGAAGCCCCCTCGAGCCAGTGTCTCCATTCCTTCAATGCCATCTTAACCGCTAGGAGTTCACGATCCCCCACATCGTAGTTCCTCTCAGTCGGGGTAAGCCGGTGTGAGAAGAAAGCGCACGGATGAAGCTTCTTGTCTTCACCCCTCTGAGACAGGACAGCGCCAACACCAACCTCTGATGCGTCTACCTCCACCACAAATGGTTCATCCGTAGTCGGTAGTATCAGGATGGGAGCAGAGAGGATGCGCTGCTTGAGTCCTTGGAAGGCCGTCTCAGCTTCTCTTCCCCAAAAAAACCTTGAATTGCCACCTTTGGTTAAAGCTGAGAGAGGAGCTGCCACCAAACTGAAGTTCTTGATGAACTTGCGGTAAAAGTTTGTGAAGCCCAGGAAACGCTGAACATCCTTAACGGATTTGGGGTGGGCCAATCCGCTACCGCCCCTACCTTCCTAGGGTCCATTTGGATTCGACCGGGTTCCACTACAAATCCCAGGAATTGTACTCGGGATGAATGGAATTCACATTTTTCCGGCTTAACGTACAGATGGCTGTCCAGGAGGCGTTTGAGTACTTGTCTGACATGCTTAGTGTGTTCTTGAAGGGAGCTCGAAAAGATGAGGATGTCATCCAAGTAAACGAACACAAATATGTTAAGCATATCCCTAAGCACATCGTTTATGAGCGCTTGGAACACCGCTGGGGCGTTGGTCAGGCCGAAGGGCATCACCAAGTATTCATAGTGACCAGTAGGCGTGTTGAAAGCGGTCTTCCACTCGTCACCAGGTCTGATCCGCACAAGATGGTATGCGTTCCGCAGGTCAAGCTTAGTGAAAACAACTGCTTCCTGGAGCAGCTCGAAGGCTGTGGCCATAAGGGGTAGCGGGTAACGGTTACGGACGGTTATGTCATTGAGTCCCCGGTAGTCGATGCAAGGACGTAACCCACCGTCTTTCTTGGCCACAAAGAAAAACCCTGCTCCCGCCGGGGAGGTGGATGGACGCATGAGGCCTGCTTCCAGAGCGTCCTTGATGTAGGTATCCATAGCAGCTCGTTCGGGTGGAGATAGGGAAAAGATCCGACCCCTGGGGGGGCAAGTGCCCGGAAACAGGTCGGTGGGGCAATCGTAAGGTCTATGGGGTGGTAACATGGTGGCCCTCTGTTTGCTAAACACCAGTTTGAGGTCATGGTAACACTCGGGAACTCGGGTCAGGTCGATAGATTCTAAAGACTCGGGAGTAGAACTCGGGGAATTCTGGAAAATACAAGTAGCTTGGCACGTAGGACCCCACTGCTTGATAGTGCCCACAGACCAGTCGATGTGAGGGTTATGGCTGTGAAGCCAAGGGTATCCAAGGACGAGAGGGAACTCGGAACAGGAGATCAAATGAAAGTTCATCAATTCCTGGTGTTGTGAAACTGAAAGTCTCAAGGAGGTAGTGACATGAGTGACAAGTCCAGATCCCAAAGGGCTTCCATCCAATGTAGTAACCCTCATGGGGTCACTTAGAGGTTCAGAGGGAACGCCATTCTCCTTCGCCCAGACACCATCCATGAAGTTACCTGCGGCTCCAGAGTCTACCAAGGCTTGAAGGTGAAGCTTGTGGTTGTCCCAGGAGAGGGTGACTGGAATGAGCAGACGGGAGTTGGACGGATGGGAGGAGGTTATGTTTCCGTTACAGTTCCCCCGGTCTGTACGGGACAGAGCGTTTCCCTGGAGCCCGGGACACGTGGAACGGAAATGGCCCGGTTTGCCGCAATATAGACAGCGTCGCTCCTCATCCGGCGGTCTCTCTCAGCCTGGGAGATGCGTCCAATCTGCATGGGTTCCGGTGGAGCCAGCGATGATAAAGGTGGGGACTCGGAGCTGGGACTGATAGGGGCTAGAGGTCTACGGTTGAGTTCTCTCTCTCAGACGCTGGTCAATGCGTGAGGCCAACTTGATCAGGGACTCGAGATTGTCCGGTGGTTCCCGAGTGGCCAGTTCATCTTGGATAGTGTCGGAAAGGCCTTTCAGAAAGCACACCGTGAGCGCCTCGTTGTTCCAGCCACTCGCTGCTGCCACCGTGCGGAACTGGATGGCATAGTCCGTCACGCTGCGCCAACCTTGATGGAGAGTCAGGAGCTGTTTGGCTGAGTCAGAACCACTGCTTGGGCCTTGAAACACTCGTTTGAATTCCTCAGCAAAGGCAGAGTAGCTGGCACAGCAGGAACTATGGGCATCCCACACAGCAGTAGCCCAGGCCAGGGCTTTTTCCGACAGCAGGGTGATGATATATGCGATCTTAGACCGGTCGGTGGGAAACGACGAGGGTTGCAGCTCAAAGGAGAGAGAACATTGAGTGAGAAACCCTTTACAAGCACTTGGATCACCTGAGAACCGTTGGGGAGGTGGAAGACGAGGTTCAGCCAGGGGGTTAACTGCCATGGGTACGTGAACTTGAGATACTGGGACGGGAACTGTTGCCGGGGTAAGTCGATCAGATATTTGCTTAATGGAAGTCAGCATCTCCGACAGAAGATGAGAATGTCTAGCCATTAAGGCCTCTTGCTGAACCAGGGCGGCTTCGTGGCGTTGGACAGTCTCCTGGTGGTGGGACAGCGTGGCAAAATGGTCCTGGGAACTGGCTGCCTCTGGGTTCATTTTTGGCTCTGTGTTTCTGTCAGGACCCGGTTACGAACCTGGGTCTCCGGAGTGAGAAACAGTCACTTAACCAACTGAGCCACGAATAGACAGCAGAACCCAGAAGATGAGGCAGACACAGCAGTACTTAAGACGGTGTATTTAATAAAGAAAAAATCCTAAAATACAAAAAATGGCAAATCCAAAAGGTGGTAGGTAAAACACCAAAAGAACTCAAAAGAAACTCACCAAAAAATAAACAAAAACAAAAAACAGAATACCACAAGAACGTCACCCGGAATTGACAAGAGCACACAGAACACTAGGGCAGGGTGCTAACATACAAACACAGAGCACAGAACTGAGGGAAACAAAGGGTTTAAATACAATCAGGGGAAACGAGACACAGGTGCAAATAATAATGGGGATCAAGGGAAAAACATAGGGACAAAAAGCACAATGGGGGCATCTACTGACCAAAACCCGGAACAACCCTGGCCAAATCCTGACAGTTATATCTGGAGAATTTCTCCTGTCTTATCCGGTGTCCTGTGTGAATTCAAGTATTCTCTCTCTCTCTCTCTCTTTCTCTCTCTCATGATGACTCCTTGCTGTCCCCAGTTCACCTGGCCGTGCTGCTGCTCCAGTTTCAACTGTTTTGCCTGTGGCTATGGAACCCTGACCTGTTCACCAGATGTGCTACCTTTCCCAGACCTGCTGTTTTCAACTCTCTAGAGACAGCAGGAGCGGTAGAGCTACTCTCAATGATCCGCTATGAAAAGCAAATTTACTCATGAGGTGCTGACCTGTTGCACCCTCGACAACTACTGTTATTATTACTTGACCCTGCTGGTCATTTATGAACATTTGAACATCTTGACCATGTTCTGTTATAATCTCCACCCAGCCTGGTTCCTCTCTAGGTTTCTTCCTAGTTTTTGGACTTTCTAGGGAGTTTTTCAGAGCCACCGTGCTTCTACACCTGCATTGCTTGCTGTTTGTTTTTTTTTGCTGGGTTTCTGTACAGCACCTTGAGATATAAGCTGAAGTAAGAAGGGCTATTTGATTTGACCGATGTCCTGTACATGTCCGGACCAATTCAATCATCTTTTTTTGTTTTTGTTGCCTATTTGGTTTAGCTCTTCACAGAACGAACCATCTTACTCGACTTTTTCAACTTGAAGCTTTCACTCCTGGCATGGCTAGCCTGCTTTGTTTTTATCATTATGGCTTCCGACGGCTGGATATCACTGGCCAACCATGAATTTCTCTCTCGCCCAGGGTGGTGGAGAGTTGTTTGAAGTTGATATGTCCTACTTCTTGGAGCAGGTGGCTTGTTCAACTCAACTTCACCACAGAGACTGGGCCGAGGTTGTTCGGTGAAAGGGCCCAAGGGAGTCAAAACCTAGGTGGTTCTTTCCTGCCTTAGAGGGTCCACTCCACCTGGCAAACAGTTTTGCACCATTGGAAGTGAACTGTCCGGCTCCAGGAGCCCGATCTGGTCCTGGACGATGCCAGGCAAGTGATCACCAACATCAAAAAACAGGGCTACAACATCAGTCCTTCTACCCATGTCCACCAGTCTCGTCCTGAAACAACAAAAACAAAGAGCAAATTCATCCAACAAGTTTGTAGAGTCAAATCAAATCAAATCAAATTGTATTTGTCACATACACGTGTTTAGCAGATGTTATTGCAGGTGTAGCGGAATGCTTGTGTTTCTAGCTCCAACAGTGCAGTAATATCTAACAATGTCATAACAATACACACACATCTAATGTAAAGGACATAATAATATATAGACTAAGCTACAGTAGAATAGGATAGAATACAATATACATATGAGATGAGTAATGCAAAATATGTAAACATTATGATAGAGACAAATGTTCCATTACTAAAGTGGACAGGGATGTCAAGTCTATGTACTTATATATGGCAGCAGCCTCTAATGTGCTAGTAATGGCTATTTAACATGCTGATGGCATTGGGACAGAAGCTGTTTTTCAGTCTCTTGGTCCCAGCTTTGATTCACCTGTACTGACCTTGCCTTCTGGATGATAGCGGGGTGAACAGGCAGAGGCTCGGGTGTTTCTTGTCCTTGATGATCTTATTGACCTTCCTGTGACATCGGGTGCTGTAAGTGTCCTGGAAGGCAGGTAGTTTGCCCCCGGTGATGCATTTGGGCAGGCCACACCACCCCCTGGAAAGCCCTATGTTTGCAGACGGTGCAGTTACCGTATGTTGGGGAATAATCAGAATTAGTTGGGTAACATAGATAGGATGTTTTATTTTCATAATATGCTTATGGGTTATTTCTCATAAGAATGTATTTTGTTGTACTATAATGGTGGCCATTAGCAGTTATCTGTTCTCTGTCAGGACTAAGTTGCTTGGGCCGCAGAGAGGGGAGAGGTCAAGGTGTCATCATGTGTAAACATATCTTTTGCTCCACTGTGTCTGTGTGCCAGTCACTCCCTACTTTTCCCATCGGGGAGAGGAGGATGGCAGTGTCTGGAATCATTCTATGCTCCCTCTCTGTTGCCTCTATCTTAACCTATAGCCTCACTCTCCTCTCCGTGAGCTTGTCCAGGATTGGTTGTGCTTAGAATTGGTTGTATCTAAATGACAATTTGATATCAATCATAGGGTGGGGATAATGTCTTGGTACCATTTTGTACCAAGGACGAAATAAGAGCTTTGTTTAGGAGACCAAACCGAACGATAATTTATAGCCAACTCTGTCTGGCTAGGGGATACTCCTCTCTGAAGTAAAGTCTTTCTTTGTGTAAGTTCCTGGGACCTGTGGTTTGTCATGTCGTCTAGGGGGGGTGGATTTTTGCTATTAAAGGATCTCAGTTTCAATGTAGAAGAGACTCTCAGAGAATTCATTTATAGACACTGAATTGATCTGAGTCACAGGGTTGTGATAGAGCTCATATAATTAAAGATGGACTTTGATAACTAACTCTGACTTGTGTGTGTGATTTGCTCCATCATCATTTGGTAAATAGAGGAAATTTCCACGACACGTACCAGGTGATGATACAGCCGAGTAGGATGCTCTCAATTGTGCATCTGTAGAAGTTTTACTGTTTTAGGTGCCAATCCAAATTTTTTCAACCTCATGAGGTTTAAGAGGCGTGTTTACATTTTACATTTAAGTCATTTGGCAGACGCTCTTATCCAGAGCGACTTACAAATTGGTGAATTCACCTTATGACATCCAGTGGAACAGCCACTTTACAATAGTGCATCTAAATCATTTAAGGGGGGTGAGAAGGATTACTTTATCCTATCCTAGGTATTCCTTAAAGAGGTGGGGTTTCAGGTGTCTCCGGAAGGTGGTGATTGACTCCGCTGTCCTGGCGTCGTGAGGGAGTTTGTTCCACCATTGGGGGCCAGAGCAGCGAACAGTTTTGACTGGGCTGAGCGGGAACTGTACTTCCTCAGTGGTAGGGAGGCGAGCAGGCCAGAGGTGGATGAACGCAGTGCCCTTGTTTGGGTGTAGGGCCTGATCAGAGCCTGGAGGTACTGCGGTGCCGTTCCCCTCACAGCTCCGTAGGCAAGCACCATGGTCTTGTAGCGGATGCGAGCTTCAACTGGAAGCCAGTGGAGAGAGCGGAGGAGCGGGGTGACGTGAGAGAACTTGGGAAGGTTGAACACCAGACGGGCTGCGGCGTTCTGGATGAGTTGTAGGGGTTTAATGGCACAGGCAGGGAGCCCAGCCAACAGCGAGTTGCAGTAATCCAGACGGGAGATGACAAGTGCCTGGATTAGGACCTGCGCCGCTTCCTGTGTGAGGCAGGGTCGTACTCTGCGGATGTTGTAGAGCATGAACCTACAGGAACGGGCCACCGCCTTGATGTTAGTTGAGAACGACAGGGTGTTGTCCAGGATCACGCCAAGGTTCTTAGCGCTCTGGGAGGAGGACACAATGGAGTTGTCAACCGTGATGGCGAGATCATGGAACGGGCAGTCCTTCCCCGGGAGGAAGAGCAGCTCCGTCTTGCCGAGGTTCAGCTTGAGGTGGTGATCCGTCATCCACACTGATATGTCTGCCAGACATGCAGAGATGCGATTCGCCACCTGGTCATCAGAAGGGGGAAAGGAGAAGATTAATTGTGTGTCGTCTGCATAGCAATGATAGGAGAGACCATGTGAGGTTATGACAGAGCCAAGTGACTTGGTGTATAGCTAGAATAGGAGAGGGCCTAGAACAGAGCCCTGGGGGACACCAGTGGTGAGAGCGCGTGGCGAGGAGACAGATTCTCGCCACGCCCCTGGTAGGAGCGACCTGTCAGGTAGGACGCAATCCAAGCGTGGGCCGCGCCGGAGATGCCCAACTCGGAGAGGGTGGAGAGGAGGATCTGATGGTTCACAGTATCGAAGGCAGCCGATAGGTCTAGAAGGATGAGAGCAGAGGAGAGAGAGTTAGCTTTAGCAGTGCGGAGCGCCTCCGTGATACAGAGAAGAGCAGTCTCAGTTGAATGACTAGTCTTGAAACCTGACTGATTTGGATCAAGAAGGTCATTCTGAGAGAGATAGCGGGAGAGCTGGCCAAGGACGGCACGTTCAAGAGTTTTGGAGAGAAAAGAAAGAAGGGATACTGGTCTGTAGTTGTTGACATCGGAGGGATCGAGTGTAGGTTTTTTCAGAAGGGGTGCAACTCTCGCTCTCTTGAAGACGGAAGGGACGTAGCCAGCGGTCAGGGATGAGTTGATGAGCGAGGTGAGGTAAGGGAGAAGGTCTCCGGAAATGGTCTGGAGAAGAGAGGAGGGGGGGGATTCAGGAGGGAGGAGAAGGTGGCAAAGAGCTTCCTAGGGTTAGAGGCAGATGCTTGGAATTTAGAGTGGTAGAAAGTGGCTTTAGCAGCAGAGACAGAGGAGGAAAATGTAGAGAGGAGGGAGTGAAAGGATGCCAGGTCCGCAGGGAGGCGAGTTTTCCTCCATTTCCGCTCGGCTGCCCGGAGCCCTGTTCTGTGAGCTCGCAATGAGTCGTCGAGCCACGGAGCGGGAGGGGAGGACCGAGCCGGCCTGGAGGATAGGGGACATAGAGAGTCAAAGGATGCAGAAAGGGAAGAGAGGAGGGTTGAGGAGGCAGAATCAGGAGATAGGTTGGAGAAGGTTTGAGCAGAGGGAAGAGATGATAGGATGGAAGAGGAGAGAGTAGCGGGGGAGAGAGAGCGAAGGTTGGGACGGTGCGATACCATCCGAGTAGGGGCAGTGTGGGAAGTGTTGGATGAGAGCGAGAGGGAAAAGGATACAAGGTAGTGGTCGGAGACTTGGAGGGGAATTGCAATGAGGTTAGTGGAAGAACAGCATCTAGTAAAGATGAGGTCGAGCGTATTGCCTGCCTTGTGAGTAGGGAGGGAAGGTGAGAGGGTGAGGTCAAAAGAGGAGAGGAGTGGAAAGAAGGAGGCAGAGACGAATGAGTCAAAGGTAGACGTGGGGAGGTTAAAGTCGCCCAGGACTGTGAGAGGTGAGCCGTCCTCAGGAAAGGAGCTTATCAAGACATCAAGCTCATTGATGAACTCTCCGAGGGAACCTGGAGGGCGATAAATGATAAGGATGTTAAGCTTGAAAGGGCTGGTAACTGTGACAGCATGGAATTCAAAGGAGGCGATAGACAGATGGGTAAGGGGAGAAAGA
This sequence comes from Oncorhynchus masou masou, assembly GCF_036934945.1. Classification (NCBI taxonomy): domain Eukaryota; kingdom Metazoa; phylum Chordata; class Actinopteri; order Salmoniformes; family Salmonidae; genus Oncorhynchus; species Oncorhynchus masou. Next base: position 34,756,989 of record NC_088234.1, read on the forward strand.
GAGAATGACCACTTGGGAGAGATGAGGATCCCAGTGCCACCACCCCGCTGACCAGAAGCTCTCGGGGTGTGCGAGAACACGTGGGCGGACGAAGAGAGAGCAGTAGGAGTAGCAGTGTTATCTGTGGTGATCCATGTTTCCGTCAGTGCCAAGAAGTCGAGGGACTGGAGGGAGGCAAAGGCTGAGATGAACTCTGCCTTGTTGGCCGCAGATCGGCATTTCCAGAGGCTACCGGAGACCTGGAACTCCACGTGGGTCGTGCGCGCTGGGACCACCAGATTAGGGTGGCCGCGGCCACGCGGTGTGGAGCGTTTGTATGGTCTGTGCAGAGAGGAGAGAACAGGGATAGATAGACACATAGTTGACAGGCTACAGAAGAGGCTACGCTAATGCAAAGGAGATTGGAATGACAAGTGGACTACACGTCTCGAATGTTCAGAAAGTTAAGCTTACGTAGCAAGAATCTTATTGACTAAAATGATTGAAATGATACAGTACTGCTGGAGTAGGCTAGCTGGCAGTGGCTGCGTTGTTGACTTTGTAGGCTAGCTGGCAGTGGCTGCGTTGTTGACACTACACTAATCAAGTCGTTCCGTCGAGTGTAATGGTTTCTACAGTGCTGCTATTCGGGGGCTAGCTGGCTAGCTAGCAGTGTGATTACGTTACGTTACGTTAAAAGAACGACAATAGCTGGCTAGCTAACCTAGAAAATCGCTCTAGACTACACAATTGTCTTAGATACAAAGACGGCTATGTAGCTAGCTAGCTACGATCAAACAAATCAAACCGTTGTACTGTAATGAAGTGAAATGAAAATGTGATACTACCTGTGGAGCGAAGCGGAATGTTGACCGGGTTGTTGAAGTTCTATTCGGTAGACGTTGGCTAGCTGTTGGCTAGCTAGCTAGCAGTATCTCCTACATTAAGGACGACAAATAGCTGGCTAGCTAACCTCGGTAAATTAAGATAATCACTCTAAGTCTACACACTCTAAACTACACAATTATCTTGGATACGAAGACAGCAAAGACAACTATGTAGCTAGCTAACACTACACTAATCGAGTCGTTCAGTTGAGTGTAATAGTTTCTACAGTGCTGGTGGACGGTGGACGTTAGCTAGCTGCTGGGCAGATAGCAGTGTAGACTACGTTAGGACGACGAAATACGATAATTTCGCAATTATCTTTGATACAAAGACGGCTATGTAGCTAGCTAAGAAGAAATTGCTAAGATTAGACAAATCAAACCGTTGTACAATAATGAAATGTAATGAAAATGTAATGAAAAGTTATACTACCTGCGGACCGAAGTGTAGATGCGACCGCTCGCTCCAGCCCGGAACCGGAAGTGTTGCGCTCGGTCGAACTTGGTTCAGACCCAGGAACTCAAACTTACTGTTGAGCTTGGAGGGTACTATGGTGTTGAATGCTGAGCTGTAGTCAATGAACAGCATTCTTACATAGGTATTCCTCTTTTCCAGATGGGATGGGGTAGTGTGCACTGCGATGGCGATTGAATCGTCTTTGGATCTATTGGGGCGGTAAGCAAATTGAAATGGGTCTAGGTTGTCAGGCAAGGTAAGGTAATATGATCCTGACTAGCCTCTCAAAGAGTGCTACGGTGCGATAGTCATTTAGTTCAGTTACCTTTGCTTTCTAGGTACAGGTAAAATGATGGACATCTTGAAGCATGTGGGGACAGCAGACTGGGATAGGGAGAGATTGAGATTGAGTATGTTTGTAATCACTCCAGCCAGCTAGGTCTGCGCATGCTTTGAGGACGCGGCTTGGGATGCCAGCTTGCGAATGTTAGGAAGCTTAAATGTCTTACTCATGTCTTACTCCCCACTTTGTCTCTATAATGACGCTTTGCCTGTTTCATTGCCTTACACTGTTTGTATTAGGCCATATTCCCAGTCACCTTGCCATGGTTAACCCTCCTGTTGTGTTCGTTTCATGTTAATTAATTCTGTGTTCCCGGTCCAAAATGACCGCCCCATTATAGCTAATTATAAATCCACAGTAATACCTATATTGTCACCCAATGTTGCCTGATCTTTTTATTAACTTAAGTTATTGTGAACATTACACGTTTTTAACTTCTATTTACTTTTCATGGCCTGTAGGCGTCATTGACCTGAGCTCATACAACTCGTTTTGAGTAACACAAGCTTAATGTACTGATTATTTTGACAATAATAAATACTCAGATGATACATAGTGCTATTTATCACAGACTACTATGTGTCAAAGTTTAAGGACATTTGTTTTGAGAACCATTTCAAATGTTTAAATAGTGGCACAAAAAAACATCTGTTGTGTTCCCGGTCAAAGCTGACCAGTATGATTGTATTAGTAAAGGAAGGATATAGGCCCAAAACTACACATGAAAACTTTACCAAACTACAACATTAATGTCTGAACATATTAAAGAACAACAGTAACATCAACAGCATTACTAACAATAACAACAACTTTAAAATGTTCACAATCTGGCAATCAATGGTAGTTTCATTTTGTGTGTTCTTAAGCACATGTTGGACAATATGTGGTGGTTTTTGCATGTGCCTTGCAAATATATGCACTGAATTTATGGCACATAATGCTCATCTCTTGGTGCAAAAAGAATGCACCTCTTCCTTTTTTTCTGTCTCTGGCAGCTGTAGATATTGCTTCTGGCTCTTGTATATCTCTCACCAATCCAGAAGAGGATGATGTTTGAGGAATGTGTCACGCCTTTGAATGAAGGGTGCCACCATGGCTTTCCCCAACTCTTTTAGGAATAGTCTCCTGTTGAAGAATGCCACCTGCTTCCAGCCTGGATTCTACTCCATCCACACCACAAACGTGTTGTAGGTTGACACATCTAGGATGTTCAAGAACACCAGCATGGGCCAACGTGCCGTCATCCTCTTACAACAGTATGTGCCAGTAACCTGCAAAAGTGCAACAATCAGTAAATAAAATAATGAGTAGATACAAGTGATACTTCATGTCTTGCATAGTAAGGTGATAAATTGCATCAAAGCGTTGTTTTAAATGATCACATCAAAAACATATGTACATTTTCAAATGATAATTGACTCTGTATTTCTCACAAATTCAATAAACATTTCACCAAACAACAACATGTCTTATTTTTATGGTGCAGATAAAACTATTTGATAATAGAAAAAAACAGTACATGAGAGTTGAAAGATAAAAAGTAACATACCTTATCAAGGTTGACAATTCCCTATTGCTCCTGTTGTAATCCAGGATAATGTTGGGCTTCTTCCCTGGTACTCACAGCGGCATCCTTGTGCAGAGTTGTCATCAGGAGCAAATTTTATTTTTCTTCGGGCAGAGTGTGTGTATCGTTGAAGACAAATTTAGAGGAAAAACAATCCCTGTCCTTGGTAGTGAGTAAGGCAGGAGGCAATTCAGGCTTGTTCCTTCTGACCGTCCCCACCATGGTCATTTTGGGGGAGCAGCTCCTGACCAAGAGCATATGAGGTGAAGAAATGCCCCTGGAGACCTGCAGTTATTTTCAGGACCACCCGCTTCCCCTGGTTCTTTTCGGAAACACCGACAGCAGATTTCCCGGTGTAAAGCTGCATGTTCTAGGCATAACTTGTCCTGTCGTCACATGCTGCCCATATCTGTATTCCATATTTAGACTGTTTGCTTGGCATGTACTATTTGAATGGGGAGCATCCCCTAAAAGCGACCAGATGCTCATGCCCTGTGATATCTGGACTTGGGTTATAGATGAGTGGCAGGCGCTCTACCCACTTGTGCCAAACCTCTCTGATCGCTGCCAGCTTGTCTTGTTGACGGCTGTCTTGTCTTGTATCATGGTTATCGAAGCGAATCACCTGTGACAATGCATGAAATGTCGAGTGACATAGTGTTACGAAAAATTGCCTGCACAGACTCTGCATCGTATAAACTGGTGGTAGATTGGTTTCTGGATCTGAACACACCAGCCAAAATCAAGAGACCCACGTATTCTTGGCCATCTGTCTGGTCTACCTCCTTCCAGTTGTCTTTATTAACACGGCATCCCTCCAAGTTGGTCATGTTCATCACTGTAGTTTCGATTGACTCTGTCAGGAACAGTTCGAAGCAGGATTGTATGTCATCAACCCAGGATATGGTGTATCTCGTTGGCCCTCGGGTCATCCTGATAATGTTTTCAGCCAACAGTCGACCTCTCCTCTCAGGTGGGGATGAAGACCATGACAAATTCCCATTATTTGACCGGAATGTAACATCAACCTCAGCAGGGTCTTCTTCCTCATCACTGGATTGTTTCACAGCGGTTGTCTCTTGGTCTGGATCATATTATGTGTTGTCTTAAACTTCTGACACATCCTCCTCTAATACATCTTCGCTGTCACTTTCCTGGCCTCTCTCCTCCTCACCAGTGTCATGATCAAAGATATGATCAAGAGCCTCACATACAGTATTTAGTTTGGTCATTATGCTGCCACAGAATGAATTGTGAGCAAGGCCTCAAAAATAAGCTTTATATAACAGAGCTGCGAGAAAAGTTCTATAAATTATTGAACCAATTTTGCGATTGTTTGTGAGAATGACAACAGGTGTGGTTTCCGTGGGGGAAAGATTATATTGGGGAAAGGTTCCTGTGGGGGTTGCCATGGCAGCCAATAAGGGAAGTGAGGTGTGTGTGTGAGCTCAAACACATGCATGTGGGGGTCAGGGAGAGGAAGTGTGTCCATATGATGACTGGTCATGTGCCTGAACTCAATTTTGTACACTAATTGTAGTCTCACCCATTAATTTCCAATGAACTGTCATTTTTGACCAGGAACCCCACACAGGAACACAAAAGTTAAATAAAACACCCAAAATGTAATGAAAATCATCAACATGTATTTTGTGTGTTCAGGTGCCCTGTGTGGACAAAGTCATGGTACCTTATGACTATCAGATTAAATTAACTACTTTTTTCAGATCGAGAACTTGTAAACCGGTCCAATTCAACCATTTGTCCCCACAGTGACAGAGCCATCTCCTGTACTCCCTGTTCACCCACGACTGTGCGGCCAAGCACACCGCCAACTCAATCATCAACTTTACGGACGACACAACAGTGGTAGGCTTGATTACCAACAACGACGAGACGGCCTACAGGGAGGAGGTGAGGGTCCTCGGAGTGTGGTGTCAGGAAAATAACCTCACACTCAACGTCAACAAAACTAAGGAGATGATTGTGGACTTCAGGAAACAGCAGAGGGAACACCCCCCTATCCACATCGATGGAACAGTAGTGGAGAGGGTAGTAAGTTTTAAGTTCCTCGGCATACACATGACACAGACAAACTGAATTGGTCCACTCACACAGACAGCATCGTGAAGAAGGCGCAGCAGCGCCTCTTCAACCTCAGGAGGCTTAAGAAATTTGTCTTGTCACCAAAAGCACTCACAAACTTCTACAGATGCACAATCGAGAGCATCCTGGCGGGCTGTATCACCGCCTGGTACGGCAACTTCTCCGCCAACAACCGTAAGGCTCTCCAGAGGGTAGTGAGTTCTGCACAACGCATCACCGGGGGCAAACTACCTGCCCTCCAGGACACCTACACCACCCGATGTTACAGGAAGGCCATAAAGATCATCAAGGACAACAACCACCCGAGCCACTGCCTGTTCACCCCGTTATCATCCAGAAGGTGAGGTCAGTACAGGTGCATCAAAGCTGGGACCGAGAGACTGAAAAACAGCTTCTATCTCAAGGCCATTAGACTGTTAAACAGCAACCACTAACATTGAGTGGGTGCTGCCAACACACTGACTCAACTCCAGCCACTATAATAATGGGAATTGATGGGAAATTATGTAAAATATATCACTAGCAACTTTAAACAATGCTACCTAATATAATGTTTACATACCCTACATTATTCATCTCATATGTATACGTATATACTCTACTCTATATCATTGACTGCATCTTTATGTAATACATGTATCACTAGCCACTTTAACTATGCCACTTTGTTTACATACTCATCTCATATGTATATACTGTACTCGATACCATCTACTGTAACTTGCCTATGCTGCTCTGTACCATCACTCATTCATATATCTTTGTGTACATATTCTTTATCCCCTTACACTTGTGTATAAGACAGTAGTTTTGGAATTTGTTAGTTAGATTACTTGTTGGTTATTACTGCATTGTCGGAACTAGAAGCACAAGCATTTTGATACACTCGCATTAACATCTGCTAACCATGTGTATGTGACAAATAAAATTTGATTTTATTTAATTTGACTACAGCACCACAGCACCACTGCACCACGTTCTGGCCCCTCTACCTCTGTCCCTTCTGCTCCTGCCACAAGTGGTGTTCATCTGCCCAAATTTATTTCTGAAGGCATGGATGTGCCTCAGGGCCAAAAGGGCACAGCATGGATGCGTCGCTGTGTTCTTTGCAAAATGAAGTCCCCCATCACCTGCACCACTTGCTTGGTGACCCTCTGCTTTACAGAAGAAAGAGACTCTATGGCACCTGGTATCAGCAGCACAATATTGTGTAGAGGACTGAGGGTCTTCCAAATATTGAAAGTGTTATTTTGTAAATGTATATATATTTTTTTCATGTTTTTCTCAATTTTTTGGGAGGGGGGTGTTAGAATACCATTTTTGGTATTTTGTATATAGTTATTCCATTCAAAATGTATAACTTTACCAATTTGGCCAGTTGGGTACATTTGGGCTACTTGTGTGGGACACCTGGGTGACTTCATGATAAATGTCATGTAAAGCACACTCATTTTGGAAGTTATCATTCTGAAACTTTGCACAAATACTGTTGCCGTCTTATGTCTTTTGCTGAAATGGTCCCCATCATCCTATCTGAATATTTGTTTTGTCTTGTTCATTTTAAAGATGATGACACAACAATAAAAATAAAAAACATATGCTTTTTTTCATTGTATTATCTAAACCAGATCTATTGTGTTATATTCTCCTACATTGAATTCACATTTACACAAAATTCAGAGTGTTTTTTTTTCCAAATGAAACCAATAATATGCATATCCTTGGTTCTGGTCCTGCGCTACAGGCAGTTAGATTTGGGTATGTCTTCAGGCGGAAATTGAAAAAGGTAGCGGGTAGCTGTAAGAGGTTTTAATATGACTATTTATGTAGCGATCACCGTATGTTGTCGAATTTAATCCCGCTAGCGGGTTCGGTGTGCAGAGAGGTTAAACAGGTCAACGTACACAAGGCTGCGGGGCCAGACGCATTACCAGGACTTGTGCTCCGGCATGTGCTGACCAACTGGCAGGTGTCTTCACTGACATTTTCAACATGTCCCTGATTGAGTCTGTAATACCAACATGTTTCAAGCAGACCACAATAGTCCCTGTGCCCAATAACACAAAGGCAAAGTCTGGTAATGTATCACATCAACACCATTATCCCAGAAACCCTAGACCCAATAAAATGTGCATACCGCCCAAACAGATTCACAGATGATGCAATCTCCATTGCACTCCACACTGCCCTTTCCCAACTTGACAAAAGGAACACTTATGTGAGAATGCTATTCATTGACTACAGCTCAGCGTTCAACACCATAGTACCCTCACAGCTCATCACTAAGCTAAGGATCCTGGGACTAAACACCTCCCTCTGCAACTGGATCCTGGACTTCCTGAAGGGCCGCCCCCAGGTGTGAGGGTAGATGGCAACACATCTGCCACTGTGATCCTCAACACTGGAGTCCCCCAGGGGTGCATGCTCAGTCCCCTTCTGTACTCCTGATTCACCCATGACTGCATGGCCAGGCACGACTCCAGCACCATCATTGTATTTGCAGACGACACAACAGTGGTAGGCCTGATCACCGACAACGACGAGACAGCCTATAGGGAGGAGGTCAGAGACCTCCTGAAGGGGGCATGACAAAGCCTATTCCCCCTCAGTAAACTAAAAAGATTTGGCATGGGTCCTGAGATCCTCAAAAGGTTCTACAGCTGCAACGTTGCATCACTGCCTGGTATGGTAACTGCTTGGCCTTCGACCGCAATGCACTACAGAGGTTAGTGCGTACTGCCCAGTACTTCACTGGGGCGAAGGTGCCTGCCATCCAGGACCTCTACACTAGGCGGTGTCAGAAGAAGGCCCTAAAAATTGTCAAAGACCCCAGCCACCCCAGTCATAGACTGTTCTCTCTACTACTGCATGGCAAGCGGTACCGGAGTGCCAAGTCTAGGACAAAAAGGCTTCTCAACAGTTTTTACCCCCAAGCCATAAGACTCCTGAACATTTAATCAAATGGCTACCCAGACTATTTGCATTGTGTGCCACCCCAACCCCTCTTTTACGCTGCTGCTACTCTCTGTTTAACATATATGCATATTTACTTTAATTATACATTCCTGTACATATTTACATACTACCCCAATTGGGCCGACCAACCAGTGCTCCCGCACATTGGCTAACCGGGCTATCTGCATTGTGTCCCGCCACCCACCACCTGCCAACCCCTCTTCACACTACTGCTACTCTCTGTTCATCATATATGCATGGTCACTTTAACCATATCGACATGTACATACTATCTTAATAAGCCTGACTAAACGGTGTCTGTATGTAGCCTCACTACCTTTATAGCCTCACTACTATAAGTGAAATGCCTGTTGTGTTTGTAAATAAACTTTGATTTGATTTAATTATATTAGTTCCCTATTTAACTCAGATAAATATGCACTTTACAAAAGGCTAAGGATAAAAGACCAATCTAATACTTGGTTTATGCAAGAATTGACCGAGAAATTAGAGGAAAGAAATGTAGCTTGAGCTAAGCCTAGACTGATTCTCTGATTTGCAGTCATTCAGATATTTGAGAAATAAATGTTGTCTCTAGTTAAAACCTGTTATGGCTATATCCCTTTGTTCTCAATTTCCGCCTGAAGACATACCCAAATCTAACTGCCTGTAGCTCAGCCCCAGAGGCAAGGATATGCATATTCTTGGTATCATTTGAATGGAAACATTCTGAAGTTTGTGGAAATGTTAATTGAATGTAGGAGAATGTAACACAGTAGATCTGGTGGAAGAAAAGAGAAAGAAAGAGCATACTTTTTCTGTTTTTTATTGTTGTAGTATCATCTTTCACATGTACTAGACTATCCACACAGTCAGATAGGATGCTGGAGAAACTTTTGATGGATAACACAAGAGGGCATCTGTAGGTGTGCAAAGTTTCAGACTGATAACTTCAGGAACGGGTGAGCTACATGACATTTAGCATGAAGTCACCCAGGTGTTCCACACAAGTTGCCCAAATGTACCCAAGTGGCCGAACTGGTGAAATGACCTATAACTATATGCAGCAGTGCAAATAACTATATACAACACATAAAAAAGCAATTCTAACACTCACAAAAAAAATGTTTCAAAAAATATCAGAAAAAAATAAAATAAAACAGTACACCTCGTCACAGTATTTTGCTGCCTGTGCCATGTCCCATAGCAGTCTCTTGCTGAAGTAAAGCAGAGGCAAACTGAACAAGTGGTGTATTTCATGCGACACAGAACACAACGACGCCTCCATGCTGTGCCCTTTTGGCCCTGAGGCACAGTCATGCCTGCAGTTATGAACTGTGGCATATTAACACCACTGGGGGCACAGGTAGAGCGGGCAGCTTGGCACCGGGGGCTCTCAGTCAGAGTCGCTATCACTGTGAAAGTAAACATTTAAAAAATATTTTTATTGTATGAGCCTTTTATCATCACATAAAATAAATAGAGCAGAGGGAACAGTCCCTAAGGTATATATATATATATATATATATATATATATATATATATATATATATATATATATATATATATATATATATATATATACACACACACACACACACACAAACAAACCAACACACATACACACACACACACAAACAAACCACACATTTCATTGCAAAAAAAGTGTTTTTTTTTAAACAATATATATATATATATTTTTATATTTCATAAAAAGGCATTAGCAGTTACCCGTCCAGAAGTATGTCCTGTCCTTGCATAAACAGCTCCTCAGTTCGTTTGAATCATAACACTCCAAGATTTGACTTCGCTTTACATGAAGTATTCGCCAGGATATTGTCAATGAAATCGTTGAAACTACAACTTTCCGAAATACAGCTGTGCGTAAAAAGCCTTACAGCAACTCCTCTGATCATCAAGGCGAGAATGGAGTTCCCTGCGCGTGCGATTACAAACAAGGAATTGTGGTCCAACCCAAAACCATTACATACTGGCGTTTACCTCAGCTCAATGGCTATCTACCCAGCTAGATTTCAAGAAGATCAGTGGTCATTGGACAGAAATATAGTCAATCAATGAAGCTTCGCTAAAATTATTGGTGCGTAAGGTAGTCATTTATCGTTGACTTCAAAGAAGCTCACTTCGGTCAATACTCTCCGCAAAAAAACAATGACGTTTGGCTGTGTTGCAAACATCCAGAGGAATGCACTGAAACCAACCATGACTAGATAAACGATTGTTTACACTGGAGAATCACGTCAAATGCTCCGTAAAAAATTGATAGAGATGGAATTCACGGCACAAACGGTTTACAAATTTTTTCGATTTAGGCAATAACAATGGATTTTATCAAAGAAAACGGCACTTCATTTGATCACTGGGACCCTCAGGAAGAGAAATAAGAGCAAGATATCAGAATGTAAGTCAGAATTTTACCTTCAGATGTGAATGTGTAAAAACTGTCATGGCGGAAATGTTTCTGTTGTTGTTTGCTCTTCTCAAACAAAAGCATGGGATTTGTTCTCTGTAATAGCTATTTTAAATTGGAAAACGTGTTTTGATTACCAAGATTCTAATCTTCTGAAGGATGGAAGACACTTGCATTTTCAAGAATCTTTAATGTTAAGAAGTTGTATTTTTAGTTGTCAGTCTGAAATTTCCCCTGATGTTGGTCCCTGTACGGGGGATCGCAGCCATAACAGGTAAAAAACAAATCTTAACTTTTATCAGAGTGGTGGTAATCAAATCAAATTATTTATATAGCCCTTCGTACATCAGCTGATATCTCAAAGTGCTGTACAGAAACCCAGCCTAAAACCCCAAACAGCAAGCGATGCAGGTGTAGAAGCACGGTGGTTAGGAAAAACTCCCTAGAAAGGCCAAAACCTAGGAAGAAACCTAGAGAGGAACCAGGCTATGTGGGGTGGCCAGTCCTCTTCTGGCTGTGCCGGGTGGAGATTATAACAGAACATGGCCAAGATGTTCAAATGTTCATAAATGACCAGCATGGTCGAATAATAATAAGGCAGAACAGTTGAAACTGGAGCAGCAGCATGGCCAGGTGGACTGGGGACAGCAAGGAGTCATCATGTCAGGTAGTCCTGGGGCATGGTCCTAGGGCTCAGGTCCTCCGAGAGAGAGAAAGAGAGAGAGAAGGAGAGAATTAGAGAGCGTTCACTTAGATTCACACAGGACACCGAATTGGACAGGAGAAGTACTCCAGATGTAACAAACTGCTGTCTCTGCCTGGAACCGGCCAGGCAGAGACAGCAAGGGCGGTTCGTTGCTCCAGAGCCTTTCCGTTCACCTTCCCACTCCTGGGCCAGACTACACTCAATCATATGACCCACTGAAGAGATGAGTCTTCAGTAAAGACTTAAAGGTTGAGTCCGAGTTTGCGTCTCTGCCATGGGTAAGCAGACCGTTCCATAAAAATGGAGCTCTATAGGAGAAAGCCCTGCCTCCAGCTGTTTGCTTAGAAATTCTAGGGACAATTTGGAGGCCTGCGTCTTGTGACCATAGCGTATGTGTAGGTATGTACGGCAGGACCAAATCAGAGAGATAGGTAGGAGCAAGCCCATGTAATGCTTTGTAGGTTAGCAGTAAAACCTTGAAATCAGCCCTTGCTTTGACAGGAAGCCAGTGTAGGGAGGCTAGCACTGGAGTAATATGATCAAATTTTTTGGTTCTAGTCAGGATTCTAGCAGCCGTATTTAGCACTAACTGAAGTTTATTTAGTGCTTTATCCGGGTAGCCGGAAAGTAGAGCATTGCAGTCGTCTAACCTAGAAGTGACAAAAGCATGGATTAATTTTTCTGCATCATTTTTGGACAGAAAGTTTCTGATTTTTGCAATGTTACGTAGATGGAAAAAAGCTGTCCTTGAAATGGTCTTGATATGTTCTTCAAAAGAGAGATCAGGGTCCAGAGTAACGCCGAGATCCTTCAGTTTTATTTGAGACGACTGTACAACCATTAAGATTAATTGTCAGATTCAACAGCAGATCTCTTTGTTTCTTCGGACCTAGAACAAGCATCTCTGTTTTGTCCGAGTTTAAAAGTAGAAAGTTTGCAGCCATCCACTTCCTTATGTCTGAAACACATGCTTCTAGCAAGGGCAATTTTGGGGCTTCACCATGTTTCAATGAAATGTACAGCTGTGTGTCATCCGCATAGCAGTGAAAGTTAACATTATGTCTTCGAATAAAATCCCCAAGAGGTAAAATAGATAGTGAAAACAATAGTGGTCCTAAAACGGAACCTTGAGGAACACCGAAATTTACAGTTGATTTGTCAGAGGACAAACCATTCACAGAGACAAACTGATATCTTTCCAACAGATAAGATCTAAACCAGGCCAGAACTTGTCCGTGTAGACCAATTTGGGTTTCCAATCTCTCCAAAAGAATGTGGTGATCAATGGTATCAAAAGCAGCACTAAGGTCTAGGAGCACGAGGAGCTAACTTGTGAAAAGGGGTCACATTTCTTTAAAGAATTCCACCCCTTCGTTGCCCCAGCAGGTTTTGACAGCCTCTAGTCCCATACTAGACTAAACGTACATTTGTATTGATTTTAACTTGTTAAATATAGGGGGCGCTCTTTTAATTTTTGGATAAAAAAACGTTCCCGTTTTAAACAAGATATTTTGTCACGAAAAGATGCTCAACTATGCATATAATTGACAGCTTTGGAAAGAAAACACTCTGACGTTTCCAAACCTGCAAAGATATTATCTGTGAGTGCCACATAAATTATGCTACAGGCGAAACCAAGATGAAATTTCAAACAGGAAATGGCCCAGATTCTGAAGGCGCTGTGTTCCAATGTCTCATTATATGGCTGTGAATGCGGAAGGAATGAGCCTACACTTTCTGTCGTTTCCCCAAGGTGTCTGCAGCATTGTGACGTATTTGTAGGCATATCATTGGAAGATTGACCATAAGAGAATTCATTTACCAGGTGTCTGCTTGTGGTGTCCTCCGTCAATGTTTTCTCTCTGTGTTTTATTGGGATGTCCGGTGCGCCGAAATCCTCTGCGTGTTCTCGTTGTGTATGGTCTTCTGTGCCGTTATACGCCGGGGAGGAGTCTGAAAGAAAAATACACATACACAATACAGTGGGGCAGAAAGTATTTAGTCAGCCAACAATTGTGCAAGTTCTCCCACTTAAAAAGGTGAGAGAGGCCTGTAATTGTCATCATAGGTACACGTCAACTATGACAGACAAAATGAGGGAAAAAAATCCAGAAAATCACATTGTAGGATTTTTTATGCATTTATTTGCAAATTATGGTGGAAAATAAGTATTTGGTCACCTACAAACAAGCAAGATATCTGGCTCTCACAGTCTTCTTCTTTAAGAGGCTCCTCTGTACTCCACCCGATACCTGATGGGTTAATGGCACTTGTGTGAACTTGTTATCAGTATAAAAGACACCTACCTGTCCACAACCTCAAACAGTCACACGCCAAACTCCACTATGGCCAAGACCAAAGAGCTGTCAAAGGACACCAGAAACTAAATTGTAGACCTGCACCAGGCTGGGAAGACTGAATCTGCAATAGGTAAGCAGCTTGGTTTGAAGAAATCAACTGTGGGAGCAATTATTAGGAAATGGAAGACATACAAGACCACTGATAATCTCCCTCGATCTGGGGCTCCACACAAGATCTCACACCGTAGGGCAAAAATGAACACAAGAACGGTGAGCAAAAATCCCAGAACCACACGGGGGGACCTAGTGAATGACCTGCAGAGAGCTGGGACCAAAGTAACAAAGCCTACCACCAGTAACACTCTACGCCGCCAGGGGCTCAAATCCTGCAGTGCCAGACGTGTCCCCCTGCTTAAGCCAGTACATGTTCAGGCCCATCTGAAGTTTGCTAGAGAGCATTTGGATGATCCAGAAGAAGATTGGGAGAATGTCATATGGTCAGATGAAACCAAAACATAACTTTTTGGTAAAAACTCAACTCGTCGTGTTTGGAGGACAAAGAATGTTGAGTTGCATCCAAAGAACACCATACCTACGGTGAAGCATTGGGGTGGAAACATCATGCTTTGGGCTGTTTTTCTGCAAAGGGACCAGGACGACTGATCCGTGTAAAGGAAAGAATGAATGGGACCATGTATTGTAAGATTTTGAGTGAAAACCTCCTTCCATCAGCAAGGGCATTGAAGATGAAATGTGTCTGGGTCTTTCAGCATGACAATGATCCCAAACACACCGCCCGGGCAACGAAGGAGTGGCTTCGTAAGAAGCATTTCAAGGTCCTGGAGTGGCCTGACCTCTTTGGAGGGAGTTGAAAGTCCTTGTTGCCCAGCAACGGCCCCAAAACCTAACTGCTCTAGAGGAGATCTGCAGGAAGGAGGAATGGGCCACAATACCAGCAACAGTGTGTGAAAACCTTGTGAAGACTTACAGAAAACGTTTGACCTCTGTCATTGCCAACAAAGGGTATATAACAAAGTATTGAGATAAACTTTTGTTATTGACCAAATACTCATTTTCCACCATCATTTGCAAATTAATTAATTAAAAATCCTACAATGTGATTTTCTGGATTTTCTTTTCTCATTTTGTCTGTCATAGTTGAAGTGTACCTATGATGAAAATTACAGGCCTCTCTCATCTTTTTAAGTGGGAGAACTTGCACAATTGTTGGCTGACTAAATACTTTTTTGGCCCACTGTATTGTGTATGTGTATTTTTCTTTCAGACTCCCCCCCGGCGTATAACGGCACAGAAGACCATACACAACGAGAGCACGCAGAGGATTTCGGCGCTCCGGACATTCCCAATAAAACACCGAAACCGGATGATTTCAACGTTTTAAATGACATTTCAGAGGTAGACAATTTGATGTTGTGCGAGGCGGCCAGCATTCTTGATTCAGCCTGCCTTCATGATTCAGCTAATTGGTAAAAACACCCGAGCCAGAAATAAAACACGCTAGGTTTCTCACTGCCTTTTACGGTGCTCTAAAATCCCGAAAGGTTTTGCTCCACAAACTAATGGTGGCTTTGCTCAAGAGGCAATACAGTCAAGATTCTATCCTTCTGGCATAGAACAATGCCACGTTTGTTAAACAACAATCCGATTAAAAAACGCAAATACAGGTGCTAAAAACCTATATGTAACATGGATCCTTCCAGAATACCACAATTACACACATCATTAATTACCAAAATGGATGAGCCAACAGACATAATTCAGACAGTTGAAACCCTGTTATCTCAGATTCCTGCCGAACTCCAAGCATTAATTAACTAATTGAATGAGGCTGGGGTAACAGGCATAATTCCGATAGATGAAACCCTGTTATCCCAGATTCCCGCCAAACTCATAGCTTTAATTAATCATATGAATGAGTCTGGGACGACCGATTAAAACCCATTATCTCAGATCCCTGATGCACTCATATTGTTAATTAACCAAATGAATGTGAGCATAAGATCTTCTACACATGACCCCACACAGACTCCTCAATTAACTCCCATGTCCGAAGTCTGAAACACAATACAATGTTTTTGAGGAATTGGAAAATTGTCTAATAAATCAGGAGGGAGATGGTCTTGATAGAAGTGTCCGGGTTGTGTACCGAAATAAATTCAGCAATACAGAGAATCGACAATTTTTCAATTTCACATGGCTTAAAATAGACAACCCTAAACCTCATGTGTGGAATCATACATTGCCTCATCTGTAAAGGGCCTTTGAAAAGCAGAGACACAGAAGTGGTTCAAGAAGTGCCACATGAGTGTTATATTCAGCGCTTGGCTGAAGATGAACATTCAGAGAAATACGTTTAAGATTTTGAGACTAATCAGCAATCAGGGGTTCATTTGCCTATTTTTGTATCTAGCCTGACTTTCAAGGGTGAAAAGTGGTCTGCGGAGGGACCCAATTGTGCACTGCTCTTTCTAAAATACTTTAGAAAATGCCAGTACAGAAACTTTACGTTTATAGTGCACAATTCTGGAGCCTATGACTCCTACCTTCTTTTGAACCCCTTGATACAGCAAGGTGTTGCACGCAGTGTCATAGCTCAAGGTAGTAAAATATTGTGTTTTGTAGACCCTGCCTTCAACCAGAGATACATTGACAGTTTAAGATTCTTACCCATGAGATTGGCTCAAATGCCTGAGGCCGTGGGTTTTGAAAACTCTGTGAAAGGTTGGTTTCCCCATTTCTTCACATCTGAGGAAATCTACATTATATCGGATCTTATCCCAGCCCCGAAATGTACGTGTGTGATCAAATGTCTCCCAAAGAGTGAGAGAGATTCCTAACGTGGTAAGTAAGACTTAGCAGCTTTGATTTCCATAAAGAGATGGAATCATACTATGACAATGACGTGGTTATACTTTGTGACGGATGCCTCAGATTCCGAGAAGAGGTCATCAAAGATGCTGGCATTGACCCCTGGAATCACTCCGACGCCAATTCAAGTCATACTCTGTGGATGGATACACCCAGATTGACAGTGTTGAGACCGTGTTTGAGTACAACAGTTGTTTCTTCCACAGTTGTAAACCTTGCTTTGTGCCCCAGGCCATGTGTGTCCTAACCCAAAATACTTTTGGGGAAATGTATCAAGAGTTCCAAGACCAATTTGAAACTCTACAGGCTACTTACAGGTTGAAAGTGAATGTCATGTGGGTGCATGAGTGGACCGCACTCAAAAAGTCTGATCCACATCTTCGAGCCTTCCTTTCCAGCTTTGACACACCAGAACCCTTGGAACCACGACCGGCCTTGTATGGAGGCCATACCAATGCTTTGACATTGCGGTATGTAGCGCAACCCGACGAGACAATAGGATATGTAGATTTTACATCCCTTTATCCTCATGTAATGAGTTCCCCATGCTATCCTATGGGGCATCCTGAAATTATTCACCGCGACTTTGACTTACCCCAAAGCTATTTTGGTCTGATCAAAGCAACTGTATACCCTCCCAGGGGTTTGTTTATACCAGTGTTGCCTTACAAGGGACCTCAAGGAAAACTGTTCTTTCCCATTTGTCACATATGCAGTGAAAACAACAACCAGGAAAAGTATTGTGATCACTCAGACCAAGAAAGAGCTCTGACAGGTGAATGTGTCACAGTTGAATTCTCTAAGGCTCTAGAGATGGGCTATCGTGTGACCAAAATCTTTGAAGTGTGGAACTTTTCCAGGAAATCAGACTCTTTTTTAAAGAGTATATCAAAGACCAGGCTATCCTGCATCGGTCACATATCAAGAGAGCAAAGACAAGTACATTCAAGACTATCACGACACAGATGGCATACTTCTTGACCCAGACAGAATAGAGGTCAACAAAACCAAAAGAAATGTGTTGAAATTGTACTTAAACTCTCTTTGGGGGAAGCTTTCCCAGAGAAGCAACATGCTAACAACGTCGATCATTAAAGACCCCAAGGAATTTGGGGAATTTGTTTTTTCGGGCCAATACGAAATTTGACATTTTTCATTCTTGAGTCAAGACATCACCCCCGGGTAATGTAAATGTGTTTCTTGCAGCATTTACCACGGCCTATGGCCAACTGGAACTGTATGCCCTCATGGAGCAGCTTCAGAGGCGGGTTCTTTACCACGACACAGACTCTGTGGTCTATGTAAGCAAACAGGGTGATTGGACTTAGCACCTATCTGGGTGGTTTAACCTGTTGAAACTCTGGGGGTGCTATATCATTTTTGGATAAAAAGACATGCCCGTTTTAAGCGCAATATTTTGTCACAAAAAGATGCTCGACTATGCATATAATTGGTAGCTTTGGAAAGAAAACACTCTGACGTGTCCAGAACTGCAAAGATATTCTCTTTGCGTGCCCTAGAACATGAGCTACAGGCAAAACCAAGATGAGACGGCATCCAGGAAATGAGCAGGATTTTTGAGGCTCCGTTTTCCATTGTCTCCTTATATGGCTGTGAATGCGAGAGGAGTGAGTCTGCCCTTTCTGTCGTTTCCCCAAGGTGTCTGAAGAATTGTGACGTATTTGTAGGCATATCATTGGAAGATTGACCATAAGAGACCACATTTACCAGGTGTCCGCCCGGTGTCCTGCGCCAAAATTGGTGCGCAAAACTCAGCTGCAAGTATTTTTCCATGGAATTCAGAGAAGAAAGCAGGCTTCCACGAACGATATATCAATGAAGAGATATGTGAAAAAACACCTTGAGGATTGATTCCAAACAACGTTTGCCGTGTTTCGGTCGATATTATGGAGTTAATTCGGAAAAAGTTTGACGTTGTAGGTGACTGAATTTTCGGTTCGTTTCGGTAGCCAAATGTGATGTACAAAACGGAGCGATTTCTCCTACACAAAGACGCTTTCAGGAAAAACTGCACATTTGATATGTAACTGAGAGTCTCCTCATTGAAAACATCTGAAGCTCTTCAAAGGTAAATGATTTTATTTATTTGGTTATCTGGTTTTTGTGAAAATGTTGCGTGCTAAATGCTACTCAAAATGCTAAGCTAGCTTAGCATACTCTTACACAAATTAGTGAATTGCTATGGTTCAAAAGCATATTTTGAAAATCTGAGATGACAGTGCTGTTAAGAAAAGGCTAAGCTTGAGAGTAGGCGCATTATTTTCATTTTATTTGCGATTTTCAGAAATCGTTAACGTTGCGTTATGCTAATGAGCCTGAGGCTTTAGTCACGATCCCGGATCCGGGATGGGGAGTTTCAAGAGTTAACGAGTGAACTCGAAGATGTTGACCATATCACAGAATGGTCCTCCTGTGGTCCCAAAAGCTATGCTTTCAGGACAAAAGACAATCACATGGTTTTGAAAGCCAAAGGCGTGACTCAAAACTATGACAATGCCCATGTGTAAAATTGGAATCAATCACAAGCTTGGTCGAGGGGTTCATAAACGACCGGAATAGTGACTTGGAGATTTTGAGCTCCTACAAAAAAAAATGTAGGGATAAAAAGGGCTTCCATCTATGGAGTGCCCCGCTTACTAAAAGATTCAGGGTAGTCTATGACAAGAAACTGCTTTTACCTGACGGGACCACACTGCCCTTTGGGTACTGCGGCGGGGCGGCAGTGTAGCCTAGAGGTTAGAGCGTTAGACTAGTAACCGGAAGGTTGAGAGTTCAAACCCCCGAGACTACAAGGTACAAATCTGTCGTTCTGCCCCTGAACAGGCAGTTAACCCACTGTTCCCAGGCCGTCATTGAAAATAAGAATTTGTTCTTAACTGACTTGCCTGGTTAAATAAAGGTAAAATAAATAAAAAATAAATACTGACTTAAGCTAGAAGCCCCAGTGTGTCTTAAAGCTTAAATATAATGGCTCCTGTGGAAGGTTTTGACCCCCGGTTGCAACTACCATTTTCGGCCTTAATCGCAGGCCCCTCCAATAGTGGTAAAACTTGTTTTTTTAAAGTATTTTACAGAATTCTGAATATGTGTTATCTCAGAAGCCTGACAATATTGTGTGGTGTTATTCGTGTTATCAACCTTTGTATGGTGAAAGTTTATTGAAGTACCTGAATCTCTGTCTGATGAACTTTTACCTCCCCATAAAAGAAATATGCTGGTTTTGGAAAATATGCTATTTGCAGGTAGGTAACATCCTGACATTATACGAGCTATTACCCAATATACCTGTCCTTGCTTTACTTGGTGCAGAATGTGTTGGCAGAACGCCAATTACATGGTTTTGTTCAAAAACCCTAGAGACAAACTACAAATTAACACTCTAGCTCAGCAGATGTACCCGGGAAGGAAATCCTACTTCATGAAGAACTATGAGGACGCTACCAAAGCGTCATTTTCTTGTTTAATCGTGGATTTAAAAGCAAATACTCCAGAACACCCGAGGCTACAAACCAGCCTGTTCAAGTGGGAGTGGCCGGCTGCTTACATTCCTAAAAAGTAACCGCTATGTCTCTGCGTCTAAAAAGAAACCTGCCCCTCTTGAGAAGCCCAGTTGGGGCTACCGCTAAAGAATGGAAGAACATCTTGGGTCACTGTTCTTCATATCTCATATCATCCCTATGTGAGATTTCTTTGAATCTTCTAAAAGGACGCATTCCACTCACCCTGACCTAATCAAAAAAATTAAAGGGACAAAAGACCGCGATCAAACTCCTTGCCAATAAAAGGGCCAGTTTTCAAAAGAAAAGACATAGCATACAACAGTCTGGGGGTTTTCTTCTGCCATAGCTGTGACCTTCATCACCAGCCTGACGTGGGGGTTGAACACAGAGGGTGGTGGCAAATAAAATTTACTTGGTGCCGCAACAAGAGTTGGATAGACTTAAAAAACAAATGCAGGGTCCTGAAATATCAGACAAACAGTGAAAAATTATTTGGATACGACCATGAAGAATATTTTGAACAGCAAAGGATGGAACCCCTATGATAAGGTCCAAAAATGCACAAACCTCTTGCAAAGGTATTTGGCCTTGGTTAAAAAGGTGAGAGAGAGACCAACCATTTAATGCTTTCACTACCGGACCCTTTAAAAGAGGACACGCCTAGCGAGAGCCAAGCCCCTGTATTGCCTGTACCTGCAATCTTACCAGCTGAAGATCAAATGCCTGTTGAAGATAAAGGTATGCATGACATGTTGACAGGAAAACGTAACAGAAAAAATGTTAGATACATTATGAGCAAGATAAAAGACTCAAAGGGGACCGCTACTTGGAATGTCAAGGGTTCACATATGATTGACTTGCTTAAAAGTACCACGGCTGCCCAGAAGGTTGCTGATGACAGAAGACCACCTGGGTGGCGTCAGTTTCTTAAAGCTACACTTGTTGTGAATCCAGCCAACATGTCAGATTTCAAATCGCTTTTCGGCGTAAGCAAACAATGTTATTATCTGAGGATAGCATCATAGTAAACAAAGAGAGAAAGCATATTTCAACCCTTCAGGCGTGACACAAAACGCAGGAAATAAAAATAAAATTCATGCCTTACCTTTGACGAGCTTCTTTTTTTGGCACTCCAATGTCCCATAAACATCACAAATGGTCCTTTTGTTCGATTTATTCCGTTGATATATATCCAAAATGTCTGTCACGGTTTTCTGTAGGCAAAGGAGAGTCGGACCAAAATGCGGCGTGGCTATTGCGATCCATATTTAATGAAAACTAAGTAAACACGAATCAAATACAAAAAAACAATAAACTATACAAGAAAACCGAAACAGCCGAATACTGGTGCTAAGTAACACAGACAGAATAAGGACATAAGGACAATCCCCCACGAAACACTCAAAGAATATGGCTGCCTAAATATGGTTCCCAATCAGAGACAACGATAAACACCTGCCTCTGATTGAGAACCACTTCAGACAGCCATAGACTAACCTAGAACACCCCACTAAGCTACAATCCCAATACCTGTGAAAAAAAAGCAAGACAAAACACACCACATACAAAAACCCATGTCACACCCTGGCCTGACCAAATAGATAAAGAAAACACAAAATACTAAGACCAGGGCGTGACAGAACCCCCCCCCCCCAAGGTGTGGACTCCCGGCTGCACACCAAAACCCATAGGGGAGGGTCCGGGGGGGCATCTGTCCATGGTGGCGGCTCCGGCACGGGACGTGGACACCACTCTAACAAAGTCTTAGTCCATCTTCCTCGCGTCATTAGATAGACGACCCTCGCCACCGACCTTGGCCTAGTAGTCCTCACCAAGGACCCCACAGGACTGAGGGGCAGCTCGGGACTGAGAGGTAGCTCGGGACTGAGGGGTAGCTCGGGACTGAGGGGTAGCTCTGGACTGAGGGGTAGCTCAGCGCTGAGAGGAAGCTCAGCGCTGAGAGGAAGCGCTTCGGCTCAGCGCTGAGAGGAAGCTCAGCACTGAGAGGAAGCTCAGCACTGAGAGGAAGCTCAGGCAGGTATTTGGCTCTGGCAGATCCTGGCTAGCTGGCGGTTCTGGCAGATCCTGGCTGGCTGACGGTTCTGGAAGATCCTGGCTGACTGGCGGATCTGGAAGAGACTGGCTGACCGGCGGATCTGGAAGAGTCTGGCTGACTGGCTGATCCTGGCTGACTGGCGGATCTGGAAGATCCTGGCTGACTGGCGGATCTGGAAGAGTCTGGCTGACTGGCGGATCCTGGCAGACTGACGGCTCTGGCTGCTCCATGCTGACTGGCAGCTCTGGCTGCTCCATGCTGACTGGCGGCTCTTGCTGCTCCATGCTAACTGACGGCTCTGGCTGCTCCATGCTGACTGATGGCTCTGGCTGCTCCATGCTGACTGACGGCTCTGGCGGCTTCTTGCAGACTGGCAGCTCTGGCGGCTTCTTGCAGACTGGCAGCTCTGGCTGTTCCATGCAGACTGGCAGCTCCTTGCAGACTGACAGCTCTGGCTGCACCATGCAGACTGGCAGCTCTGGCTGCTCCATGCAGACTGGCAGCTCTGGCTGCGCTGAACAGGCAGGAGACTCCAGCAGCGCTGTAGAGGAGGAAGGCTCTGGCAGCGATAAACAGGCGGGAGACTCCGACAGCGCTGTAGAGGCGGAAGGCTTTGGCAGCGCTAAACAGGCGGGAGACTCCGGCAGCGCTGGAGATGAGGAAGGCTCTGGCAGCACTGGACAGGCGGGAGACTCCGGCAGCGCTGGAGAGTAGGAAGGCCCTGGCAGTGCTGGAGAGGAGGAAGACTCCGGCAGCGCTGGAGAGGCGGATGAGACGGAGAGACAGCCTGGTGCGGGGGGCTGCCACCGGAGGGCTGGTGTGTGGAGGTGGTGACAGATAGACCGGACCGTGCAGGCGCATTGGAGCTCTTGAGCACTGAGCCTGCCCAACCTTACCCGGTTGAATGGTCCCGGTCGCCCTGCCAGTGCGGCGAGGTGGAATAGCCCGCACTGGGCTATGCAGGCGAACCGGGGACACCATGCGCAAGACTGGTGCCATGTAAGCCGGCCCAAGGAGACGCACTGGAGAGCAGATGCGTAGAGCCGGCTTCATGCCACTTGGCTCGTTGCCCACTCTAGCCCGGCCGATACGCGGAACTGGAATGTATTGCGCCGGGCTATGCACCCGCACTGGGGACACCGTGCGCTTCACAACATAACACGGTTCCTGCCCGGTCTCTCTAGCCCCCCGGTAAACCACAGGAAGTTGACGCAGTTCTCCTACCTGGCTTCGCCATACTTCCTGTGAGCGCCCCCCCCAATAAATTTTTGGGGCTGACTCTCGGGCTTCCATCCACGCCGCCATGCTGCCTCCTCATACCATCGCCTCTCCGCCTTCGTCGCCTCCAGCTCTTCTTTGGGGCGGCGATATTCTCCAGGCTGTACCCAGGGTCCTTTACCGTCGAGGATTTCTTCCCAAGTCCAGAAATCCTTATTGCACTGCTCCTGCTGCTGCCCGTTACCACGCCGCTTGGTCCTGTTGTGGTGGGTGATTCTGTCACGGTTTTCTGTAGGCAAAGGAGAGTCGGACCAAAATGTGGCGTGGCTATTGAGATCCATATTTAATGAAAACGAAGTAAACACGAATCAAATACAAAAAAACAATAAACGATACACGAAAACCGAAAAAGCCTAATACTGTTGCTAAGTAACACAGACAGAATAAGGACATAAGGACAATCACCCACAAAACATTCAAAGAATATGGCTGCCTAAATATGGTTCCCAATCAGAGACAACGATAAACACCTGCCTCTGATTGAGAACCACTTCAGACAGCCATAGACTAACCTAGAACACCCCACTAAGCTACAATCCCAATACCTGTGAAAAAAAACAAGACAAAACACACCACATACAAAAACCCATGTCACACCCTGCCTGACCAAATAGATAAAGAAAACACAAAATACTAAGGCGTGACAATGTCAATTTATTTGGCTCCTTTGATACAGAAAAACACCGGTTCCAACTTGCTCAACGTGACAACAAAATATCTTAAAGTTACCTGTAAACTTTGCCAAAACATTTCAAACTCCTTTTGTAATACAACTTTAGGTGTTTTTACCATAAATAATTGATAGAATTAAAGACGGGATGATCTGTGTTCAATACAGGAGGAAAACAAATTGTAGCTGGCTTTATGTTCACGTGCCTCTATCTAACAGTACACTTCATGTGACCCTCGTTCAAGATGGCCGTACTACTTCATTACACAAAGGAAAAACCTCAACCAATTTCTGAAGACTGGTGACATCCAGTGGAAGTGGTAGGAACTGCAAGAAGGTCCCTTCGAAATCTGGATTCCCAATGAAACCCCATTGAAAAGAGAGTGACCTCAAAAAATAACAAATCTGAATGGTTTGTCCTCGGGGTTTCGCCTGCTAAATAAGTTATGTTTTACTCACAGACATGATTCAAACAGTTTTAGAAACTTCAGAGGGTTTATATCAAAATCTACTAATAATATGCATATTTTATCTTCTAGGGATGAGTAGCAGGCAGTTGAATTTTGGCATGCATTTCATCCGGACGTGAAAATACTGCCCCCTGTCACCAAGAAGTTAAATCATCATTATAAAGAGACATAACATCTTCAAAATAAACTCCCCGGGCTCTTTGGCATAGGTAGAATACACAGTGTTGACCACATGTAGTGGAAAGGTTATCTTGCACTTGTTTGATGCTATAATATATATTTGATCTGTTTTTGGCCAAAAACTATTTAATAGATTTGGGGAATGTGAAGAACCGGGGGGAAAGCTGTCGGAATCAAAAAAAGTTTTGATTTTATTTCCTCCTTTGTCTTCTAATGTCACAGCTAGCCAATGTTCACCCGGCATGTGTTTAGGATGGGTATTGACAATAAACATGGCTGTCCGCTCTGGCCATTTCTCAATAGGCAATTCATCACAAGCCCACTCTCCACAAAAAAATGTTATAGCCTCAAGCTCATTAGCATAACGCAACGTTAACTATTCATGAAAATCGCAAATGAAATGTAATAAATATATTTGCTCTCAAGCTTAGACTTTTGTTAACAACACTGTCATCTCAGATTTTCAAAATATGCTTTTCAACCATAGCTAAACAAGCATTTGTGTAAGAGTATTGATAGCTAGCAAAGCTATAAGCCTAGAATTCAGCCAGCAACATTTTCACAAAAACAAGAAAAGCATTCAAATAAAATCATTTACCTTCATTTACCTTTGAAGACCACCATGTTTTCAATGAGGAAACTCTCAGTTAGATAGCAAATGTTCAGTTTTTCCAAAAAGATTATTTGTGTAGGAGAAATCGCTCCGTTTTGTTCATCACTTTTGGCTAAGAAAAAAAAATAAATTCAGTCACTTACAACGCCAAACTTTTTTCCAAATTAGCTCCATAATATCGACAGAAACATGGCAAACGTTGTTTAGAATCAATCCTCAAGGTGTTTTTCACATATCTATCCGATAATCTATCGGTGGTGGCAGTTGGCTTCTCATCAGAAGCAAACGGAAAAATACTGCAGCTGGAGATTACGCAATAATTGCGACGAAGGACACCAAGCGATCACCTAGATGTAGTCTCTTATGGTCAATCTTCCAATGATATGCCTACAAATACGTCACAACTGTCGACACCTTGGGGAAGCGACAGAACGCCTAAGCTCATTCGTGGCCCATTTACAGCCATATAAGGAGTCATTGGCATGAGGCGGTTTCAAAAAATGCGGCACTTCCTGATTGGATTTTTATCTGGGTTTTTTCTGTAACATCAGTTCTGTGGCACTCACAGACAATATCTTTGCAGTTTTGGAAATGTCAGAGTATTTTCTTTCCAAAGCTGTCAATTATATGGATAGTCGAGCATCTTTTCGTGACAAAATATCTAATACCGTTTATAATACCGTTTAAAACGGGAACGTTTTTCATCCAAGAAATTAAAATAGCGCCCCCTATATCCAAGAAGTTAAATGGTAACAGGTCTTCCTTGCCTGTTTCAGTGAGTAGGCCAAAGTAAGCTGAACGAAGTCTATGATAGTACGTTTGTGGGTGTTTGTTCCGAGCTTGTTTGACTGTGTTAGCCAGTGAGCTATCGTGTTTGCGAGTTGCAGAACCACTGAATTCTAATTTCAAAGCTGTGGCAAGTTTAGCATAGTCATTTAGCACGTGTTGCTGTTGTAGATGAATGAACCTCGTTACGTGTCTATTCGACGTTCGCTTCAACAGGTAAACCCTGTCAGAACCCGTAGCATTCGGGTAGACATCCAACGCGTCCTCTATGTCAGCTAGGAACGTCTCAGTATCGGTTGGCTGACCTGGAACGGAGTCAAGGGTGGGGAAATTCTTGACGAGTTTGTCAAGGTATTCCGCATCAAGCGGGCGGAGAGGGTTGGCTTCATCCTGTGGAGAAAGTGGGGAAGAGGTATTTATGACTGTAATAAACCTACCCCCAGGCCAATGTCATGACATATGCACCAGTCTGGTTTTAGGTCAGGACATAGAGCTGTTAAAGCCATTTTGATTGTTTTTAGATGATGTGTTAAATAGCCTAAATCATAAAAAAAACATTGTGCTTGCCCTATTTAAAGACATTTCCAAGGCATTCAAAACCGTTGACCATCCCCTACTCATTAAAAAACTGTCTGGAAGGTGCCGGGACAAGGAGTCTTGCAAAAGGTTTAAGAGCCATCTGACAGACAAGAAATGATGAGTGCTTTCTGATGTTGTCAAGTCTAGTTTCCTCAATATTACGAAATGTGTACCACATGGGTAGGTAGTGGGACCTGTTCTGTTATCTATTGACATAAATAATATTGGTCTATGTACTAAATCCTACAATATTAATCTGCATGCAGACAATACGGTAATGTATGCAATTGCACTGACTGTTGACCAAGAGCTGCAATTTGATTTTGCGTAACGGTTTTCTTGGTGTGAGAGAGAGTTGGAACAAAATGCGGCATGGCTATTGAGATTCATGTTGAATAAAAAAACAAAGGAAACACGAATCAATGCAAAACAATAAACGCAACGTGAAAAACGAAACAGCCTAAACTGGTGCAAACTAACACAAGACAGGAACAGGAACAATCACCCACCAAACACTCAAAGAAATGGCTGCCTAAATATGGTTCCCAATCAGAGACAACGATAAACACCTGCCTCTGATTGAGAACCACTTCAGACAGCCATAGACTAACCTAGAACACCCCACTAAGCTACAATCCCAATACCTGTGAAAAAAACCCAAGACAAAACACACCACATACAAAAACCCATGTCACACCCTGGCCTGACCAAATAGATAAAGAAAACACAAAATACTAAGACCAGGGCGTGACATTTTGTTTCATTACAGAAAGCCCTTGTTGAATTAAAATGTTAACTTAATGCAAACAAAACAAGATATATGCTCTCTAATTCACAGAAAAATGGGGGCTTGGGATTACTAAGCTAAAGTGTGCATTCAGAAAGTACTCAGACCCCTTGTCCTTTTCCACATTTTGTTATGTGTAGCCATATTCTAAAATTGATGAAATAGTTTTTCCCCTCATAAATCTACACACAGTATCCCACAATAACAAAGCAAGAACAGGAATTTTTGAAATGTATAAAGAAATGTAAATACATAAGTATTCAGACCCTTTACTCATTACTTTGTTGAAGCACCTTTGGCGGTGACTCGAGTTTTCTTGGGTATGATGCTACAAGCTTGGCACACCTGAATTTGTGGAGTATCACCAAATCTTCTCTGCAGATCCTCTCAAGCTCTGTCAGGTTGGATGGGGAGATTCGCTGCACAGCTATTTCCAGGCCTCTCCAGAGATGTTCGTTCAAGTTCAAGCTCTTCCTGGGCCACTCAAGGACATTCAGAGACTTGTCCCGGAGCCACTCCTGCCTTTTCTTGGCTGTGTGCTTTGGGTCGATGTCCTGTTGGAAGGTGAACCTTCCTGCCGCTTACTGAAGAGTGGCTTCCATCTGGCTACTATACCATAAAGGCCTAATGGTTGTCCTTCTGGAAGTTTCTCCCATCTCCACAGAGGAACTCTGGAGCTCTGTCAGAGTGACCAAGGGGTCTTGGTCACCACCCTGAACAAGGCCTTTCTCCCCTAATTGCTCAGTTTGGCCCGGGCTGCCAGCTTTAGGAAGAGTATTGGTGGTTCCAAAACTTCTTCCATTTTAGAATGGAGGCCACTGTCTACTTGGGGACCTTAATTTCTACAGAAAAGTTTTAGTACACTTTCCCAGAAGTGTGCCTCGACACAATACTGTCTCGGAGCTAAGGACAATTCCTTCAACTTCATGGCTTGGTTTTTGCTCTAACATGCACTGTCAACTGTGGGACCTTATATAATTGATAAAAGTAATGAACAACAACACTTAGGTTTCTGGACACAATCTATTTTATAGTAGTTCCATTTTGTTTGTTTTTAGTCCTTTCCTTCCTCTTCCCTCAACCTCTCTCATCTATTTCTGATGTCCAACCAGTTTGATTTAAATTTGCCATATATTTTTAACTGTGACATTTCACAAACATTCTGAACCTATTTTCATTTTACCCACACAGTATATTTTACATTAGTTGTCTTCTTACGGCTGAAATCCCGTTAACGGGATCGATATGACAACAGACAGTGAAAGTGCAGGGCGACAAATTCAAACAACAGAAATCTCAATATTAAAATTCTTCAAACATACAAGTATTATACACCATTTTAAAAATAATCTTCTTGTTAATCCCACCACCGTGTCTGATTTCACAAAGGCTTTACGACAAAAGCATCCCAGGCGATTATGTTAGGAGTCACAAAAAACAGAAACAGAGATAAAATTAATCTCTAGCCTTTGATGATCTTCATCAGATGGCACTCATAGGACTTCATGTTACACAATACATGGATGTTTTGTTCGATAAAGTTCATTTTTATATTAAAAAAAGTTTACATTGGCGCGTTATGTTCAGTAATGTTTTGCCTCCAAGTGAATACTTATCATAAACGTTGATGAAAGATACAAGTGTTATGCATAGAATTAAAGATATACTTCTCGTTAATGCAACCGCTGTGTAACATTTCAAAAAAGCTTTATGGCAAAAGCACGCCATGCGAAAATCTGAGTACAGCGCTCAGCCACCATACAGATACCCGCCATGTTGTGGAGTCAACAAAAGTCAGGAATAGCATTATAAATATTCACTTACCTTTGATGATTTTCATCGGAATGCAATCCCAGGAATCCCATTTCCACAATAAATGTAAGTTTTGTTCGATAAAGTCCATGATTTATGTCCAAATACCTCCTTTTTGTTCACGCGTTTAGTCCAATAATACAAATGCATATGGCACGGGCACTAAGTCCAGACGAAAAGTAAAAAAAGTTATATTATAGTTCGTAGAAACATGTCAAACGATGCAGAGAATCAATCTTTAGGATGTTTTCATCATAAATCTTCAATCTTCAATAATAAATTCCTTACCACCCGAACAATTCCTTTTTCGGGACGTCTCCTGGGCTGACAAACAGTTCTGTAGCTCTACCAGTCTCCACCGCAGGTGTGGAAGACGAAAATAGGTGGATGTGGTGGTTTGAGACACAGCCAATTCAAAAAAACGGATAACTTTCTCTTAAATTGACAGATTTTTATTATGGTAATTAGATTAAAGCACGGGTGCGTCAATAGACTCTTAATGATTAAGAGTTTTAATAAAGCCAACAATGCAATTAATTTATCTCAATGATTGATAGTATACAGGCATTTTTGCATGTTGACTAACTAATCACAGTGATAAGAGATTAAATGATAAGATTATCATGATAAGCTTCATATTTTTTATTTGGTTACATTTAGTAGATTGGCTTGATAATGGCATTGACATTGGTTGGCTAGTAAGCAAAACCTGATGTTGCACATCGTTAACTTTTGGGAAAACTGGTCCAGCGACTTGGTAGCTATATATCACTAATAAAGCTAAACGATGTGATATTAAAGTGCAATGGTAAACCAGGGGTTGGAGGAACAAATATTTTCAGACCGTTTTGTTTTGAACAGAACCACTATTTTCCACTGTTCAGACCAGCAAAATAAAGTTCAGAGCTGGTTCAAACTCATAAAAAGTAATGGTTTTTATTGTTCTTTTATGTTCCACACCTGCTCCCAAATGGCGCAGCGGTCTAACGCACTGCATCTCAGTGGAAGAAGTGTCAGCGCACCATCGCAAATATGTGATAGGAACAGTATCAACAGAATTTATCATGCAACAAACACGTCTAAACAGCATTGTTATTTGAAAAACATCTGAACAATGTTTTGCACTAATGGGAAATAAAGGTCTTTGACTTTATTCCTCAATTTCACCTTTTACTGTGAAAGATAAATGCGAACTTCATCATCCAAACATCACAGGGACACATCCACAGCTGAACTCATTCCATAAACCAGTCTAAATAACTTGTTATGGCTGCAATCCCGATATCGGGATAAGTGTTATCAACAACCACTGAATAGCATAGCGCTACACACAATAAATATTACTATAAATATTTATATTCATGAAATCACAAGTGCAATATAGGAAAACACAGCTTATCCTTTTGTTAAATCAATGTAATTGTCTGCATCATTTCCAATCCTTCATATATATATATATATATATATATATATATATATATATATATATATATAGCTGTATACAGTGGCAAGAAAAAGTATGTGAACCCTTTGGAATTACCTGGATTTCTGCATAAAATGGTCAACAATTTTAATCTGTTCTTCATCTAAGTCACAATAGAAAAACATAGTGTGCTTAAATTAAGAACACACATTATTGTATTTTCCTTGTCTATATTGAATACATAATTTGAACATTCACAGTGTAAGTTGGAAAACCTATGTGGACCCCTAGGCTAATGTCTCCTCCAAAAGCTAATTTTAGTCAGGAGTCAGCTAACCTGGAGTCCAATCAATGAGACAAGATTGGAGATGTTGGTTAGAGCTGCTTTGCCCTATAAAAACACAACTACAATTTGAGTTTGCTATTCACAAGAAGCATTGCCTGATGTGAACCATGCTTCGAACAAAATAGATCTCAGAAGATTAAGATTAAGAATTGTTGACTTGCATAAAACTGGAAAGGGTTACACAAGTACCTCTAAAAGCCTTGATGTTCATCAGTCCACAGTAAGACAAGTTGTAAGACAAGTAAGACAGTAAGACAAGACATTTTGCAGGAGAATGTTAGGGTATCTGTCCGCCAATTGAAGCTCAACAGAAGTTGGGTGTTGCAACAAAACAACAACCTAAAACACAGAATGGCTTCAACAGAAGAATATACGCCTTCTGGAGTGGCCCAGTCAGAGTCCTGAACTCAACCCGATTGAGATGCTGTGCATGACCCCGAGAGCAGTTCACACCAGACATCCCAAGAATATTGCTGAACGGAAGCAGTTTTGTAAAGAGGAATATTCCAAAATTCCGCCTGGTCGTTGTGCAGGTCTGATCTGCAACTACAAAAAATGTTTGGTTGAGGTTATTGCTGTCACAGGAGGGTCAACCAGTTATTAAATCCAAGGGTTTGCATACTATTTCCACACTGCTCTGTGAATGTTTACAGGGTGTGTTCAATAAAGACATGAGCACATATAATTGTTTGTGTGTTATTAGTTTAACCTCTTACATCTATGGGGGCGCTATTTCATTATTGGATAAAAAAAACGTGCCCGTTTTAAGCGCAATATTTTGTCACAAAAAGATGCTCAACTATGCATATAATTGACAGCTTTGGAAAGAGAACACTCTGACGTTTCCAAAACTGCAAAGATATTGTCTGTGAGTGCCCCAGAACTGATACTACAGGCGAAACCAAGATGAAACTTCAAACAGAAAATGAGCAGGATTTTTAGGCTCTGTTTTTCATTGTCTCCTTATATGGCTGTGAATGCGCAAGGAATGAGCCTGCCCGATCTATCGTTTCCCCAAGGTGTCTGCAGCATTGTGACGTATTTGTAGGCATATCATTGGAAGATTGACCATAAGAGACTACATTTGCCAGGTGTCCGCCCGGTGTCCTCCGTCGAAATTGGTGCGTCATGTTCAACTGCATGTCTTTTTCCAAGCGATTCAGAGGAGAAAGTAGACATCCACGAACGATATATCAATGAAGAGATATGTGAAAAACACACTGAGGATTGATTCTAAACAGCGTTTGCCGTGTTTCAGTCGATATCATGGAGTTAATTTGGAAAACAGTTTGCCGTTTTGATGACTGAATTTTCAGGTTTTTTTGGTACCCAAACGTGATGTACAAAACGGAGCGATTTCTCCTACACAAAGAATCTTTCAGGAAAAACTGAACATTTACTATGTAACTGAGAGTCTCCTCATTGAAAACATCCGAAGTTCTTCAAAGGTAAATGATTTCATTTGAATCCTTTTCTGGTTTTTGTGCAAATGTTGACCGCTAAATGCTATGCTAAATGCTACGCTAGCTATCAATACTCTTACACAAATGCTTGTTTTGCTGTGGTTCAAAAGCATATTTTGAAAATCTGAGATGACAGTGTTGTTAAGAAAAGGCTAAGCTTGAGAGCTAGCTCATTCATTTCATTTCATTTGCGATTTTCAGAAATAGTTAATGTTACGTTATGCTAATGAGCTTGAGGCTATAACTGGATACAGGTTTTTTTCATAGCCAAACGTGAACAAAACGGAGTGATTTGTCCTACACAAATAATATTTTTTGAAAAACTGAACATTTGCTATCTAACTGAGAGTCTCCTCATTGAAAACATCTGAAGTTCTTCAAAGGTAAATTATTTTATTTGAATGATTTTCTTGTTTTTGTGAAAATGTTGCTGGCTGAATTCTAGGCTTATAGCTATGCTAGCTATCAATACACAAATGCTTGTTTAGCTATGGTTGAAAAGCATTTTTTTAATTCTGAGTTGACAGTGTTGTTAACAAAAGTCTAAGCTTGTGAGCAAATATATTTATTTAATTTCATTTGCGATTTTCATGAATAGTTAACGTTGCGTTATGCTAATGAGCTTGAGGCTATAAATAGGATCCCGGATCCGGTATTGCTCGACGCAAGAAATTAATCAGACTGTGATTGTCTATTGTTGTGACCGAGATGAAGTTCATATCAAATATTATTATGAATTTATGCAGACATTCAGGTATTTCCAAAGGGTTCACATACTTTTTCTTGCCACTGAATATATTAAAAATATTTTTTCCTTCTTTCGTTCAGACAGTCTTTGCACTTTGAAACCCACGCAGACCGTGACGTATAGCACACCCACCATCACCAATCTAGGTTGAATGGTTGGGAAAAGAATTTGTCCCTTGTGTCAAGTTGAGCTAGCTAACTAGCTAGCTAGATTAGCTAAGAAAACATGCAGTATTTCAACATTGAATAGCAATAAAGATAATTATTAACAAGTCAAAATACCTACCCAGCAGCTGTTGAAAATATTATTCCACTTCCCAGCCTTTTCAAAAACATATTTACTAAGATAGTCTGAGTTTCATGTGTCTCACGCAACAGCATGAGATTGGTACCTGAAACGGATCCTTTGCATTTACAGTAGGCAAAAGCTATTACTGTAAAGGAATACGTTTCCAATTGCAGTTAATAACAGTATTTGTTTTTCATTTTACCCATAATGCAGTGCAATCTGCAGCATGAACGCTGTAAAACACATTTCCTGTGTTTTTACTGTCAAAATGACAGAAAAGTCACTGTGGGAGCCTAGTGATCACTGAAAATTTTCACTGGACAAACTGCTTGAGATCTGATCTCATAACTCTTATGTCCAATCTCTCATGGACATACAGCACATGGATTTATTGAGAGAGACACAGAGAGACAGATTTTTGCTGGAGTGATAGAGAAAGACTAAGCCCATGATCTGGTACATGCCTAAACACCCACAATGTATCAGGTAATGTATCAGTATACGAAGCAACCATACAAGCAACAGTACCTGTCACACAAAAGTGTTATCAAGGAGAAGTTGGAAACGGCTGTGTGTGTGTGTGGGAGTTTAACTGCACTCCAAAGCGATCTCTTCTGAGACGCCCCCCATTCCTGGCACCATTTCACAACTACAGATTGCAGCTCTCGCCAGCCAAAAGTATTGCTTGCAACTGCGACATAGGATGCCAAAAATTTGAGGGTTATTGGGAGTTGGAGAATGTGGCTTTCCGCGTAATATCACCTGGGCAGGGTCCAAGGCCATGCAAGCAGGCAGAGACCATTGGGCACAGAGCTATTACATGCTTTGCTGTGGGTGGCACCCTGGATATGGCTGTGAACATTCACATTTAGTTTGTATCTCTATATGATGGCTGGAATCGCTCCTAACTAATATACACAGAGACACTAAAACGCTCTTTCTCTCATTCTCTCCCTCTCTTAAACTTCTTCACTCTCTCTCCTTCTCTCTCTACAGTACTCGCACATTAAGCTGAACATTAAAAAGAGGTGCATCTACATATGAAATGTAATTTGCTAGAATTAATTGGAGCCTCCCATCTGTTCGTTGGGCTTTCAGAGATAATTTGTTTGGATGAATTATCCTACTGGTACCCTTTTGGGTCACTTGAAAAGCAGTTGATGTCTTCAATTAGCATTTACAATCTGTGTGTTAGTGTGTGGTTGGCTCGATTAAAAGCGGATTCATAACATTAAGAAAACACTGCTGTTTTATTAAAATCTTTTAGAGGGGAGTGAATATTTTCTCATTAGTGAATAAAATTACCACTTCAGAACAACATTTAAAACATTGTATTGCCAGAAACGGAAAATAAACAATTTATTGAACTATTTCATGCTAATGGTCCCGAATGGCGCAGCGGTTCGTTCTGAACAGAACCACTATTTTTCACTGTTCCGACCAGCAAAATAAAGTACCGAACCGGTTCGAACCCATGAAAAGTAATGGCTTATATATTTCCTTTATGTTCCACACCTGCTCTCAAGTGGTGCAATGGTCTAAGGCACTGCATCTCAGTGCAAGAGGCATCACTCCAGTCCCTGATTCGAATACAGACTGTATCACATTCGGCTGTGCTTGGGAGTCCCATAGGGCGGTGCACAATTGGCCCAGCATTGTCCGGGTTGGCTGGGGTAGATCGTCATAGTAAATAAGAATTTGTTCTTAACTGACTTGCCTTGTTAAATAAAAAAAGGAAAGGGGTTTAAATGGTCAAAAACTATATGTAAATCCACTGAGGCTAGATAGTCATTGTTAGAGTACTCTGTCACTACTATAACATCGCCACAGTGCCCACACTGAGTAATAGCCCCATGTTTAGTGTGGTGTTTACAGTTTCCACTGCCAGGCTTGCAAAAGAGGAAAAACATTCCCTGCAGCCCCACCATTGTGGCACATGGATCAGAGGCACATGTACTTGGCTCCGCTTGCCAAGGCCTCAATTAAAGTGTTTAAATCAGCCACTAAGCAACATTCTGGCTGGGCTGCAGCCAAGTCAGTCTGGGGGAGAGAGGGATGAAGGCAGGGGGTAGGGGAGGCTAGAGAGAGCATCCAGTGGCCAGCTACAGACCCAAATAATAGCTAGGTAGTGTGAGCGTACCAAGTACTTTGAGTTTGCTCTAAAGCGGAAAGGTGGAATAAACGAGTCGGGAGCAGGTTCTTACATACCTTAAGGGAACTTTTTGACAATCACCGTATGGTTAGTGAGAAAGTCCCTATTGGAACTGTACGGTCCCTTACTAGACGTCCGAAAACATGTTTAAAATTTGGGGACGGCGTCGGGCCGAGCGGCAGGGCCAGACCTACCGGGAAGTCATCAAATGAACTTTGTCGGACATTCGGTTTTCGTTTTATAAAATAATCAAATTTTGGTCCATTTTTCCGCTATGCCGGAAGATCCCACAAGAGGGCATAAGCAATCATATTGCTATTGGACAAAACATCCCGAATCACGACGTGTCATTTCTCGAAAAATGAAAATATTTCGAAGCCGAAACTTGGTGAGCGAAGGTTTGGCATAATGGGCAGATGGCCCCGAACAAGATGGCATCTAGGCCTCAACGGTTTTTGAGTTATGGCCATATTTCTGGGATTAAAGGTCCAAAATGAAAATAGAGAAATTATTTTTTCACTTCACGTCAAAGTCAAGGAGCCTCCGGTGTCAATAAAAAAAAATCAGCCATTTATCTATCGTCATTTAAGAGAAATCGTACGATGACCAGATTGTGATGTTCAGATATAGGTGGTTTTTTTTTTTCAACGGTTACAGATCCAGTTGCAGGGTGTTCATACGAATATTTTTAAAGTGAGCTGCGGAGCTCTGCGACATTTCTGTGATTTTCTATGATTTTCTGAAATAACACACACTCACTAAACCCTCCGTAAATAACTCAGTTCTTAACGTAAAGACTTAAAACTCAGGATTCTGTAAAGGCATACCCCAATGAGGATATGAGTTTATTTATAGCTTCCTGTGCCAACAGGAAGTGCCTTAAATGGTGTCATAGTGGCTGTATCCAAGGGTTAAAAAGGTCAGATCTTTTCAAAACTTCATATGTGATTAGGCAACCCTCCTGAACTGTAAAATCACTCTTTTCTCCCAACAGATGTCAAAGAAAAGCTCTCACACACACACACACAGCAAGGATGGAGTGACAAAGCGTGGTGTTTAAAGACACAGAGAGCAGGCAATGGCATAAACATAATCCCAAGGCCGTGCCGAGTTCAACGAGATATCCCGCTTGACCGTAGCTCGCTCGGTCTAAGCGCAGCGACCATGAGAAAAAAAGGCCCAATATGAAGCCTGCACCACAATGTCATTTGATTTTGGGTGACAGCGGCGGAACCGTTAGGTTTAGAAGGACAATGCAAACACAGGACTGTTCCTAAGGTCCTCCCGATCTGTGCAAGCCTAACCTTGACTGTGTGGCATTAACCTTTCACAGTTAAAAGAAGGTGTTTACAAAAAAACTGTGTGCATTGACTTCTCTCCCCATAGGAATACATTGCCTGCTCCCCTAAATACAACCTGGAGTCTATATGGGTTATGAATGCTGTATGAACCTGTCTTCTATGACATTCCATCAGACCACTATGAGGTCTACCTGTGTCGATTCTAAGCTTCCTGGAGCAACCGGAAGTGGTTAAATTGACCCAAAAGGTATTTGGATGTACATCACCTCGAAAGGTGAAAATGACTCTGCATTATTCAACCCTGTGTAGATCAGTCAATTCTCAACTTAAAGACTTAAAACTCAGGATTCCGTAGGTTTCTATGTCAGTCAAGACATGTGTGTATTTATAGCTTCCTGTGCCAACCGGAAGTGCCATAATTGGTGTCTCAGGGGCTGTTTGGAAGGGTTAAAAAAATCAGATCTGTCCAAAACTTCATATGTGTGATTAGACAACCCCCATGAACTGTAAATCAGTCATTTTTCCCAACAGATGTCAAAGAAAAGCTCTCACACACACACACAGCAAGGATGGAGTGACAAAGCGTGGTGTTTAAAGACACAGAGAGCAGGCAATGGCATAAACATAATCCCAAGGCCGTGCCGAGTCCAACGAGGTGCCCCGCTTGACCGTAGCTCGCTCGGTCTGAGCGCAGCGACCATGAGAAAAATAGGCCCACAATGAAGCCTGCACCACAATGTCATTTGATTTTGGGTGACAGCGGCGGAACCGTTAGGTTTAGAAGGACAATTCAAACACAGGACTGTTCCTAAGGTCCTCCCGATCTGTGCAAGCCTAACCTTGACTGTGTGGCATTAACCTTTCACAG
This sequence comes from Oncorhynchus masou masou, assembly GCF_036934945.1. NCBI lineage: Eukaryota > Metazoa > Chordata > Actinopteri > Salmoniformes > Salmonidae > Oncorhynchus > Oncorhynchus masou. The sequence continues at coordinate 34,794,947 of NC_088234.1, forward strand.
TTAAAAGAAGGTGTTTACAAAAAAACAGTGTGCATTGACTTCTCTCCCCATAGGAATACATTGCCTGCTCCCCTAAATACAACCTGGAGTCTATATGGGTTATGAATGCTGTATGAACCTGTCTTCTATGACATTCCATCAGACCACTATGAGGTCTACCTGTGTCGATTCTAAGCTTCCTGGAGCAACCGGAAGTGGTTAAATTGACCCAAAAGGTATTTGGATGTACATCACCTCCAAAGGTGGAAATGACTCTGCATTATTCAACCCTGTGTAGATCAGTCAATTCTCAACTTAAAGACTTAAAACTCAGGATTCCGTAGGTTTCTATGTCAGTCTAGACATGTGTGTATTTATAGCTTCCTGTGCCAACCGGAAGTGCCATAATTGGTGTCTCAGGGGCTGTTTGGAAGGGTTAAAAAAATCAGATCTGTCCAAAACTTCATATGTGTGATTAGACAACCCCCATATTAGACAACCCCCATGAACTGTAAATCAGTCATTTTTCCCATAAAAATTCAAAGGAAAAATAAATCACACAGATACACAACTTGGATGGAGGGACGTATTGGGGTGTGTAGAGACTGACAGTGCCTCCAATAGTTAGCTTTGTTCGAGCTAAAAAAGAACCGTCAGACCTAGAGTTCCGAAACTTTAGAATCCTGTTCTAGACCTCAGGTAGATAGTGCGTGGTGAGTTACGGCGCTCTAGGAGGTTCTCGGACCGAGAAACAGCGTCGAACATTTGCAATGACTTCAATTCATTTTGACCATTACGAAAATGGCGACATTTAGAAAAGTCTCAGAGACACAAGACTAGGTGCATTGAAACCGGCTCGGCCCATAGACACGGACCCCAACGTCTCTGTCCGATAGCTCATTCAAGGACCCCGTAGCAAGGCATGGAAAAAAAGTGGATTTTCAGCACCAATTAGGCTTTTACTCGGACACCAAATGACCTATCGAGCCGAAACTCGGGATTCGGGGTCACCTCACATAGGACTACACATAATGTCCGAACTGGCCCCGCAGCTAGAAAGTAACTATGTGTTTTATGGTTTTTTTATGTTTTGTACCGAAGGCGTTGTGAATTTTGGGCCAGCTCTGAAGTATGTTATACTTGGCTCCTAAACGAGTTGGGAAAAGTGGGTTTGGTGTCAGTTTGTATCAGTTTGGTGTCAGAATGATATCAAATTGACTGATGGACGGTGACTTGCAGGTGACTCTTGTCCATTAGCAATATGTTTAAGCGGTGAGGTACCATCACCAAAAGCGACATTCTGAAATCAACTCAAACGAGCGATGGAGAGGTACCAGTATCACTGCCCAGCCATCCCGAGGTCATCGGGCCAGTCAATTTGGCATTCCTGCATGATTTTTATAGCATGACAAATTGGTGATGGTGACTGCCCAGTTAACCATATGGCAAATGCACAGTGACTTTGAAAGAGTGAGAAAACATTACCAAATGGACATTCTGAAATCAACACAAACAATGGCATCACCATAGTGTCCAGACTGTGCCGAGTCCAACGAGGCGCCCCGCTTGACCGTAGCTCGCTCGGTCTGAGCGCAGCGACCATGAGAAAAATAGGCCCAATATGAAGCCTGCACCAGTACGTCATTTGATTTTGGGTGACAGCGGCGGAACCGTTAGGTTTAGAAAGACAATTCAACCACAGGAATGTTCCTAAGGTCCTCCTGATCTGTCCAAGCCTATCCTTGACCGTGTGACATTAACCCTTCACAGTCAAAAGAAGGTGTTTACATAAAAACAGTGTTCATTGACTTCTCTCCCCATAGGAATACATTGGCTGCTGCACTAAATACAACCTGGAGTCTATATGGGTTATGAATGCTGTATGAACCTGTCTTCGGTACCAGTCCATCAGGCCACTATAAGGTCTACCTGTGTCGATTCTAAGCTTCCTGGACCAACCGGAAGTGGTTCAAATCGCCCTAAAAGTGTATACCCATAACCTGCCTGCAGTTTGATAGACATAGTACATTCAACCCTGTGTAAATCAGTCAGTTTTCATGGTAAAGACTTAAAACTCAGGATTCTCGAATGGAATACCCCAATGAGGATGTATGTTGAGTTACAGCTTCCTGTGCCAACCGGAAGTGCCATAATTGGTGTCTCATGGGCTGTTTGGAGGGGTTAAAAACCCCCATGAACTGTAAATCAGTCATTTTTCCCATAAAAATTCAAAGGAAAACTAAATCACACAGATACACAACTTGGATGGAGGGACGTATCATTGGGGTGCGTAGAGACTGACAGTGCCTCCAATAGTTAGCTTTGAATGATATCAAATTGACTGATGGACGGTGACTTGCAGGTGACTCTTGTCCATTAGCAATATGTTTAAGCGGTGAGGTACCATCACCAAAAGCGACATTCTGAAATCAACCCTAACGAACGATGGAGAGGTACCAGAATCACTGCCCAGCCATCCCGAGTTCATCGGGCCAGTCAATTTGGCATTCCTGCATGATTTTTATAGCATGACAAATTGGTGATGGTGAATGCCCAGTTAACCATATGGCAAATGCACAGTGACTTTGAAAGAGTGAGAAAAATCACCAAATGGACATTCTGGAATCAACCCTAACGAGCGATGGAGAGGTACCAGAATCACTGCCAAGCCATCCCGAGTTCATCGGGCCAGTCAATTTGGCATTCCTGCACAAATTTTCAGTGACTTTGCAAAAGTGAGAAACATTTGCAATATGTTTTAACAGTGAGGTACCATCACCAAAAGCGACATTCTGAAATCAACCCAAACGAGCGATGGAGAGGTACCAAAATCACTGCCCAGCCATCCCGAGGTCATCGGGCCAGTCAATTTGGCATTCCTGCATGATTTTTATGGCATGACAAATTGGTGATGGTGACTGCCCAGTTAACCATATGGCAAATGCACAGTGACTTTGCAAAAGTGAGAAAACATGTGAAATGGACATTCTGAAATCAACACAAACAATGGCATCACCATAGTGTCCAGACTGTGCCGAGTCCAACGAGGTGCCCTGCTTGACCGTAGCTCGCTCGGTCTGAGCGCAGCGACCATGAGAAAAATAGGCCCAATATGAAGCCTGCACCAGTACGTCATTTGATTTTGGGTGACAGCGGCGGAACCGTTAGGTTTAGAAAGACAATTCAACCACAGGAATGTTCCTAAGGTCCTCCTGATCTGTCCAAGCCTATCCTTGACCGTGTGACATTAACCCTTCACAGTCAAAAGAAGGTGTTTACATAAAAACAGTGTTCATTGACTTCTCTCCCCATAGGAATACATTGGCTGCTCCACTAAATACAACCTGGAGTCTATATGGGTTATGAATGCTGTATGAACCTGTCTTCGGTACCAGTCCATCAGACCACTATAAGGTCTACCTGTGTCGATTCTAGGCTTCCTGGGCCAACCGGAAGTGCTTAAAATCACCCTAAAAGTGTATATCCATACACTGCCTGCAATTTGATGGACATAGTGCATTGAACCCAGTGTAAATCAGTCAATTCTTAACGTAAAGACTTAAAACTCAGGATTCTGTAATAGAATACCCCAATGAGGATGTGTGTTGAGTTATAGCTTCCTGTGCCAACCGGAAGTGCCATAATTGGTGTCTCATGGGCTGTTTGGAGGGGTTAAAAAAATCTGATCTTTCCAAAACTTCATATATATGATTAGGCAACCCCCATGAACTGTAAATCAGTCATTTTTCCCATAAAAATTCAAGGGAAAACTAAATCACTCAGATTCACAACTTGGATGGAGGGACGTATTGGGGTGTGTAGAGACTGACATTGCCTCCAATAGTTAGCTTTGTTTGAGCTAAAAAAGAACCGTCAGACCTAGAGTTCCGAAACTTTAGAAACCTGTTCTAGACCTCAGGTCGATAGTGCGTGGTGAGTTACGGCGCTCTAGAAAGTTCTCGGACCGAGAAACAGCGTCGAACATTTGCAATGACTTCAATTCATTTTGACCATTACGAAAATGGCGACATTTAGAAAAGTCTCAGAGACACAAGACTAGGTGCATTGAAACCGGCTCGGCCCATAGACACGGACCCCAACGTCTCTGTCCGATAGCTCATTCAAGGACCCCGTAGCAAGGCATGGAAAAAAGTGGATTTTCAGCACCAATTAGGCTTTTACTCGGACACCAAATGACCTATCGAGCCGAAACTCGGGATTCGGGGTCACCTCACATAGGACTACACATAATGTCCGAACTGGCCCCGCAGCTAGAAAGTAACTATGTGTTTTATGGTTTTTTTATGTTTTGTACCGAAGGCGTTGTGAATTTTGGGCCAGCTCTGAAGTATGTTATACTTGGCTCCTAAACGAGTTGGGAAAAGTGGGTTTGGTGTCAGTTTGTATCAGTTTGGTGTCAGAATGATATCAAATTGACTGATGGACGGTGACTTGCAGGTGACTCTTGTCCATTAGCAATATGTTTAAGCGGTGAGGTACCATCACCAAAAGCGACATTCTGAAATCAACTCAAACGAGCGATGGAGAGGTACCAGTATCACTGCCCAGCCATCCCGAGGTCATCGGGCCAGTCAATTTGGCATTCCTGCATGATTTTTATAGCATGACAAATTGGTGATGGTGACTGCCCAGTTAACCATATGGCAAATGCACAGTGACTTTGAAAGAGTGAGAAAACATTACCAAATGGACATTCTGAAATCAACACAAACAATGGCATCACCATAGTGTCCAGACTGTGCCGAGTCCAACGAGGCGCCCCGCTTGACCGTAGCTCGCTCGGTCTGAGCGCAGCGACCATGAGAAAAATAGGCCCAATATGAAGCCTGCACCAGTACGTCATTTGATTTTGGGTGACAGCGGCGGAACCGTTAGGTTTAGAAAGACAATTCAACCACAGGAATGTTCCTAAGGTCCTCCTGATCTGTCCAAGCCTATCCTTGACCGTGTGACATTAACCCTTCACAGTCAAAAGAAGGTGTTTACATAAAAACAGTGTTCATTGACTTCTCTCCCCATAGGAATACATTGGCTGCTGCACTAAATACAACCTGGAGTCTATATGGGTTATGAATGCTGTATGAACCTGTCTTCGGTACCAGTCCATCAGGCCACTATAAGGTCTACCTGTGTCGATTCTAAGCTTCCTGGACCAACCGGAAGTGGTTCAAATCGCCCTAAAAGTGTATACCCATAACCTGCCTGCAGTTTGATAGACATAGTACATTCAACCCTGTGTAAATCAGTCAGTTTTCATGGTAAAGACTTAAAACTCAGGATTCTCTAATGGAATACCCCAATGAGGATGTATGTTGAGTTACAGCTTCCTGTGCCAACCGGAAGTGCCATAATTGGTGTCTCATGGGCTGTTTGGAGGGGTTAAAAACCCCCATGAACTGTAAATCAGTCATTTTTCCCATAAAAATTCAAAGGAAAACTAAATCACACAGATACACAACTTGGATGGAGGGACGTATCATTGGGGTGCGTAGAGACTGACAGTGCCTCCAATAGTTAGCTTTGAATGATATCAAATTGACTGATGGACGGTGACTTGCAGGTGACTCTTGTCCATTAGCAATATGTTTAAGCGGTGAGGTACCATCACCAAAAGCGACATTCTGAAATCAACCCTAACGAACGATGGAGAGGTACCAGAATCACTGCCCAGCCATCCTGAGTTCATCGGGCCAGTCAATTTGGCATTCCTGCATGATTTTTATAGCATGACAAATTGGTGATGGTGAATGCCCAGTTAACCATATGGCAAATGCACAGTGACTTTGAAAGAGTGAGAAAAATCACCAAATGGACATTCTGGAATCAACCCTAACGAGCGATGGAGAGGTACCAGAATCACTGCCCAGCCATCCCGAGTTCATCGGGCCAGTCAATTTGGCATTCCTGCATGATTTTTATGGCATGACAAATTGGTGATGGTGAATGCCCAGTTAACCATATGGCAAATGCACAGTGACTTTGAAAGAGTGAGAAAAATCACCAAATGGACATTCTGGAATCAACCCTAACGAGCGATGGAGAGGTACCAGAATCACTGCCAAGCCATCCCGAGTTCATCGGTTCAGTCAATTTGGCATTCCTGCATGATTTTTATAGCATGACAAATTGGTAATGGTGACTGCCCAGTTAACCATATGGTAAATGCACAGTGACTTTGCAAAAGTGAGACAACATTTGCAATATGTTTTAACAGTGAGGTACCATCACCAAAAGTGACATTCTGAAATCAACCCAAACGAGCGATGGAGAGGTACCAGAATCACTGCCCAGCCATCCCGAGTTCATCGGTTCAGTCAATTTGGCATTCCTGCATGATTTTTATAGCATGACAAATTGGTAATGGTGACTGCCCAGTTAACCATATGGCAAATGCACAGTGACTTTGCAAAAGTGAGACAACATTTGCAATATGTTTTAACAGTGAGGTACCATCACCAAAAGTGACATTCTGAAATCAACCCAAACGAGCGATGGAGAGGTACCAGAATCACTGCCCAGCCATCCCGAGTTCATCGGTTCAGTTAATTTGGCATTCCTGCATGATTTTTAGAGCATGACAAATTGGTGATGGTGACTGCCCAGTTAACCATATGGCAAATGCACAGTGACTTTGCAAAAGTGAGAAAACATAAACAAATGGACATGATGAAATCAACACCACGAGTGATTGAAAAGAACAACAATCACTGCCCGGCCATCCCGAGTTCATCAGGCCAGTCAATTTTGCATTTCTGAAGGATTTTTGAGCATGTCAAATTTCTTATGACATTTGGCCCCCACAAAACATATGCCTTATGCACAAGTAAAAAAAAAACATTATGATAATAAAATATGACTAAAGTATGTTGATACAGTTCTTATACGTGTGTAAATGACACAAAATTCGAAAAAATTTCGAACAACGGTCCAGAAAGCACTTTTTTAGGGGTGTGTGAAGTTTTTTATGAAATTTTGCAATTATTGACTTTTGACTTCTGACTTCCTATGAAATCATATTGCAGATGGACAAAACACATGCAATAATGCTCAAGTAAAAAAAATAAAAAAATAATGATAATAAAATTGGACAAAAGTATATTCATACAGTTCTTACACATGTGTAATTGACAAAAAAAGCGAAAGAATTTCGAAAAACGGTCCAGAAAGCACTTTTTTAAGGGGTGATAAGTTTTTGACAAAAAATCAATTTTTTCAAAATTTGGCTTTTGGATGTTGACTTGGAGTCCAATATCAATATGAAAAACCACGGTGGAGCGCACACGCCACCTGTTGGATTTTTGAAGTGTTACAACTGGCAATAGCCATATGGCATTTGAAGTAAACTTTGCATGAATCAACGCCGATTTGGGTGGTATTGACCAATGTGTACATGGTTTGTCCTATGCCAATAATTTGCCATTCATTTTTGTCCACTACGGGGGTGAATTCCCTTACATATTTCTCCCCCCTCATGACCGGACCAGAGTGCCAGGCACCAGACGTGCTGTTTTGGGCGCCAGATGGCGTCAGGACAGTGCATCTACATTCCCATTCCTCGATCCGGCCCTGTGGATGACATGGAAAGAGAATGGTTGTAATGCAAGAAAACATCTGGCTATTCTGTTGTTATTGTTTCTCTTACCAGCCATCCACGAGAGGGGAGCATGGTCAGTAACGAGGGTCAACCTACGCCTGAGTAGGTAGTACCGGAGATACTCGAGTGCCCACTTAATGGCTAGGGCCTCATTCTCTACTGTAGCATATCTCCGTTCCCGATCACTGAGCTTTCTACTTATGAAGAAAATAGGTTTCTCTGCTTCGCATTCACCCTGAGCTAGGACGGCCCCGAGCCCATGGAGAAATCTGGAGCCTGCAGGACGGGATTAGAGCACAGGCTAACATTTAGCAACTCGAAGGTGTCTTCCGTCTCTTTCTTCCACGCTACATCGTTTGTCAGGATTTTCTTGATGAGGTTTGTCAGGGGGGTGGCAATGGTTGCATATCCAGGGATGAAAAGCCGATTATATCCTGTTATCCCGAAGAAGGTTTGGATGTTTCACTTCGTCTGGGGCCGAGGCAAGTCCCGTCCCGAATTGCCCTGGTGTTTTCTGCCTGTGGGCAGTTTCCCACAGTGTAGACCAGGTATTCCGCTTCGGACAGACCCAGGCAGAATTGTATAGGATTGGCTGTCAGTCTTGTAGACTCCACACTCACGAAAACCACCCGCAGTCGCAGGAGGTGGCTATCCTAAGTCCTCGCTGTGGATGACCACGTCATCTATGTAGGCTGCTGCATACATAGAGGCATTGGAAAGTTGTCGCAGCACCATGCAGTCCGAAGGGCATCCTCGCATACTGAAGAAGCCCCTCCGATGTGGCGAAGACAGTCTTTGAGCGGTCGTCTGGAGCCAACGGCACTTGCCAATATCCCTTCATCAGATCCAGGGTGGTGATGAACTTGGCCTTCCCCAAGCACTCCAAGAGTTCATCCATGCGGGACATGGGATACGCGTTGAACGTAAAGATGGAGTTTACACCCCTAAATTCTTTGCATACTACCGTCGGGTTTGGGGACCAGGACAATGGGACTGGACCACTCGCTCATAGATGGCTCAATCACCCTCATCCTCAGAATCTCCCTTACCTCGTTCTTAGCGATGACTCGGCATGCCTCAGGAATCCTGTAAGGCCGGATATGCATCTTCTTGTCGGCTTCGGTGTGGATATGGTAAAATAGGACATCTGTCTGTCTTGGTAAGGGAGAGAATACCCTGCTGAATGGCACAATCTGTTTGTCTAGCTGTCTTGACTGCTCCAGCAAGAGAGATCCGGCATGGCGCACCTGTAGCGAGGACTCCTCTTTTTCCTTGTCCTCCACTGTCATCAAAGCCACACCCTCCTTTTTCCATGTTACTACTTCAGCAGGTTGATACGATAGAGTTGGACATTCTTCCCCCTGTCAGGTTGCTAGATTAGGTAATTAACCGTTGAAACCCTTTCCGTTACCTCGTAGGGCCCCCTCCACTGTGCCAGCAAGTGGTCTTTGGCCGTGGGGATGAGTAGCATCACTTTCTCTCACATGGTGAACTCCCTGGGTGTCGCTGACTTATCGTAAGTCTGTTGAGTCTGTTGCGCCTCCTCCATATGTTCCTTTACTATGGGCCAGACTGCCATTCCCTCATCAGGGTAACATGTTCTATCAGTGACTGGAATGGGAAGGGTTGGGCCTCCCAGCTCTCCTTGGCTTAGTCTAGGATCCCTCAACATGGTCTGCCATACAGCAATTCGAAAGGGGAAAACTCTGTGGATGCCTGGGGTACTTCTCGCAGGGCAAACATTAACTTATTTGGGCTAGGGGGCAGTATTCGGAAGTTTGGATGAATGAGGTGGCAAAAGTAAACTGCCTGTTACTCAGGCCCAGAAACACTCTAAAGTTTCCAAAACTGTTACCCTGTGAGTATAACAAAACTGATATGGCAGGCGAAAACCTGAGGACAATCCATCCAGAAAATGTATTTTTTTTCAGCCCCAATCAGATTACAAGTCCTCCCAGATTGCAGTTCCTAGGGCTTCCACTAGATGTCAACAGTCTTTAGAAATAGTTTCAGGCTTGTTTTTTGAAAACAAGTAGTTTTCTAAGTGGCTCTCATTTTGGCTGTAGTGTTATTTTGGCTGTAGTGTTTGTTACTTTGTTATTTATCTCCAGTAATGGTCTCCAGTATTCGCCATCTTAAATTTGATCATTTATGTACATAATAGGGTACCTGAGGATTGATTAGAAACGTTGTTTGACTTCTTCAGAAGAAGTTTATTGGTCATTTACGGGATTAATTTTGTATGCATTTTGAACAAGGGAAAGCGGTGGATTACTGAGTCAAGCGCGCCATTGAAACTTACTTTTTTGGGATATGACCCTTGTGATTGCAACCAGATAAGGATCTTCAAAGATAAGTGATTTATTTTATCGCTATTTCTGACTTTCGTGAAGCATCTGCTTGGTTGGAAAATGTATGTAAGGGAATACCCCCCTGAAATGGACAAAAATGAATTGGAAAACATTGGCATAGGGCAAACCATGTACACGATGTCCAATACCACCCAATTCGGCGTTGATTCATGCAAAATATTTTTCAAATGCCATATGGAAATTGCCAGTTGTAACACTTCAAAAATCCAACAGGTGGCGTGTGCGCTCCACCATGGTTTTTCATATTGGACATGGACCCCAAGTCAACATCCAAAAGCCAAATTTTGAAAAAAATGATTTTTTTGTCAAAAACTTATCACCCCTTAAAAAAGTGCTTTCTGGACCGTTTTTCGAAATTCTTTCGCTTTTTTTGTCAATTACACATGTGTAAGAACTGTATGAATATACTTTTGTCCAATTTTATTATAATTATTATTTTTATTTATTTTTTACTTGTGCATTAGGCATATGTTTTCTCCATTTGGAATATGATTTCATAGGAAGTCAAAAGTCAAAAATAGCTACATTTTATAAAAAAACTTCACACACCCTTAAAAAGTGCTTTCTGGACCGTTTTTTGAAATTATTTCAAATTTTATGTCAATTACACACATATAAGAACTGTATCAACATACTTTAGTCATATTTTATTATCATATTATTATTATTTTTTTTACTTGTGCATAAGGCATATGTTTTGTGGGGGCCAAATGTCATAAGAAATTTGACATGCTCAAAAATCCTGCAGAAATGCAAAATTGACTGGCCTGATGAACTCGGGATGGCCGGGCAGTGATTGTTGTTCCTTTCCATCACTCGTGGTGTTGATTTCATCATGTCCATTTGTTTATGTTTTCTCACATTTGCAAAGTCACTGTGCATTTGCAATATGGCTCAATGGGCATTCACCATCACAAATTTGTCATGCTCAAAAATCATGCAGAAATGCAAAATTGACTGGCCTGATGAACACAGGATGGCTTGGCAGTGATAGTTGTGTTGATTTCATTATGTCCATTTGTTTATGTTTTCTCACTTTTGCAAAGTCACTGTGCATTTGCAATATGGTTCAATGGGCATTCACCATCACAAATTTGTCATGCTATAAAAATCATGCAGGAATACAAAATCGACTGGCCCGATGAACTCGGGATGGCTGGGCAGTGATTCTGGTACCTCTCCATCGCTCGTTAGGGTTGATTTCAGAATGTCACTTTTGGTGATGGTACCTCACTGTTTAAACATATTGCAAATGGACAAGAGTCACCATCAAGTCACCGTCCATCAGTGAATTAGATATCATTCTGAAACCAAACTGATACAAACTGACACCAAACCCACTTTTCCCAACTCGTTTAGTAGCCAACGATCACATACTTCAGAGCTGGCCCAAAATTCACAACGCCTTCGATTCAAACCATAAAAAAAACATAAAACACGTAGTTACGTTCTAGCTGCGGGTCCATTTCTCATGTTATGTGTAGGCCTAGCTGAGGCGACCCCGAATACCAAGTTTCGGCTCGATAGGTCATTTGGTGTCTGAGTAAAACCCTAATTGGTGCTGAAAATCCACTTTTTTCCATGACTTGCTACGGGGTCCTTGAATGAGCTATCGGACAGAAACGTTGGGTTCTGTCTCTATGGGCCAAGACGGTCACAATGCACCTAGTCTTGTGACTCTGGGACATTTCTAAATGTCGACATTTTCGTGATGCAAAAATGAATTGAAGTCATTGCAAATGTACGAGGCTGTTTCTCGGTCCGAGAACCTTCTAGAGCGACGTAACTCACCACGCACTATCGACCTGAGGTCTAGAACAGGATTCTAAAGTTTCGGAACTCTAGGTCTGACGGTTCTTTAAAAGTTCCAACAAGGTTAACTAATGCAGGGTGTGTATGTCTCTATGTACCCCAATGGGTCCCTCCTTACAGGCTGTGTGTGTGTGTGTGATTTAGTTTTCCTTTGAAATTTTATGGGAAAAATGACTGATTTACAGTTCATGGGGGTTGCCTAAACACATATATGAAGTTTTGGAAAGATCAGATTTTTTTAACCCTTCGAAACAGCCCATGAGACACCAATTATGGCACTTCCGGTTGGCACAGGAAGCTATAACTCAACACACATCCTCAATGGGGTATTCTATCACAGAATCCTGAGTTTTAAGTCTTTACATTAAGAATCGACTGATTTACACAGGGTTGAATGCACTATGTCTATCAAACTGCAGGCAGGGTATGGGTATACACTTTTAGGGTGATTTTAACCACTTCCGGTTGGTCCAGGAAGCTTAGAATCGGCACAGGTAGACCTTATAGTGGCCTGATGGACTGGTACCGAAGACAGGTTCATACGGCATTCATAACCCATATAGGCTCCAGGTTGAATTTACTGGAGCAGGCAATGTATTCCTATGGGGAGAGATATCATTGTATTCTATGAGATCAAAAAACCCTGTTTTACTGTTAAGGGTTAATGCCACACGGTCAAAATTAGGCTTGCACGGATCGGACCTTAGGAACATTCCTGTGGTTGAATTGTCTTTCTAAACCAAACGGTTCCTCCGCTGTCACCCAAAATCAAATGACTTTGTGGTGCAGGCTTCATTTTGGGCCTACTTTTCTAATGCTCGCTGCGCTTAGACAGAGCGAGCTACGGTCAAGCAGGATATCTCGTTGAACTCGGCACGGCCTAGGGATTATGTTTATGCCATTGCCCGCTCTCTGTGTCTTTAGGCACCACACTTTTTTACTCCATCCTTGCGGTGTGTGTGTGTGAGAGCTTTTCTTTGACATCTGCTGGGAGAAATTACTGATTTACAGTTCAGGAGGGTTACCTAGTCAAACATATGAAGTTTTAAAAAGATGTGACTTTTTTAACCCTTCAAAACAGACAGTGTGACCCAATTAAAGGCACTTCCGGTTGGCACAGGACGCTATAAGTAAACACATGTCTTGATTGACATAGACACTAACAGAATCCTGAGTTTTAAGTCTTTAAGTTGAGAATTGACTGATCTACACAGGGTTGAATGCAGAGTCATTTTCACCTTTGCAGGTTATGTACATCAAAATACCTTTTGGGTGAATTTAACCACTTCCGGTTGCTTCAGGTAGCTTAGAATCGACACAGGTAGACCTCATAGTGGTCTGATGGACTGTCATAGAAGACAGGTTCATAAGGTATTCATAACCCACATAGGCTTCAGGTTGAATTTAGAGGTGAAGGCAATTTATTCCTATGGGGAGAGAAGTCAATGCAAACTGTTTGATGTAAACACCTTCTTTTAACTGTGAAGGGTTAATGCCACACGGTCAAGGTTAGGCTTGCACAGATCGGGAGGACCTTAGGAACATTCCTGTGTTTGAATTGTCCTTCTAAACCTAACGGTTCTCTCACTGTCACCCAAAAGCAATTGACGTTGTGGTGCAGGCTTCATTTTGGGCCTACTTTTCTCATGGTCGCTGCGCTCAGACCGAGCGAGCTAAGGTCAAGCGGGCGTCTCGTTGAACTCGGCACAGTCTGGACACTATGGTGATGCCATTTTTTGTGTTGATTTCAGAATGCCATTTTGGTGATGGTCCCTCTCCGCTTAAACATATTGCAAATGCACAAAAGTCAACTAGAAAGTCAGTGTCCATCAGTCAATTAGATGTCATTCTGACACCAAACTGATATCAATTGACACCAAACCCACTTTTTCCAACTCATTTAGAAGCCAACTATCACATATGTCAGAGCAGGCCCATAATTCACAGCGCCTTTAGTTTAAAACATAATAAAAACGTAAAACACATAGTTATGTTCTAGCTACGGGTCCAGTTTGGATATTATGTGTAGTCCTATGTGAGGCGACCCCGAATCCCGAGTTTCGGCTCGATAGGTCCTTCGGTGCCCGAGTAAAACCCTAATTGGTGCTGAAAATCCACTTTTTTCCATGCCTTGCTATGGGGTCCTTGAATGAGCTATCGGACAGAAACGTTGGGGTCCGTGTCTATGGGCCGAGCCGGTTTCAATGCACCTAGTCTTGTGTATCTGAGACTTTTCTAAATGTCGCCATTTTCGTAATGGTCAAAATGAATTGAAGTCATTGCAAATGTACGAGGCTGTTACTCGGTCCGAGAACCTTCCAGAGCCACCTAACTCACCACGCACTATCGACCTGAGGTCTAGAACAAGTTTCTACAGTTTCGGAACTCTAGGTCTGACGGTTCTTTTTTAGCTCGAACAAAGCTAACTATTGGAGGCAGTGTCTGTCTCTACGCACCCCAATACGTCCCTCCTTCCAAGTTGTGTATCTGTGTGATTTAGTTTTCCTTTGAATTTTTATGGGAAAAATGACTGATTTACAGTTCATGGGGGTTGCCTAATCACACATATGAAGTTTTGGACAGATCTGATTTTTTTAACCCTTTGAAACAGCCCCTGAGACACCAAATATGGCACTTCCGGTTAGCACAGGAAGCTATAAGTCAACACATATCCTCATTGGGGTATGCCTTTCCAGAATCCTGAGTTTTAAGTCTTTACGTTAAGAATTGACTGATTTACACAGGGTTCAATGAACTATGTCTGTCAAATTGCAGGCAGGGTATGGATATACACTTTTAGGGTGATTTTAAGCACTTCCGGTTGGTGCAGGAAGCTTAGAATCAACACAGGTAGACCTCATACTAGCCTGATGGACTTTCATAGACGACAGGTTCATACGGCATTCATAACCCATATAGGCTTCAGGTTGAATTCATGGGTGCAGGCAATGTATTCCTATGGGGAGAGAAGTCAATGCAAACTGTTTGATGTAAACACCTTCTTTTAACTGTGAAGGGTTAATGCCACACGGTCAAGGTTAGGCTTGCACGGATCGGGGGGACCTTAGGAACGTACCTGAGGTCGAATTGTGTTTCTCACCCTAACGGTTCTCTCACTGTCACCCAAAAGCAAATGACATTGTGGTGCAGGCTTCATTTTGGGCCTACTTTTCTAATGGTCGCTGCGCTTAGACCGAGCGAGCTACGGTCAAGCGGGACGTCTCGTTGAACTCGGCACGGCCTTGGGATTATGGTAATGCCATTGCTTGCTCTCTGTGTCTTTAAGCTCCGCACTTTGTCACTCCATCCTTGCTGTGTGTGTGTGTGTGAGAGCTTTTCATTGACATCTGTTGGGGGAAATGACTGATTTTACAGTTCAGGAGGGTTGCCTAATCACACATATGAAGTTTTGAAAAGATCTGACCTTTTTAACCCTTGGAAACAGCCACAATGACACCATTTAAGGCACTTCCTGTTGGCACAGGAAGCTATAAATAAACTCATATCCTCATTGGGGTATGCCTTTACAGAATCATGATTTTTAAGTCTTTACGTTAAGAACTGAGTTATTTACGGAGGGTTTAGTAAGTGTGTGTTATTTCAGAAAATCATAGAAAATCACAGAAATCTCGCAGAGCACCGCAGCACACTTTAAAAATATTCGTATGAACACCCTGCAACTGGATCTGTAACTGTTGAAAAAAAACACCTATATTTGAACATCACCAAACTGTCATTGTACGATTTCTCTTAAATGACGATAGATAAATAGCTGATTTTTTTTTATTGACACCGGGGGCTCCTTGACTTTGACGTGAAGTGAAAAAATCATTTCTCTATTTTCATTTTGGACCTTTAATCCCAGAAAAATGGCCATAACTCAAAAACCGTTGAGGCCTAGATGCCATCTTGTTCGGGGCCAACTGCCCATTATGCCAAACCTATGCTCACCAAGTTTCGGCTTCGAAATATTTTCAGTTTTCGAGATAAGGCCCCGTCGTGATTCGTGATGTTTTGTCAAATTGCAATATGGTTGCTTATGCCCTCTTGTGGGATTTTCCAGGATAGGGGAAAAATGACCAAAATTTGATTATTTTATAAAACGAAAACCGAATGTCCGACAAAGTTCATTTGATGACTTCCCGGTAGGTCTGGCCCTGCCGCTCGGCCCGACGCCGTCCCCGAATTTGACAAATGTTTTCGGACGTCTAGTAAGGGACCATACATTTGCAAAATGGACTTTCTCACTAACCATACATCAAATGTCGAAATGTTCCCTTGAGGTATGTAATGCTTTTGTGTGCGGGGCTGTGAACGCACCTGGTGAAAGCTGTGGTGACTATTTCCTGTGTCAATCGACCCCCCTTCACATTAGAGTCATCAGACAAAGTTCTATTGACTGATGACATCTAGTGGAAGGCGTAGGAAGTGATCATCTATATCTCGCTGTAATTTCAATGAGACCTTGGTTGAAAATCTGCCACCTCCAGAAAAAAAACCAGGAAGTGAAATATCTCAGGTTTTTGTTAGACATAATTCAAACAGTTTTAGAAACTTCAGAGTGTTTTCTATCCAATACTAATAATAATGTGCAAATATTAGCAAATATTACTGAGGAGCAGGCGTTTGATATGGGCACCTTTCATCCAAGCTACTCAATACTGCCCCTGCAGAGTTCAACAATACCAGTGAAAATATAAAAAACGAAGGTCCTGTTGTCTTTGACAGAGGGGATCAAGCTGATTCTACCATTTTGCAGAGGCCAATTCAAGGAAGGCTTGCTCATGAAAGCTTTTTAGCAAGCGTCTATAACAAATCATATCAGGACAGGTCATTTCACTGAGCAGCCATTACTAACACAGGCTGTAAAACAGTTTTCACTAAAGTCATTCCAGAAAACACCAGACTGATACCTATCAGGATTATTTGTGAGGATAACATCAAGGAGAGTAGCCTTTTCTGAGTGTTTGGAGTCATACCTTGTGGGATTGGTAATGATATGAGAAATATTTAGGGAGTCTCATTGCTTTAGGACTTGGTCAGGTGGATTAATCATGTCACAGTTTAGGTCACCAAGCAGGACAAATTCAGATTTAGGGGCAAGGAGAAAGCTTAAGGCAAGTAGGGTACAGGACGGTACTGATGGAGGACGATAGCACCAAGCAACAGTCAACAAAGAGCTATTTGAAAGTTTAATGCTGATAAAAACAGGAAATCAAATTGTTTGGGGACGGACTTGGTGGAGAAAACAGCGCTGAAGGTGATACTTGGTAAAGATTGCTTCTCTCTCACCTTTGGAAGATATGTCTTGCCAAAAAATGTTATAACCAGAAAGGTTAACATCATTCAAAACACTCTTCCTTAACCACATTAACCACATCTCAGTATTGACCAACACATCTAGATTGGAGCTGTGAACCCACAGTTTCAATTGATCAATTTTAGGTAATATGCTTCTAGTGCAGAAAACCCAGGTTTTTACGAGAGGACAAGTCAGAATTGAGGCCAGCAACAGTAGATGGGCCAGCGTGTACATGCACATTTCCAGATATCATCAGCAGTAATACAATCCAGGCACGGCACAGGACAGGGAGAGCTCTGCATTGCTGACTTATGACATCTGAATGTGCATCAGATGGCCACAAGATCATATTGTACAGCAATTTCATCAGGTAACATGAATACAAAGCCGGCGAGAAGTGGTAAGAATAGGATGGGAGGGCAAAAAGTCTGTGAAACCAATTGAGAGTCAGAGACCCGAGTGTTGGAAGAAACATAGTCTGTGTCACGGTTGGGTAAAGCAAGTTTGTAGTCAACAAAGCATGCAGGAGTCATGAGGCAAATAGCAAAATGTGCAAGAAAAAATAAAATATATAATGATTTGGGGCTAGCCAAGTTCAAAGTCACTCGCCCCAACAGTGCATGTGTGCTGGAGGCGAGCGAGAGCTCGGGAGAGAGGGGGGGGGTTGTTGGGGGTACCAAACGGGGAGACAGACCAGGACAAACTGTGAACAGACTGCCAGGTGGAATCCAAACAGCAGTGCAGCAAGCAACAGGAGAAGATGTCACACCCACATGGGAGAAGCTATTATTTCTGGAGGCAGATTTCTTGTTGAAAATGACTCTGGATGGTCTTTGAACAGCAGGAGCAGGCTTCAAAGGGGGCTCCTGCCACTTGTTGGGTCCAATCGCCTCGACGCCTTTCACTTCACACCTCAGTGCTTATTGAAGTTGTATCTGGTCTGTCCTAGCAAGCCTGGCAGCCTTAACACAGCATTCAGTCCCCATAAAGTAACATCTATCATTGTCATGTAATGTTTTTCATTTTTCTTTTACTTCTTGGCTTTCGAAATAACATCAGAACAAACACTACTCACTCAGTTCCAGGTTGGACCATGTCCTCAGGTCTCTGCTATTTGTTTGCTAGAGCAACCTCTGTATAGCTTGGAAACATGAAAACGTTTGTTAATCCTTTTGAGGCCTTGTCATCATTCATCTCGGACTTAACTATATTCAGAATCATGTAGTAACAAAAAAAAGTGTTAAATCAAAATATATTTTATATTTGAGATACTTCACAATAGCCAATAGCCAAGCCTTGATGACAGCTTTGCAAACTCTTGGCATTCTCTCAACCAGTTTCACGAGGTAGTCACCTGGAATGCATTTCAATTAACACGTGTGCCTTATTAAAAGTTAATTTGTGGAATTTTCTTTCCATCTTAATGCATTTCAGACAATCATTTGTGTTGGGACAAGGTGGGGGGGTTACAGAAGACAGGCTTATTTGGTAAAAGACCAAGTCCATATTATGGCAAGAACAGCTCAAATAAGTGAATCGAAATGACAGTCCATCATTACTTAAAGACATGAACGTCATTCAATATGGAAAATGTCAAGAACTTTGAAACTTTCTTCAAGTGTTGTCACAAAAACCATCAAGCACTATGGTGAAACTGGCTCTCATGAGGATCAAGTCAGGAATGGAAGACCCAGAGTGCTTTGCTGGTAACACTGTCTGTGATTTATTTAGAATTCAAGGCACACTTTCACCAGCATGGCTACCACAGCATGGCTATCCCAGCATTCTACAGCTATACGCCACCCCATCTGGATTGGGTTTAGTGGGACTGTCATTTGTTTTTCAACAGGACAATGACCCAACACACCTCCAGGCTATGTAAGAGCTATATTACCAAGAAGGACAGTGGAGTGCTGCATCACATGACCTGATCTTCACAATCCTCCAACCTCAACCAAATTGAGATGGTTTGGGATGAGTCACACCACAGAGTGAAGGAAAAGCAGCCAACAAGTGCTCAAGACTGTTGTGGAAAAGCATTCCAGGTGAAGCTGGTTGAAGAAATGCCAAGAGTGTGCAAAGCTGTCATAAAAGCCAAAGGGTGGCTACTTTGAAGAATCTGAAATATAAAATATATTTTGATATGTTTAACACTTTTTTGGTTATTACATAATTCCATATGTTATTTCATAGTTTTGATGTCTTCGCCATTATTCTACAATGTAGAACATAGTAAAAATAAAGAAAAACCCTTGAATGAATAGGTGTTGTAAAACGTTCTTGTGTTTTCTAGATATAGAACAGACACCTTATTCCGGATTATTTATTTTTGAGCTGTCTTTTTTTATATTGATGAATGTGTTATTCAATGCGTTTTTATGGACTATAATAGTAACGTCAAATTAAATATTTTATAAAAACATTTTTTTACTTAGAATTTAAAAAACAAAATGATCCATGTTATAACAATATTAACATGATTTTCCTAAAAATAATAAGCTCAGCAAGTACATTGATGAGCGCTTCTTTTTGCTCAGGACAGATCGCATGTGCTGTGTGAACATAGCCAACAGCTTAGATTTAGAGGTTTAACAACTGACAGCATTAAGGGTTCATAACTTTCACCTGGATTCAACTGGTCAGTCTGTCATGGAAAGAGCATGTGTTCCTAATGTTTTGTACACTCAGAGTACAGTATTCCTTCTTACAAAAACATCTACACTGAACAAAAATATAAACACAACATTTAAAGTGTTGACCCATGTTTTGTGAGCTTAAAATAAAATATCACAGAAATGTTGCATATGCTCAAAAAGCTTATTTCTCAAAAACAAAATGGCACAACTTTGATTACATCTCTGTTAGTGGGCACGTCCATCCGGCCTCACAACCACAGACCACGTGTAACCATGCCAGCTCAGGACCTCCACATCCGGGCTTCTTCACCTGTGGGATGATCTGAGACCAGCCACCCGGATAGCTGCTGAAACTGTGGGTTTGTCTGTCATAAACTGTCATAAACCGTCTCAGGGAATATCATCTGAGTGCTCGTTGTCCTCTCCAGGGTCTTAACCTGACTGTAGTTCGGGGTCGTAGCCGACTTTAGTGGGAAAATGCTCACCTCGATGGTCACTGCCACGCTGGAGAAGTGTGCTCTTCACGGATGAATCCTGGTTTCTGGTTTCAACTGTTTCTGGTTCCTAGTTTCAACTGTACGGTGCAGATGGCAAATGTGTATGGCGTTGTGTGTGCGAGCGGTTTGCTGATGTCATCGTTGTGAACAGAGTGCTCCATAGTGGTGGTGTGGTTATGGTATGGGTAGGCATTAGTTACGGACAATGAACACAACTTACTCCAAGGGAAACATGTATTAACCCACTCAGCTACAAGGATGCACTTAAATGCTAGGTTTAGGACCTCATAATGAAGTTTATAGAGACCCCAAATTATGTATAGAACAATCTTAAAATGATCTACTTTAGATTCAGGCATCATGAAACCTCTAACACAATATATACATTTGACTTGGTGAAAATGTGTTTTTGGACCTAACATGCTTACCACTTTTTCGACGTCTTTTTTTCCTCTACATACTCCATGGAACGATAACCTCTTCCTAAACATTTGGTCAAATTATACATTTTGTATATGGTGTCCCAGAAACACAGGTGGCTCAACTTACCACTTTTGGCTCAACTTACCTCACTCTCCCTTACAGTACATCATGTACCTCACCTCAACCTATGATCTTAGCTTGTAGTAACTTCAACCTTTTATTCCTAACCAGGGGAAATTAACCTATCACTCAATACAGCACAAAAAGAAAGGACTAAAGATTCATCTCAATTCTTCCATCCCTCCCTTCCCTTTGATCTCTCTTCACTGTGTACAGAATTACCATGCTCCAGCAGAATGTAAAAATTTGCATCACCTCAGGCCCCTGGTGAGTTGCATTTGTACAGGCCCCAGCAGAAGAGAAGGAGAGAGGTGTTGGCGAGGCGTCCGTGTTACATGTGCACCTGCAGAGTTTGATGGATGACTAGGATAATGACTGATGATATCTGGGAGGCCTGGGGGAGAACACCTGAGTGGTTATATCTCTCTCTCTATCTCTCTCTCACACACACACAAGCACGCACGGACACACGCACACACACATCTCTACCACAAAGATTCAACACACAGGGATAGAAGAGTGTGGAAGATTAAATGTACCCGATCACCAATGACATTATCTAGGGTTAAAGGGAATTAATACTGTGAACAATATGTATTAGTTAGGTACTATGACAAACACACAAGTCCTCTAGTCAAGACCATGAAAGATCATTTGTTGTAGTCATATTAAGATTATGTGGGTGGCAGTTGCGTATTTTGAGTGACACACTGTTGTATCGTCAGTTTCTCTAGCCAACACGTCTTCATGGCCTTCGACATCTTTGCTTGTAGGCTTGGCAGATTTACGGATTCCTTTTTCGGAATAAACTAGACCAATGAAGACAACAAATTGTTGCTTACTGGAACACCCAAAGTCATACAATTGTTATAATAGGATTTGAAGCATGTGCAGTCAACAATTTCAGCATCGTTTCGTGCTGCTCTGAGACAAGCATGGGGTCTGGTCCCGATAAATCAATTAGATTTTTATTTTCACTGAATCTCCGTTTGGGTATTGGTTAGCCTGCAATTACGGTGTGGAAATGTTAGAATTATTTTTTCTCTTAGTAGCCTACTCCTGACCGGTCACGGTGTACAGCGCTATATTTTCCTACTGTGCATATCTTATGCCTGCCCGTACCATAACCCTACCGCTACCATGGGGTGCTCTGTTCACAATGTTGACATCAGCAAACCACTCGCCCACACGACGCCATATACGCTGTCTGACATCTGCCCAGTACAGTTGAAACTGGGATTCATCCGTGAAGAGCAAACTTCTCCAGCATGCCAGTGGCTTTCAAAGTTGAGCATTTGCCAATGGAAGTCGGTCACAACTACAAACTGCAGTCAGGTCAAAACCCTGGTGAGGAGAACGAGCACACACATCCCTGAGACAGTTTCTGACAGTGTGTGCCGAAGTACTTCAGTTGTGCAAACCTACAGTTTCATCAGCTGTTCAGGTGGCTGGTCTCAGATGATCCTACAGGTGAAGAAGCCGAATGTGGAGGTTCTGGGCTGACATGGTTACACGAGGTCGGTTGTTGTGAGGCCGGTTGGACGTAATGCCAAATTCTCTAAAACAACATTGGAGGCGGCTTATGGTAGAGAAATGAATATTAAATTATCTGGCAGCTGCTCTGCTGGACATTCCTGCAGTCAGCATGCCAATTGCATCTTCCCTCAAAACCTGACACATCTGTGGCATTGTGTTGTCTTAAAAGCTGCACATTTGCAGCTGTGTAGTGATCATGCTGTTTAATCAGCTTCTTTATTTGCCACACCTGTCAGGTAGACGGATTAGCTTGGCAAATGAGAAATGCTCACTAACATGGATGTAAACACATTTGTGCACTTTTGAGAAATAAGCTTTCAGTGTGAATGGAAAATATATATATTATTTCAGCTTATGAAACATGGGACCAAAACATGTTGCATTCATATTTTTGTTCAGTGTCGTTTGCTATGTTTTCCTGTTCAGCACATACAGTACAGCATTAATTCCTAGTGTGAACTACCCACCAGAATGACTGAATAAATATTCCACATGACAGGCTATGGGCAATCATCTCAATAGCTTAATTTGTATTACATATTGGTTGGCAAGCAATTAATAGGATGGCACGTTAGCATGACACATGTTACATTGTTGCTGTCCCAAGCAATAAGTGCTCCAATAACTTGGTTTCCATCCTTGTCATGTTGATGTGTCACACCCTGATCTGTTTTACCTGTATCTGTGCTTGTCTCCACCCCCTCCAGGTCTTGCCTGTCTTCCCCATTATCCCCAGTGTATTTATACCCGTGTTCTCTGTTTGTCTGTTGCCAGTTTGTCTTGTCTCGTTAAGCCTACCAGCGTTCTTCCCGTATGCCGTGTTTGTCTTTAGTCCCTGTTTTCATGGTTTTGACCATCCTGTTTGCCCTGACCCTGACCCTGAGCCTGCCTGCCGTTTTGTACCTTGCAACACTGCCCTGGATTACTGACCTCTGCCTGCCCTGACCCTGAGATTGCCTTCCATTCTGTACCTTTTGCACTCTGCTATGGATTACTGACCTCTACCTGCCCTTGACCTGTTGTTTGCCTGCCCCCTGTTTTTGTAGTAAACTCTTGTTACTGAGAACTGTCTGCATCTAGGTCTTTTCCTAAGCCGTGATAAGACAAATTACCTGACGCATTAAAAAAGTCAGGGACAAAAGGAAAAAAATGTCAGGACCGGGCTGAAGGAAATAGGAAATGCCGGTACAATTTTGTAAATGCCAACAAACAATATGTTCGCTCGACATGGTGGGATCCTTTAGTGCGGGAAAAATGAATTATATGATAAATTGCGGTGGAAATACCTTTCTGCACAAATATTGATATAATAACCATCATATCAAAGTAAACTTGGAGTGACGCGATGATATGTTGTGTGGTCTTCCCACTACGACTCGGGAAAGCATGCACTTGATTAGGCTAAAGATGAACTAAGTTATGAGGAACTTCACTGGGTGGGGAAAGCGCACAGTGTTGAGCTTGATGATAATTTCCAATAAATACTGAGAGTTTTATTCTGGTGGCATGATGATCAATGTTTTGCTGCCGTTTGTCAAATAAAAAGTGTTACTCTCTTACCCATAATAATCTCATAATGTAGGGAACCTACCCGCACTGTATATTCAAGCTTTTGGCTATGGCACACGTGACAAGACAGGAATGGAGGAGACAGTCTGTCTTAGATGATTCCAAAGACATTAAATGTGCATTTCTGTCACACTGGTGCAGATGACCTCGTATTAGGTGTGAAAGGTGTACTAGGAGCAGCACAGAAAGAGCTATGCCATGCAGATTACAGACAGTTTTGTGGCCTGTAGGTGTGCTCGCTGGGAGCTGGCAACATCATTCAAAGCTGCTGTGTGTGGTGAATACTGGACTCCATGTGGGCACCATCTGGGCTTCTTTCCTGGCAGTTGATAGCTAGTTGTAAACTGTGTGTGCTACCATGTATGAGTTTTCAGTTGTCAATATACAGTACCAGTCACAAGTTTGGGGACACCACCTCATTCCAGGGTTTTTCTTTGTTTTTATTATTTTCTATGTTGTAGAATAATAGTGAATACATCACAACTATGAAATAACACATATGGAATCAGATAAGAACAAATTCGTATTAACAAGGACAGCCTACTCCTTCCTACCCGTCGGGGAATTGAAACCCGGTCTCCCACATGCCCACACAACATGGGGATTCTTTAGCTAAATAGCCAAGCACTACTCCCAACCATCACATTGTACAGCGCCATATTTTCATTGTCATCTTAAAGGAAACCCAGAGGGTTTTTTGTTTTTATTTGAGTAGAAAATCCGTAATATTAATGAAATTAATTAAGCAAGTACCAGTCAAAAGTTTGGACACGCCTACTCATTCCAGGGTTTTTATGTATTTTTAGTATTTTCTACATTTTAGAATAATTGTGAATACAACACAACTATGAAATAACACATATGGAATCAGTTAAGAACAAATTTTTACTTACAAGAACAGCCTACTCCTTCCTCCTCATCAGGGAATTGAACCCTGGTCTCCCGCGTGCCGGCACAAAACAGGTATTTTTGTGCTAAATTGCCCAGCACTGTAGCCTACTCCCGACCATCAAGTTGTACAGCACCATATTTTCTGTTCATCCTAACGGAAACCCAGAGGGTTTTAAGTTTTTCTTGGAATAGAAGCACCATAATATTAATCAAATTAATTAAGGAAAATGTCTTAAAAACAAAAAAAAGGTTTTAAATTATCTAGTACAGCCACTATTGAAGGCCATAAATGCTTCCCAAAGATGCCCTCTGGTGGTCAAACTAGCACAAAGTAGCATTAACTTCTTGATACTACCCATCCCGCATGCGGGGGCGTAATCATAGCCTCAAACTAATTAGCATAACGCAGCGGACATATATATTCCTAGAAAATGATCCAGCAGGGTGCAACAAGCCAGCACCTCAGGAGTAAATGTCAGGTGGCTTTTCATAGCCAATAATTCAGAGTATCTCTACTGCTCCTGCTGTCTCTGGAGATTTGAAAACAGTCTGGGAAAGGTAGCACGTCCTGTGAACAGGTAAGGGTTCCACAGCCGCAGGCAAAACAATTGAAACTGGAGCAGCAGCATGGCCAGGTGGACTGGGGACAGCAAGGAGTCATCAGGCCAGTTAGTCCTGAGGCATGGCCCTAGGGCTCAGGTCCTCCGAGAGAGAGAGAGACAGAAAGAAAGAAAGAAACTGAGTGAAACAGAGAGAATTAGAGAGAGCATACAGGAGTTCCCCGAACTCCACACCCCCCCATTCAGCTAAAAAGGTGGCGCAGGGACTTCAAAGATATTCTTTAGAAATATTTAACTTTCACACATTAACAAGTCCAATACTGTAACGACGTTCTTCGTTTGTCGTAAGAGAGTCGGACCGAAATGCAGCGTGTTTGTTACTCATGTTTATTAGTGAAAACAAATAACGAAACTATACATGAAATAACAAATAAATACAAAACAACAAAACGAAACGTGAAACCTATTAAGCCTGACTGGTGAAACTAACACAGAGACAGAGACGAAATACAAAGCGAAACCCAGGCTACCTAAATACGGTTCCCAATCAGAGACAACGAGAATCACCTGACTCTGATTGAGAACCGCCTCAGGCAGCCAAACCTATGAAACACACACCCCTAATCAGCTACAATCCCAATAACTAAAAAACCCACTAAATAAAACAAACAATAAACCCATGTCACACCCTGGCCTGACCAACTAATTAACTAAAACACAAAATACTAAGACCAAGGCGTGACAAATACCTCAAATGAAAGATAAACATAATGTTCATCTACCCATCATGTCCGAATTTTAAAATGTTTGACAGCGAAAACACAACATATATTTATGTTAGACCACCACTAAATCAAAGGAAAAACGCAGCCATTTTTTCCAGCCAAAGATATAGTCACAAAAGCAGGATTAGTGATAAAATGAATCACTAACCTTTTGAAAATCTTCATCAGATGACACTCATATGACATATGACATGTTACACAATACATATATGTTTTGTTCGATAATATGCATATTTATATCCACAAATCTCGGTTTACATTGACGCCATGTTCAGAACTGCCTCCAAAATATCCAGAGGAATTATAGAAAGCTACGCAAGACAACAGAAATAGTCATCATAAACTTTGACTAAAGATACATGTTCGACATATAATTAAAGATACACTGGTTCTTAATGCAACCGCTGTGTCAGATTTTTTTTAACGTTACGGAAAAAGCCTACCATGCAATTATCTAAGACAGCGCTCAGACGTAAAAGTATTTCTCCGCCATGTTGGAGTCAACAGAAATACGAAATTACTTCATAAATATTCCCTTACCTTTGATGATCTTTCATCAGAATGTAGTGCATGGAGTCCTAGTTCCACAATAAATCGTTGTTTTGTTCCATAATGTCCAATACTAGTGTCCAATTAGCTGCATTTGCTATCACTTTCAGCTCACGTGCCCAAAAACTGACTGCTGGTCCAGGACAACTCGCACAAAAACTTCCAAAATATATATTCCAGGTCGAATAAACTCGTCAAACTAAGTAGAGAATCAATCTTCAGGATGTTATTTTCATATATATCCAATAACATTCCAACTGGATCATACGTTTTCAGCTGCAGCCAAATGGAACGGCGGTGGCACCCACAGAGAAATGCGCCACAGGAAATTGGCATTCTGTCAGAACACTGACTATTTCCCCTACCATTCGGTCAAAGTTCACAGCAAATTCTCCATGTAACTTTCTACTGAATGAGGACATCTAGTGGAAGGCGTAGGAAGTGCTACCAGTTCCATATCTTTTTGGGAAAGGAGGGGCGATGACGTCAAATTTGACCCACATTCAGAATTTCACTTCTTGTTTGGAAGATTGCCTGCCCTATTAGTTCTGTTATACTCACAGACATAATTCAAACAGTTTTAGAAATTTCAGAGTGTTTTATATCCAATAGTAATAATAATATGCATACAGTGCCTTGTGAAAGTATTCGGCCCCCTTGAACTTTGCGACCTTTTGCGACATTTCAGGCTTCAAACATAAAGATATAAAACTGTATTTTTTGTGAAGAATCAACAACAAGTGGGACACAATCATGAAGTGGAACGACATTTATTGGATATTTCAAACTTTTTTAACAAATCAAAAACTGAAAATTGGGCGTGCAAAATTATTCAGCCCCTTTACTGTCAGTGCAGCAAACTCTCTCCAGAAGTTTAGTGAGGATCTCTGAATGATGCAATGTTGACCTAAATGACTAATGATGATAAATACAATCAACCTGTGTGTAATCAAGTCTTCGTATAAATGCACCTGCACTGTGATAGTCTCAGAGGTCCGTTAAAAGCGCAGAGAGCATCATGAAAAACAAGGAACACACCAGGCAGGCCCGAGATACAGTTGTGAAGAAGTTTAAAGCCGGATTTGGATACAAAAAGATTTCCCAAGCTTTAAACATCCCAAGGAGCACTGTGCAAGCGATAATATTGAAATGGAAGGAGTATCAGACCACTGCAAATCTACCAAGACCTGGCCATCCCTCTAAACTTTCAGCTCATACAAGGAGAAGACTGATCAGAGATGCAGCCAAGAGGCCCATGATCACTCTGGATGAACTGCAGAGATCTACAGCTGAGGTGGGAGACTCTGTCCATAGGACAACAATCAGTCGTATATTGCACAAATCTGGCCTTTATGGAAGAGTGGCAAGAAGAAAGCCATTTCTTAAAGATATCCATAAAAAGTGTTGTTTAAAGTTTGCCACAAGCCACCTGGGAGACACACCAAACATGTGGAAGAAGGTGCTCTGGTCAGATGAAACCATAATTGAACTTTTTGGCAACAATGCAACACGTTATGTTTGGCGTAAAAGCAACACAGCTCATCACCTTGAACACACCATCCCCACTGTCAAACATGGTGGTGGCAGCATCATGGTTTGGGCCTGCTTTTCTTCAGCAGCGACAGGGAAGATGGTTAAAATTGATGGGAAGATGGATGGAGCCAAATACAGGACCATTCTGGAAGAAAACCTGATGGAGTCTGCAAAAGACCTGAGACTGGGACGGAGATTTGTCTTCAAACAAGACAATGATCCAAAACATAAAGCAAAATCTACAATGGAATGGTTCAAAAATAAACATATCCAGGTGTTAGAATGGCCAAGTCAAAGTCCAGACCTGAATCCAATCGAGAATCTGTGGAAAGAACTGAAAACTGCTGTTCACAAATGCTCTCCATCCAACCTCACTGAGCTCGAGCTGTTTTGCAAGGAATGTGAAAAAATTTCAGCCTCTCGATGTGCAAAACTGATATAGACATACCCCAAGCGACTTACAGCTGTAATCGCAGCAAAAGGTGGCACTACAAAGTATTAAATTAAGGGGGCTGAATAATTTTGCACGGCCAATTTTTCAGTTTTTGATTTGTTAAAAAAGTTTGAAATATCCAATAAATGTTGTTCCACTTCATGATTGTGTCCAACTTGTTGTTGATTCTTCACAAAAAAATACAGTTTTATATCTTTATGTTTGAAGCCTGAAATGTGGCACAAGGTCGTAAAGTTCAAGGGGGCTGAATACTTTCGCAAGGCACTGTATATTAGCAATCTAGGACAGAGTAGGATGCAGTTCACTATGGGCACGCAATTCATCCAAAGTGAAAATACGTCCCCCTATCCTCAACAAGTTAAATTCACACAGGACACGGGATAAGTCAGGAGAAATAGTCCAGATTTAACAGACTGACCCTCGTCCCCTAACACAAACTACTGCAGCATAAATACTGTAGGATGAGACAGGAGGGGTCGGGAGACACCGTGGCCCCATCTGACGTGGCCCCATCCGACGATACCCCCGACCAGGAACAAACAGGCAGGATATAACTCCACCCACTTTGCCAAAGCACTGTCCCCACTAGAGGGATATCTTCAACCACCAATTTACCATCCTGAGACAAGGCCGAGTATAGCCCACAAAGATCTCCGCCACGGCACAACCCAATGGGGGGGAGACAACCCGGACAAGAAGATCATGTCAGTGACTCAACCTACTCAAGTGAAGCACCCCTCCTAGGGACGGCATGGAAGTGCACCAGAAAGCCAGTGACTCAGCCCCTGTAATAGGGTTAGAGGCAGAGAATCCCAGTGGAGATGGGGAAACTGGCCAGGTAGAGACAGCAAGGGAACATTCTTTCTAGATTTACTATCTTCTGAATTCAACTCTCCTGCAATATTTTTATATCACAGATAACAGTTGCTTATTGATGGATTACCTCATCAGTCTCATTCGAAACGACGTAAGTTTGTGTAGTCTGCATGAACCCTAACTTTATTGATGAATCATCCATCCACAAACTGGCTCAAATATTTTTTTACTAAATAATTGAACAATTACAGAAAATAGAAAACATACTAACATTACAGTAAATACTGTCCCTAGAGGACTAACAAACACAGGACAGTTTGGTTATATCAAGGTAGATTCAGAGAGAAGAGGGGGGGTGTAAGGAAGAGAAAACGGAATGGGTCTCTCGGACATTGGTAAACCATACTCACGCAAATTCAAAATATTGAGCACTTTAATAACCGCTCATTCAGAAAAATAAATGCAATTGATATATTTACGATTGAGCTAGGCTTCGATAGTTGAGTTAGTGATGTAAGACTCTGGTTTCCCCAGTTTAGATCGCCATTGTCCTGTGTAGAGTCTTTCTGATCATAGTGATTCTTAGAGATGATGCTTTGAATTGATGGTGTGAATTTCATCACAGGGTTTTTTATACTGGAGTAGGAAAAGGGGTGTTTCATCATTCCCACCCACAGGTGTTCACTTGGGCGGGGCCACTGACAGAACATAAGTTACTGTGAAAAACAATTTAGACTAAAATCACAATGTCATCTTTTCAAAGTAGTTTTATACTCAATCATTAATTTTATACAACATTCAGATGCAAAACAAAATATATAAAAAAATCTTATTTCACCTTTATTTAATCAATCAATTCATGATCGATTGCTGAAAAGAAACCATTACTAAAGGACACCAATAAGAAGAGTCTTGCTTGGATCAAGAAACACGAGCAACTGACATTAGAGTCCAAATTTGAGATTTTTGGTTTCAACCGGCGTGTCTTTGTGAGATGCAGAGTAGGTGAACGGATGATTTTTGCATGTGTGGTTCCCAACGTGATACATGGATGAGGAGATGTGATGGTGCTTTGCTGGTGACACTATCAGTGATGTTTTTAGAATTCAAGGCACGCTTAACCTGCGTTGTTACCACAGCATTCTGCAGCGATACACCATCCCATCTGGTATGCGCTTAGTGGGACTATCATTTGCTTTTCAACAGGACAGTGACCCAAAACACACCTCCAGGCTGTGTAAGGGCAATTTGACCAAGATGGAGAGTGATGGAGTGATGCATCAGACCTCAACCCAATTGAGATGGTTTGGGATGAGTTAGACCGCAGAGTGAAGGAAAAGCAACAAATAAGTGCTCATCATATGTGGGAACTCCTTCAAGACTTTTGGAAAAGCATTCCTCATGAAGCTGGTTGGGAGAATGCCAAGAGTGTGTAAAGCTGTCGTCAAGGCAAAGGGTGGCTAGTTTTTAGAATCTAAAATATAAAATATATTTTGATTTGTTGAAGACTTTTTTGGTTACTACAAGATTCCATATGTGTTATTTCATAGTTTTGATGGCTTCACTATTATTCTATAATGTAGAATATATATTTGCAGCCATTTGGTGATGCGTCGTCAGTATTGTGAAATAATTCTAATGTTAATAAATTAGATTGGAACATAGAAAGCTGATCTGAGAGCAGCAGTGCCTTTGTTTCAATTCTTATGATCCTAACATTTCCACAACCTAATTGTAGTCTAAGATCCTTTCATTGACCTATGCTCCAATGACACACTTAGCAAACGTTCTCCCTGCACGGTGTTTTGGAAACCTTGTGTTACATTTTCAGCCATTTATAGGAAAGATGCATTGTTAAAACCTCTTAACTTGATATGGCTGCAATCCCAATACCGGGATCGATATGACAACCACCAGTGAAAAATACAGGGCGCCAAATTCAAACCACAGAAATCTCATAATTACAATATCTAAAACATACATGTGTCTTACGTCATTTTAAAGGTAATCTTGTTGTTAATTCCACCAAAGTGTCCGATTTTGAATAGGCTTTTCAGCAAAAGCACTACAAACGATTATGTTATAGGTCTCCACCAAACCACAATAAGCACAGCCATTTTCCAGCAAAATATAGCATTCACAGAAACCAGAAATAAAGATAAAATGCATCACTAATCTTGAATTATCTTCATCAGATGACACTCACAGGACTTCATGTTACACAATACATGCATGTTTTGTTTGAAAAAGTTCATATTTATATAAAAAAATCTGAGTTTACATTGGCTTATTAGATTCACTTGTTCCAAAAACATCAAGTGATTTTGCATAGCCACATTGTTTCAACAGAAATACTCATCATAATTGTCGATGATAATACAGGTTATACACATGGAATTATAGATATACCTCTCCTTAAAACCTCTTAGAGATCGGGCTACTTTTTTCAACATTCTGTTAAAAATCACGCAACATTAAAACGTCCTGCTACTCATGCCAGGAATATAGTATATGCATATGATTAGTATGTGTGCATAGAAAACACTCTGAAGTTTCTAGAACTGGTTCAATGGTGTCTGTGACTATAACAGAACGAGTTCCGTGGTCAAAATTGCAAGGAAACCTGATCACAAAATCGACGGAGAAAAAATCAATCTGCCAGTTTATGTATTGTCTATTGGAAGGAAAAATACTTAAGGGTGGGATTACAGTTCCTACAGCTTCCACACAATGTCGCCAGTGTTGTGATTTCAATTCAACTAAATCCTTGGTCATCTGAGTAATAGCCACATCCGGTTTTAAGGTCCACAGCTGTGAAAAATGGAACCGGAAAAGCTGGCTACGTTTTCCAAACTTGTGCCTATTGAATACAAATTGCTCCGTGATCAATTTGATCATTTATTAACGTTTAGTAATACCTAAAGTTGGATTACAGAAGTAGTTTGAAGTGTTTTGTCAAAGTTTATAGGCAACTTTTTTAATAAAAAAAATAACGTTGCGTTTAAAAATGGTGTTTTTCCTGGATCTGACGGTCTTCATAAATGGACATTTTGGGTATACAAGGACCGATTTAATCGAAAAAAAAGACCCAATTGTGATGTTTATGGGACATATAGGAGTGCCAACAAAGAAGCTCGTCAAAGGTAATGAATGTTTTATATTTTATTTCTGCGTTTTGTGTAGCGCCGGCTACGCTAATTCCTTTGTTTACGTCCCCTTCTGGTATTTCGGGGTGTTGCATGCTATCAGATAATAGCTTCTCATGCTTTCGCCGAAAAGCATTTTACAAATCTGACACGTTGGCTAGATTCACAATGAGTGTAGCTTGAATTGAGTACCCTGCATGTGAGTTTTAATGAACGTTTGAGTTTTAACAAGTGCTGTTAGCATTTGGCGTAGCGCATTTGCATTTATTGTTGGCAAGGTGGGACGCTAGCGTGTCAGGTGGGCCAGAGAGGTTAATGCAACCGCTGTGTCAGATTTCAAAAAAACGTTTTACGGAAAAAGCAACACATGCAATAATCTGAGATGGCGCTCAGAACAGTAGCCAAATTAGCCGCCATGTTGGAGTCAACAGAAACCAGAAAATGCATGATAAATGTTTCCATAACTTTGATGAACTTCATCAGAATGCAGTCCTAGGAATGCCAGGTCCACGATAAATGCTTGATTTGTTCGAAAATGTCCGTTATTTATGTCCAATTAGCTACTTTGGTTAGCGCATTTGTTAAACAATTCCAAAGTCACAAAGCGTGTCCACTGTAACGTGACAAAATGTCCAAAAATTCCGTAACAGTCAGTAGAAACATGTCAAACGATGTACTGAATCAATCTTTAGACTGTTGTTTACTTTCATTTTATCCACTATTGAAAACGGTGCATGTGGTTTAGGTGTAGTACTGCTGGTAGTAGCGGTACTACCAATAGAGCTGGTATGAGTCTCTATGGATGCGGGCCTTACTTTTTTTAACCATTTATCCATTTTCGAGCAAACGGAATGAGCGGCAGCTACGTTTGGTTACATACAGACCGTTAGTGGAATTCCCGTGAGAGAGTAATGGTTAATGTGATTGGATATTAATTATTTGACTAGGCTACTGTTTTTGACATTGTGTTGTTATTTCGCTGAACAGGCTACTCAGGCGAGAAAAAAACCTCACCCAAATGTATAGCAGCGTTGGAAAATATAAATGCACTGTTTGAAAATGTGAGGAAGAAAAAAATAGAAAAAAATAAAATGTGAATCACATTTTTAATTGGCCCCATACAGCATTTGCGCGTACCCCAGTTTGGGAATACCTGCTTTAGGGGATTATTTGGGATTGGGCCACAGTGTGCCTGTGTGCGAATGTGTGAGACTGTGAATTGCTGACTTTGGGACAGTTTTGAATATGTTTTCATGTTGTAAATGTTCCCTGAGTTTATCACATGTTCAGAATATATTTTTTATAATTAAGAGAAATCGGCTTCTCCACTCTTAACTCAGAACTGTGCACTTGTTCACCCCCCCTGTTGCTAAAATCCTTTGTTTGTTGTACCATTTTATGCATTTTGAATCCATGAGTGTGCATGTTTGCCTGTGTGTGGCAAACATTGTGAAATAAATTTTCTTTGAAATTATAACATTAATTTTGCTATAGAAATATATTTTTGCTGATTCTTTGCTGAAGTTCCCAGACACCATATCTACAGAAACTGTCCAAAAGCATTAGGGTGGTGAAAACAAAAGCAATTTAATTATGATTTATGTAAACAGATTGTGTAGGACGAACATAAGTCAAATAGCTAGAACTGGCATAATCTAATCATTTTGGAGGTATTTGATTCAGTTCTGTTTGATAGTGTTATGTTCAGCTCACTATTTCCTTTGTCTTTATGTTTTCTGGTGGTCAAACCAACAGTGTTAAAACAGTCTGAGTCTGGACAACCCCTCCCTCTCTCTCCTTCTCTTTCTCCCTCTCTCCAGTTAATGTCACCTCTCCCAGCTCTTACTGAAAGCTACTCATGAGCCTCCTTTCTTTCCATTTACTGTAACCATCATCCTCACCCACTGAGCACCGACTAATACCAGACATCCATGGATGTTGAATAGTTACAATTTGGTCAGTCCACCCTGCCTTTATGTTAATGTCTACAGACAAACCTGACTGGACCAAATGTGAAACTATCATAGTAGAATACAGTACAGTGAGTAGAGCACAGTATAGTACAGAACAGTACAGTACAGCGTGTAGAGCACAGTACAATAGAGTACAGTCCAATACAATACAGTAACACAGGACAATGCAGGACAGTAAAGAAAGCAAGAGCACAGTACAATTTACTCAACTGCACTGTACTGAACTCTACTCTGCTGTGCTCTGCTGTGCTATGCTGTCCAAACTTGTGAAACATGAGAATTACATTAATGACCATAATTATGCATTACTGTGTAATGCAGATCAGGGATCCATGATATAATTCTGTTACCGTAATTCCGTTACAGGATGTAAAGCCACTACTTCACCTAAGGTAGTTCTATAACCAAAAATTATATTTTCAAACTCAAGCTGCCATCCCACAGCTGACACCCAATTTTTTCTGCAGACATCTTTGAATCTTAATTTAGAACAGAGTTTTTGGAAAACGTGGTCACATTAAAAACATGAGGGAGATTTTACCGTAATTACATTACTAAACTGCAGTTTGTGCAGAACATTTTTTTCAGTGGAAATTGTAAAATGTAGTCCTTGCAAATAGGAAATCTCAATGTTTTTGTTTGGCATACATTTAAAAATGAAAAAAAATGCATAAGCATAAATCCATTACCGTGGAATTGTGCACATCAATAAGCTCCAAAAAAATACAATAACACACTTTGACCCTGACCTCTATGGCAAAGCACTTCTCTTATATTATGTATTGCCTTCTCATCCTTCCTTTCATGGCTGATGAGGAAGAGGAGGACAAATGAAGAAACTGTCAGTGTCCTGAGTGATTGATGTTTGAACAATGGCCGACCTCGCCATGCAGGGTCCACTCAGGTGGATACAGGAGTAATAGAGCGGTGAGTAAAGTTTTTAAGAGATGCCCATCCAGGGTATTTCTCTGCATAATATTAGCCATGCCTGGGAGGCTTGTAATGGAGTTGTGTTCAACCCCGGCTGCCTGCTGCAACTTTGGGCAGGCCTGGGGAGATGCTATTTGTCATTAGCCCTCACCTACACAGCTAATCCTGGGTCTTTGTTTGATCCGATTATCTTGTACTCATACACAAGGCTATCAATGCTAGCCTGTTTGGGATAGGGGGCGGTGTTTTCACGTCCGGATGAAAAGCGTGCCCAAAGTAAACTGCTTGCTACTCAGGCCCAGAAGCTAGGATATGCATATAATTGGTAGATGTTGATAGAAAACCCTCTAAAGTTTCTAAAACTGCGTCTGTGAGTATAACAGAAGGCGAAACCCCGAGGACAAACCATCCAGGAATTTTTGTTGTTGTTGAGGTGACCATGTTTTCAATGGTTTTCTATGGGAATCTAGATTTCTGAAGCATCTGGTTGCAGTTCCTAGGGCTTCCACTAGATGTCAATAGTCTTTAGAAATTGGTTGATGTTTTTCTTTTGAGTAATGAAGAAGTATGGCTATTCAGAACGAGGGTTGAGTCTAGTGTACTGTTGTGTTTGGGGCGCATGACCTAGCGCTCGCTCCACTTTCATTTTATCCACAATTGAAAACGGTTTATTCGTCTTAAATTGCATCGATTATTTACTATATAAAATACCTAAAGTTGTATTAGGAAAGTTGTTTGAAATATTTGGAACAAGATTACAGGTAATTTATTTGATAATGTGTAGTCATGTTTGGGTGAGTTGGAACCGGTGTTTTTCTGGATCAAACGTGCCAAATAAATGGACATTTTGGTGATATAACGACGGAATTAATCGAACAAAAGGACCATTTGTGATGTTTTGACATATTGGAGTGCCAACAGATGAAGATCTTCAAAGGTAAGGCATGAATTATATAGTTATTTCTGAGTTTTGTGTTGAGCCTGGCCGGTTGAAATATGTTTGTCATGTGTTTGTTTGATGGGATGCTGTCCTCAGATAATAGCATGGTTTGCTTTCGTCGTAAAGCCTTTTTGAAGTCTGACATGGTCACTGGATTAACAAGAAATTAAGCTTTAATTTGGTGTATTGCACTTGTGATTGTATGACAGTTAAATATTACGAATATTTTTGGGGGAATTTCACACTCTGCAATTTCACTGGATGTTGTCGAAACGTTCCGCTAGCTGAACCCCCAGCTGTAACAGGATACTCCCCATCCCGGATCCGGGATCGTGAATGAAGCCTGAGGCTCATTAGCATAACGCAACGTTAACGATTTCTGAAAATCGCAAATAAAATGAAAATAATGCGCCTGCTCTCAAGCTTAGCCTTTTCTTAACAACACTGTCATCTCAGATTTTCAAAATATGCTTTTGAACCATAGCAAATCACTAATTTGTGTAAGAGTATGCTAAGCTAGCTTAGCATTTTGAGTAGCATTTAGCACGCAACATTTTCACAAAAACCAGATAACCAAATAAATAAAATCATTTACCTTTGAAGAGCTTCGGATGTTTTCAATGTGGAGACTCAGTTACATAGCAAATGTTCAGTTTTTCCTGAAAGAGTCTTTGTGTAGGAGAAATCGCTCCGTTTTGTACATCACATTTGGCTACCGAAACGAACCGAAAATTCAGTCACCAAAACGTCAAACTTTTTCCGAATTAACTCCATAATATCGCCTGAAACATGGCAAACGTTGTTTAGAATCAATCCTCAAGGTGTTTTTTCACATATCTCTTCATTGACATGCAGTTCGTGGAAGCCTGCTTTCCCCTCAGAATCGCATGGAAAAATACCAGGAGCTGAAAAAGACGCACCAATTTCGACGGAGGACACCGGGCGGACACCTGGAAAATGTAGTCTCTTATGGTCAATCTTCCAATGATATGCCTACAAATACGTCACAATGCTGCAGACACCTTGGGGAAACGACAGAAAGGGCAGGCTCATTCCTCTCGCATTCACAGCCATATAAGGAGACAATGGAAAACGGAGCCTCAAAAATCCTGCTGGTTTCCTGGTTGCCGTTTCATCTTGGTTTTGCCTGTAGCTCCCGTTCTAGGGCACCCACAGACAATATCTTTGCAATTCTGGAAAATTCAGAGTTTTCTTTCCAAAGCTATCAATTATATGCATAGTCGAGCATCTTTTTGTGACAAAATATCTTGTTTAAAACGGGAACGTTTTTCATCCAAAAATGAAATTGCGCCCCCAGAGTTTCAAGAGGTTAATAAATACTCTTATGGATATGGCCAATTTCCAGGGGAAATGCAGAGCGCCAGATTCAAATAAAATTCTATAAAATGCTAACTTTCTTTAAATCACACATGTTAGATACTCAATTGAAGCTACACTCGTTGTGAATCCAGCCAACATGTCAGATTTAAAAAATGCTTTTCGGCAAAAGCATAAGAAGCTATTATCTGATAGCCTGCACCCATCTGCACCAGCAGTAAACAAAGGAGCTAGCGTAGCAGGCGCTACACAAAACACTGAAATAAAATATAAAATATGCATAATATTTTCAAATAATATTTCTAACTACTTTTGTAGTACAACATTAGGTATTTTTAAGCGTTAATAATCAATCAAATTGTAGACAGGGCAATCTGTATTCAATACAGGAATGAAAACAAGCCAGCACTGCTGTTCACGTCTTGCGCACCTCATAATACGGTGCAGTCATCCTGTCCCCTTTACAGAAAAGCATCCACAAAGAATGATGTTTCCACCTCCATGCTTCACAGTTGGGATGGTGTTCTTGAGGTTGTACTCATCATTCTTCTTCCTCCAAACATGGCGAGTGGAATTTAGACCAAAAAGCTATTTTTGTCTCATCAGACCACATGACCTTCTCCCATTCCTCCTCTGGATAATCCAGATGGTCATTGGCAAACTTCAGACTTGCCTGAACATGCGTTGGCTTGAGAAGGGGGTCCTTGTGTGCGCTGCAGGATTTTAATCCATGATGGCGTACTGTGTTACTAATGGTTTTCTTTGAGACTGTGGTCCCAGCTCTCTTCAGGTCATTGACCAGGTCCTGCCGTATAGTTCTGGGCTGATCCCTCACCTTCCTCATGATCATTGATGCCCCACGAGGTAAGATCTTGCATGGAGCCCCAGACCGAGGGTGATTGACCGTCATCTTGAACTTCTTCCATTTTCTAATAATTGTGCCAGTTGATGCCTTCTCACCAAGCTGCTTGCCTATTGTCCTGTAGCCCATCCCAGCCTTGTGCAGGTCTACAATTGTATCCCTGATGTCCTTACACAGCTCTCTGGTCTTGGCCATTGTGGAGTGGTTGGAGTCTGCTTGATTGAGTGTGTGAACAGGTGTCTTTTATACAGGTAACAAGTTCAAACAGGTGCAGTTAATACAGGTAATGAGTGGAGAACAGCAGGGCTTCTTAAAGAAAAACTAACAGGTCTGTGAGAGCCAGAATTCTTACTGGTTGGTAAGTGATCAAATACTTATGTCATGCAATGTGATTTTCTGGATTTTTGTTTTAGATTCCGTCTCTCACATTTGAAGTGTACCTATGATGAAAATTACAGACCTCTACATGCTTTGTAAGTAGGAAAACCTGCAAAATCGCCATAGTATCAAATACTCGTTCTCCCCACTATACATATGAGACGAGTAATGTAGGGTATGTAAACAAAGTGGCATATTTTAAAGTGGCTAGAGATACATGTATTACATAAAGATTCAGTCGATGATATAAAGTACAGTATATATATATACATATGGGATGAGTAATGTAGGGTATGTGAACATTATATTAAGTAGCATTGTTTAAAGTGGCTAGTCATATATTTTACATCAATTTCTATCAAATCCAATTATTAAAGTGGCTGGAGTTGAGTCAGTGTGTTGGCAGCAGCCACTCAATGTTAGTGGTGGCTGTTTAACAGTCTGATGGCCTTGAGATAGAATCTGTTTTTCAGTCTCTCTGTCCCTGCTTTGATGCACCTGTACTTAATTCTGTGAATAACACTTGTATCTTTTATCAATGTTTATTATGAGTTTTTCTTTTTCTGCAAAATCACCGGATGTTTTGGAATCAAAACATTACTGCACGTAAGGCGCCAATGTAAACTGAGATTTTTGGATATAAATATGCACATAATCGAACAAAACATACATGTATTGTGTAACATGATGTCCTATGAGTGTCATCTGATGAAAATCATCAAAGATAGTGATTCATTTTATCTATATTTCTGCTTTTTGTGACTCCTATCTTTGGCTGGAAAAATGGCTGTGTGTAATTTTGTGACTTGACTATGACCTAACATAATCATATGTGGAGCTTTCGCTGTAAAGCATGTTTGAAATTGGACACGATGGGTAGATTAACAAGATATTTATCTTTCATTTACTGTATTGGACTTGTTAATGTGTGAAAGTTACATATTTCTAAAACATATTCTTGAATTTCGCGCACGGCATTTTCAGCGGAATGGTGTCGAGGTTTTCCGCTAACGGTTAAAAGTCAAAACAATTATGCAGCAATCCCAGATTGCCCCTTTTAAAAGAATACGCTTGTCAGACTTAGTATACAGATGGGAATCATTATAATTAAATTATTGAACAAAATTATGTATTTAACTAGCTAAATGTAATTAGCTAGCTAAATTAAAGAAAACACCAACAAAATGTACCTTAATAAGGAGTTGAGCCAGAAGCACAGCTTCAATGTACCTTGACAGAGATTCTACAAGTGTCTGGAACTCAAGCGAAGAGATCATTCTTCCAAAATACAGTAGGGCAAAAAAGTATTTAGTCAGCCACCACTTAAAAAGATGAGAGAGGCCTGTGATTTTCATCAGAGGTACCCTTCAACTATGACAGACAAAATGAGAGAAAAAAAATACAGAAAATCACATGGTAGGATTTTTAAAGAATTTATTTGCAAATTATGGTGGAAAATAAGTATTTGGTCACCAACAAACAAGCAAGATTTTTGGCTCTCACAGACCTGTAACTTCTTCTTTAATTAAGAGGCTCCTCAGTCCTCCACTCGTTACCTGTATTAATGGCACCTGTTTGAACTTGTTATCACTTTTAAAGACACCTGTCCAAAACCTCAAACAGTCACACTCCACTATGGCCAAGACCAAAACGCTGTCAAATAGAATACATTCAAGACCACTGATAATCTCCCTCGATCTGGGGCTCCAAGCAAGATCTCACTCATCACAAGAATGGTGAGCAAAAATTCCAGAACCACACGGGGGAACCTAGTGAATTACCTGCAGAGAGCTGGGACCAAAGTAACAAAGCCTACCATCAGTAAAACACTACGCCGCCAGGGACTCAAATCCTGCAGTGCCAGACGTGTCCCCCTGCTTAAGCCAGTACATATCCAGGCCTGTCTGCAGTTTGCTAGAGAGCATTTGGATGATCGAGAAGAAGATTAGGAGAATGTCATATGGTCAGATGAAACCAAAATATAACTTTTTGGTAAAAACTCAACTCGTCGTGTTTGGAAGACAAAGAATGCTGAGTTGCATCCAAAGAACACCATACCTACTGTGAAGCATGGGGGTGGAATAATTATGCTTTGGGGCTGTTTTTTTGTAAAGGGACCAGGATGACTGATCCGTGTAAAGGAAAGACTGAATGGGGCCATGTATCGTGAGATTTTGAGTGAAAACCTCCTTCCATCAGCAAGGCCATTGAAGATGAAACGTGGCTGGGTCTTTCAGCATGACAATGATCCCAAACACACCGCCCGGGCAACGAAGGAGTGGCTTCGTAAGAAGCATTTCAAGGTCCTGGAGTGGCCTAGCCAGTCTCCAGATCTCAACCCCATAGAAAGTCTGTGTTGCCCAGCAACAGCCCCAAAACATCACTGCTCTAGAGGAGATCTGCATGGAGGAATGGGCCAAAATACCAGCAACAGTGTGTGAAAACCTTGTGAAGACTTACAGAAAATGTTTGACCTCTGTCAGTGCCAACAAAGGGTATTTAACAAAGTATCGAGAAAAACTTTTGTTATTTACCAAATACTTATTTTCCACCATAATTTGCAAATAAATTCATGAAAAAACTTACCATGTGATTTTCTGGATTTTTATTCTTATTTTGTCTGTCATTGTTGAAGTGTACCTATGATGAAAATTACAGGCCTCTCTCATCTTTTTAAGTGGGAGAACTTGCACAATTGGTGGCTGACTAAATACTTTTTTGCCCCAATGTGGATATGCATAATTTTTTTCTGTATATATGAATTACAAATCAATTGTTTCTAGTCTATTGCATAGTTACAATGTGTAATAATTTACGTCCCAGGAGCAGGAGTGGTAAACACTGTTAAAGTGTATAATTGTAATACATACATGCAGACATAGCATAATTCAAATAATGGAGTTTGATATGACTGAAAAATAATGTCTCAGAGATTCATACCTGAACCGCACCTTTATTTGCCAAGGAAGAGTACATGATCAGTGAATATATTCAATGTTCATGCTACAATATGGGAATCTCATGCGTGGTAATAACTACAGTAAGGGAATACCCCCCTGTATTGGACAAAAATGAATGGGAAACCATTGGCATAGTACAAACCATGTACACAATGGCCAATACCACCCAAATCGGCGTTGATTCATGCAAAATGTATTTCAAATGCCA
The DNA here is from genome assembly GCF_036934945.1 of Oncorhynchus masou masou. Taxonomy (NCBI): domain Eukaryota; kingdom Metazoa; phylum Chordata; class Actinopteri; order Salmoniformes; family Salmonidae; genus Oncorhynchus; species Oncorhynchus masou. Next base: position 34,837,131 of record NC_088234.1, read on the forward strand.
CATGGCAATTGCCAGTTGTAACACTTCAAAAATCCAACAGGTGGCGTGTGCGCTCCACCGTGGTTTTTCATATTGAAAATGGACTCCAAGTCAACAATCCAAAAGCCAAAATTTGAAAAAATGGATTTTTTGTCAAAAACTTATCACCCCTTAAAAAAGTGCTTTCTGGACCATTTTTCGAAATTCTTTCACTTTTTTTGTCAATTACACATGTGTAAGAACTGTATGAATATACTTTTGTCCAATTTTATTATCATAATTTTTTTTTTTTTTTACTTGCGCATTATTGCATGTGTTTTCTCCATTTGCAATATGATTTCATAGGAAGTCAGATGTCAAAAGTCAATAATTGCAAAATTTCATAAAAAACTTCACACACCCCTAAAAAAGTGCTTTCTGGACCGTTTTTCGAAATTCTTTCGAATTTTGTGTCAATTACACACGTATAAGAACTGTATCAACATACTTTAGTCATATTTTATTATCATAATTTATTTTATTTTTTTACTTGTGCATAAGGCATATGTTTTGTGGGGGCCAAATGTCATAAGAAATTTGACATGCTCAAAAATCCTGCAGAAATGCAAAATTGACTGGCCTGATGAACTCGGGATGGCCGGGCAGTGATTGTTGTTCCTTTCAATCACTCGTGGTGTTGATTTCATCATGTCCATTTGTTTATGTTTTCTCACTTTTGCAAAGTCACTGTGCATTTGCAATATGGTTAACTGGGCATTCACCATCACCAATTTGTCATGCTATAAAAATCGTGCAGGAATGCCAAATTGACTGGCCCGATGAACTCGGGATGGCTGGGCAGTGATTCTGGTACCTCTCCATCGCTCGTTAGGGTTGATTTCAGAATGTCACTTTGGTGATGGTACCTCACTCTTGCAAAGTCACTGTACATTTGCAATATGGTTAACTGGGCATTCACCATCACCAATTTGTCATGCCATAAAAATCGTGCAGGAATGCCAAATTGACTGGCCCGATGACCTCGGGATGGCTGGGCAGTGATTCTGGTACCTCTCCATTGATCGTTTGGGTTGATTTCAGAATGTCACTTTTGGTGATGGTACCTCACTGTTAAAACATATTGCAAATGTTTTCTCACTTTTGCAAAGTCACTGAAAATTCGTGCAGGAATGCAAAATTGACTGGCCCGATGAACTCGGGATGGCTTGGCATTGATTCTGGTACCTCTCCATCGCTCGTTAGGGTTGATTCCAGAATGTCCATTTGGTGATGTTTCTCACTCTTTCAAAGTCACTGTGCATTTGCAATATGGTTAACTGGGCATTCACCATCACCAATTTGTCATGCTATAAAAATCATGCAGGAATGCCAAATTGACTGGCCCGATGAACTCGGGATGGCTGGGCAGTGATACTGGTACCTCTCCATTGCTCGTTTTGGTTGATTTCAGAATGTCGCTTTTGGTGATGGTACCTCACCGCTTAAACATATTGCAAATGGACAAGAGTCACCTGCAAGTCACCGTCCATCAGTCAATTTGATATCATTCTGACACCAAACTGATGCAAACTGACACCAAACCCACTTTTCCCAACTCGTTTAGGAGCCAAGTATCACATACTTCAGAGCTGGCCCAAAATTCACAACGCCTTCGGTTCAAACCATAAAAAAAACATAAAACACATAGTTACTTTCTAGCTGCGGGTCCAGTTCGGACATTATGTGTAGGCCTATGTGAGGCGACCTCGAATCCCGAGTTTCGGCTCAATAGGTCATTCGGTGCCCGGGTAAAACCCTAATTGGTGCTGAAAATCCACTTTTTTCAATTACTTGCTACTGGGTCCTTGAACGAGCTATCGGATAGAAACGTTGGGGTCCATCTCTATGGGCCGAGCCGGTTTCAATGCACCTAGTCTTGTGTCTCTGAGACTTTTCTAAATGTCGCCATTTTTGTAATGGTCAAAATGAATTGAAGTCATTGCAAATGTACGAGGCTGTTTCTCGGTCAGAGAACCTTCTAGAGCCACCTAACTCACCACGCACTATCAACCTGAGGTCTAGAACAGGTTTCTAAAGTTTCGGAACTCTAGGTCTGACGTTTCTTTTTTAGCTCGAACAGAGCTAACTATTGGAGGCAGTGTCAGTCTCTACGCACCCCAATACGTCCCTCCATCCAAGTTGTGTATCTGTGTGATTTAGTTTTCCTTTGAATTTTTATGGGAAAAATGACTGATTTACAGTTCATGGGGGTTGCCTAATCACACATATGAAGTTTTGGATAGATCTGATTTTTTTAACCCTTCCAAACAGCCCCTGAGACACCAATTATGGCACTTCCGGTTTACACAGGAAGCTATAAGTCAACACATATCCTTATTGGGCTATGCTTTTACAGAATCCTGAGTTTTAAGTCTTTACGTTAAGAATTGACTGATTTACACAGGGTTCAATGCACTATGTCCATCAAATTGCAGGCAGGTTATGGGTATACACTTTTAGGGTGATTTTAAGCACTTCCGGTTGGCCCAGGAAGCCTAGAATCGACACAGGTAGACCTTATAGTGGTCTGATGGACTGGTACCGAAGACAGGTTCATACAGCATTCATAACCCATATAGACTCCAGGTTGTATTTAGGGGAGCAGGCAATGTATTCCTATGGGGAGAGAAGTCAATGCAAACTGTTTTTATGTAAACACCTTCTTTTACCTGTGAAGGGTTAATGTCACACGGTCAAGGTTAGGCTTGCACAGATCGGGAGGACCTTAGGAACAGTCCTGTGTTTGAATTGTCCTTCTAAACCTAACGGTTCCGCCGCAGTCACCCAAAATCAAATGACGTTCTGGTGCAGGCTTCATATTGGGCCTACTTTTCTCATGGTCGCTGCGCTTAGACCGAGCGAGCTACGGTCAAGCGGGATATCTCGTTGAACTCGGCACGGCCTTGGGATTATGTTTGTGCCATTGCCTGCTCTCTGTGTCTTTAATCACCGCGCTTTGTCACTCCATCCTTGCTGTGTGTGTGTGTGAGTGAGTTTTTCTTTGACATCTGTTGGGAGAAATGACTGATTTTACAGTTCAGGAGGGTTGCCTAATCACATATGAAGTTTTGAAAAGATCTGACCTTTTTAACCCTTGGATACAGCCACTATGACACCATTTAAGGCACTTCCTGTTGGCACAGGAAGCTATAAATAAACTCATATCCTCATTGGGGTATGTCTTTACAGAATCCTGAGTTTTAAGTCTTTACGTTAAGAACTGAGTTATTTACGGAGGGTTTAGTGAGTGTGTGTTATTTCAGAAAATCATAGAAAATCACAGAAATCTCGCAGAGCTCCGCAGCACACTTTAAAAATATTCATATGAACACCCTGCAACTGGATCTGTAACTGTTGAGAAAAAAAACACCTATATTTGAACATCACAAATCTGTCATCGTACGATTTCTCTTAAATGACGATAGATAAATGGCTGATTTTTTTTTATTGACACCGGAGGCTCTTTGACTTTGACGTGAAGTGAAAAAAATAATTTCTCTATTTTCATTTTGGACCTTTAATCCCAGAAAAATGGCCATAACTCAAAAACCGTTGAGGCCTAGACGTCATCTTGTTCGGGGCCAACTGCCAAACCTATGCTCACCAAGTTTCGGCTTCGAAATATTTTCAGTTTTTGAGATATGGCCCGTCGTGATTCGTGATGTTTTTTCAAATTGCAATATGATTGCTTATGCCCTCTTGTGGGATTTTCCGGCATAGCGGAAAAATGACCAAAATTTGATTATTTTATAAAACGAAAACCGAATGTCCGACAAAGTTCATTTGATGACTTCCCGGTAGGTCTGGCCCTGCCACTCGGCCCGACGCCGTCCCCGAATTTTTTAAAATGTTTTCGGACGTCTAGTAAGGGACGGTACATTTGCAATATGGACTTTCTCACTAACCATACGGGAAATGTCGAAATGTTCCCTTAAGGTATGTACATGTGCACATAGGACTTGCATCACTGGCACATGAAAGTTCTTGTATTCTACTCTCCATAGGCTTCATTCAAGCCATTCAGACTTGAAGTTGATACAACTATGATTGCTGAGGTTTATAGATTGGTATGAATATTAGTTCAGAACCAACGTTTTAGGGTCCATACACAGATTGGCTACATACTGTAGCTAGCTACACATCCATAGGCATACAGATATTTTTATCCTCCAATACACAATAAGCAAGTAAATAGTTAGTAAATATGTTAATTCAGCTGCATTGCAATGCAAGCTTACAGAATTATACATTCAATTAGCAGTAAATGCTTTAGCTTGCTTGATTCTTTACATCCACTGTTTCACAATATGACAGCCAGGTTTGCTGGTTTTCTCAGGAGGCCCTAAAACATTAAACAACATGAATTAAAATGCATTCTCCAAACACTAGCTAGCTGGCTAATGTTAGCTAATCAGATAACTTACTAAATAGCGATTTTCGTAAATTAACTTTATGACAAAAAAGATATGCACAAACGTTTGTCTCAACCTCCCTCGATCTGGGGCTCCATGCAACATCTCACCCCGTGGGGTCAAAATGATCACAAGAACGGTGAGCAAAAATCCCGGAACCACACGGGGGGACCTAGTGAATGAACTGCAGAGAGCTGGGACCAAAGTAACAAAGCCTACCATCAGTAACACACTACGCCGCCAGGGACTCAAATCCTGCAGTGCCAGACGTGTCCAGGCCCGACCCGTCTAAAGTTTGCTAGAGAGAATTTGGATGATCCAGAAGAAGATTGGGAGAATGTCATATGGTCAAATGAAAACAAAATATAACTTTTTGGTAAAAACTCAACTCGTCGTGTTTGGAGGTTAAAGAATGCTGAGTTGCATCCAAAGAACATAATACCTACTATGAAGCATGGGGGTGGAAACATCATGCTTTGGGGCTGTTTTTCTGCAAAGGGACCAGGACGACTGATCCGTATAAAGGAAAGAATGAATGGCACCATGTATCGTGAGATTTTGAGTGAAAACCTCCTTCCATCAGCAAGGGCATTGAAGATGAAACGTGGCTGGGTCTTTCAGCATGACAATGATCCCAAAAACAACGCCCGGGCAACGAAGGAGTTGATTCGTAAGAAGCATTTCAAGGTCCTGGAGTGGCCTAGCCAGTCTCCAGATCTCAACCCCATAGAAAATCTTTGGAGGGAGTTGAAAGTACGTGTTGCCCAGCAACAGCCCCAAAACATCACTGCTCTAGAAGAGATCTGCATGGAGGAATGTACCAGCTACAGTGTGTGAAAACCTTGTGAAAACATACAGAAAACGTTTGACCTCTGTCATTGCCAACAAAGGGTTTTTAACCTGTTGAAACTCCCCATCCCGGATCCGCGATCGTGACTAAAGCCTCAGGCTCATTAGCATAACGCAACGTTAACGATTTCTGAAAATCGCAAATAAAATGAAAATAATGCGTCTGCTCTCAAGCTTAGCCTTTTCTTAACAACACTGTCATCTCAGATTTTCAAAATATGCTTTTGAACCATAGAAATTGACTAATTTGTGTAAGAGTATGCTAAGCTAGCTTAGCATTTTGAGTAGCATTTAGCACGCAACATTTTCACAAAAACCAGATAACCAAATAAATAAAATCATTTACCTTTGAAGAGCTTCGGATGTTTTCAATGAGGAGACTCTCAGTTACATACCAAATGCGCAGTTTTTCCTGAAAGCGTCTGTGTGTAGGAGAAATCGTTCCATTTTGTACATCGAAACGATGTACCGAAACGAACCTACCGAAACTAACCGAAAATTCAGTCACCTACAACGTCAAACTTTTTCCGAATTAACTCCATAATATCGTCCGAAACATGGCAAACGTTGTTTGGAATCAATCCTCAAGGTGTTTTTTCACATATCTCTTCATTGATATATCGTTCGTGGAAGCTTTCATTCTTCTCTAAATTCCATGGAAAAATACTTGCAGCTGACTTTTGCGCACCAATTTCGGCGCAGGACACCGGGCGGACACCTGGTAAATGTGGTCTCTTATGGTCAATCTTCCAATGATATGCCTACAAATACGTCACAATGCTGCAGACACCTTGGGGAAACGACAGAAAGGGCAGACTTACTCCTCTCGCATTCACAGCCATATAAGGAGACAATGGAAAACAGAGCCTCAAAAATCCTGCTCATTTCCTGGATGCCGTCTCATCTTGGTTTTGCCTGAAGCTCACGTTCTAGGGCACGCACAGAAAATATCTTGGTAGTTCTGGACACGTCAGAGTGTTTTCTTTCGAAAACTATCAATTATATGCATAGTTGAGCATCTTTTTGTGACAAAATATCTTGTTTAAAACGGGAACGTTTTTCATCCAAAAATGAAATAGCGCCCCCATAGCATCAAGAGGTTAACAAAGCATTGAGATAAACTTTTGTTATTGACCAAATACTTATTTTCCACCATAATTTGCAAATAAATTCATAAAAAATCCTACAATGTGATTTTCTGGATTTTTTTCTCTCATTTTGTCTGTCATAGTTGAAGTCTACCTATGATGAAAATTACAGGCCTCTCTCATCTTTTTAAGTGGGAGAACTTGCACAATTGGTGGCTGACTAAATACTTTTTTGCCCCACTGTATATACACCTGTTCTGAAAGGCCCCAGAGTCTGCAACACCACCAAGCAAGCGACACCATGAAGACCAAGGAGCTCTCCAAACAGGTCAGGGACAAAGTTGTGGAGAAGTACAGATCATGGTTGGTTGATAGAAAAATATCAGAAACTTTGAACATCCCCACAGATAACGATTAAATCCATTATTAAAAAATGGAAAGAATATGGAACCAAAACAAACCTGCCAAGAGAGGACCACCCACCAAAACTAACAGACCAGACAAGGAGGGCATTAATCAGAGAGGCAACAAAGAAATGAAAGATAACCCTGAAGGATCTGCAAAGCTCCACAGCGGAGTGTCTGTGCATAGGACCACTTTAAGCCATACATTCCACAGAGCTGGGCTTTACGAAGAGTGTCCAGAAAAAAGCCATTGCTTAAAGAATGAAATAAGCAAACACATTTGGTGGTCACCAAAAAGGAATTTGGTAGACTCCCCAAACATATGGAAGAAGGTACTCTGATCAGATGAGACTAAAATGAAGCTTTTTGACCACCAAGGAAAATGCTATGTCTAGCACAAACCCAACACCTCTCGTCACCCTGAGAAACCATCCCCAAGGTGAACCATGGTGGTGGCAGCATCATGCTGTGGGGATGTTTTTCATTGGCAGGGACAGGGAAACTGGTCAGAAATGAAGGAATGATGGATGGCACTAAATACAGGGAAATTCTTGAGAGAAACCTGTTTTAGTCTTCCAGAGATTTAAGACTGGGATGGAGGTTCACCTTCCAGCAGGACAATGGCCCTAAAGCAACACTCGTGTTTTTTTGTCTTAATTCTTGTTTGTTTCACAATTAAACATATTTTGCATCTTCAAAATAAACAGAGATGCTTGTTCTAGGTCCCAAGAACCAAAGAGATCTTCTGTTGAATCTGACAATTAATCTTAATGGTTGTACAGTCGTCTCAAATAAAACTGTGAAGGACCCGTTACTCTGGACCCTGATCTCACTTTTGAAGAACATATCAAAACTGTTTCAAGGACAGCTTTTTTCCATCTACGTAACGTTGCAAAGATCAGAAACTTTCTGTCCATAAATGATGCAGAAAAATGAATCCATGCTTTTGTCACTTCTAGGTTAGACTACTGCAATGCTCTACTTTCCGGCTACCCGGATAAAGCACTAAATAAACTTCAGTTAGTGCTAAATACGGCTGCTAGAATCCTGACTAGAACCAAAATTTGATCATATTACTCCAATGCTAGCCTCCCTACACTGGCTTCCTGTAAAGACAAGGGCTGATTTCAAGGTAATACTGCTAACCTACAACGCATTACATGGGCTTGCTCCTACCTATCTCTCTGATTTGGTCCTGCCGTACATACCTACACATACGCTACGGTCACAAGACGCAGGCCTCCTAATTGTCCCTAGAATTTCTAAGCAAACAGCTGGAGGCAGGGCTTTCCCCTATAGAGCTCCATTTTTATGGAATGGTCTGCCTACCCATGTGAGAGACGCAAACTCGGTCTCAACCTTTAAGTCTATACTGAAGACTCATCTCTTCAGTGGGTCATATGATTGAGTCTGGCCCAGGAGTGTGAAGGTGAACGGAAAGGCTCTGGAGTAACGAACCGCCCTTGCTGTCTCTGTCTGGCCGGTTCCCCTCTTTCCATTGGGATTCTCTGCCTCTAACACTATTACAGGGGCTGAGTCACTGGCTTACTAGGGTTCTTTCATACCGTCCCTAGGAGGGGTGCGTCACTTGAGTGGGTTGAGTCACTGATGTGATCTTTCTGTCTGGGTTGGCGCCCCCCCTTGGGTTGTGCCGTGGCGGAGATCTTTGTGGGCTATACTCAGCCTTGTCTCAGGATGGTAAGTTGGTGGTTGAAGATATCCCTCTCGTGGTGTGGGGACTGTGCTTTGGCAAAGTGGGTGGAGTTATATCCTTCCTGTTTGGCCCTGTCCGGGGGTGTCATCGGATGGGGCCACAGTGTCTCCTGACCCCTTCTGTCTCAGCCTCCAGTATTTATGCTGCAGTAGTTTATGTGTCGGGGGGCTAGGGTCAGTTTGTTATATCTGGAGTACTTCTCCTATCCTGTCCGGTGTCCTGTGTGAATTTAAGTATGCTCTCTCTAATTCTCTCTTTCTCTCTTTCTTTCTCTCTCTCTCTCGGAGGACCTGAGCCCTAGGACCATGCCTCAGGACTACCGGGCATGATGACTCCTTGCTTTCCCCAGTCCAACTGGCCATTCTGCTGCTCCAGTTTCAACTGTTCTGCCTGTGATTATTATTATTTGACCATGCTGGTCATTTATGAACATTTGAACATCTTGGCCAAGTTCTGTTATAATCTCCACCCGGCACAGCCAGAAGAGGACTGGCCACCCCACATAGCCTGGTTCCTCTCTAGGTTTTTTCCTAGGTCTTTGCCTTTCTAAGGAATTTTTCTTAGCCACCGTGCTTCTACACCTGCATTGCTTGCTGTTTGGGGTTTTAGGCTGGGTTTCTGTACAGCACTTTGAGATATCATCTGATGTACGAAGGGCTATATAAATAAATTTGATGTGATTTGATCTTCAAAGTGGTTGGCATGTTGTGTAAATCAAATGATACAACCGCCCCCAAACAATTGATTTTAATTCCAGGTTGTAAGGCAACAAAATACGGAAAATGCCAAGTGGTGTGAATACTTTCGAAAGACCCTGTATAGTACTTTAAATAGCCAATTGCATGTGTTAAGTTCAAAAGAATACTAAAATAAAAATTGCTGACACCATTCAATCCAATGACGGTTCGGAACATTAGAACCAATAATCTCAGAATCTATGCAGATAGAAGGCTTGGGATAATAAGATTCTAAGTAATGCGTCTTGACAAACATTTTAATTGCAAAAAAACTATGATATGCATGCAACCAGTTCATGGGGAATAGAATAGAGGGGACACAAAGTGTACAATAGAGTTGTGGTGGGAGTGGAGCATTAACTGTACAGTACATGATGGAAGAGGTAAAGTAGATCTATTTTTCAACCACCACCGACAGACCCTTTTCCAGGTAGGAGGGAAAAAGCACTTAGATCATCATTAGAGCACAATATACCAAACTCACGGCTCTAATGGGCACCGTCATTCTCTGTGCGCATGCAGCAAGTTTACCTACGGTTGAGCAATTGTGCGAACGTCTTACTAGAATGCATGATTTAGTTTTTTTTATATATGTTTTCTCCAGGTGCACTTGTCACTAGAAAGTGAAGAGAAAATAGGGAATCAAATTGAAGGAGCGAGATGCCATCAGAGGGAAGAGAGAGTGTTCATTAATGGAGGCCGGTTCCAAAGTATTTTCCGAGAAGCAAGTCGGAATGGACACTTTCAGGCTAAAGTAGTTTTTTCTTATATATATATATATATATATATATATATATAGCGAGAGAGAGAGAGAGAGAGAGAGAGAGAGATTTTGAAATGGCAAAATGTGTCTTTATTTATGCCTGAGGCACACTTATACAACACTCCACCTTGTCAAAATAAGAAACATAAACTTCTCGACACAACCCGGCAGGACTCAAATGAAAAACATGCCTCTTCACACTGTAATCCAGGGGTTCCCAAACTTCTTTAGCACACAACCCCATTTTGATATTTGAATATTCTCACCATCCCATTCTTAAGAAAGTATGTAATTAATAGCCAATGTTTACTTTTTTATTTGGGCTATGGCAGTCAATTTAAAATGATTCAGACGGTACTTCTGATTGTCATCTCAACCATCATAAATGTTAATATGAGGCTACGACAGTCAATTGAAAAATAGTCTGACAATGTATCTTATCTCATCACCACTAATTAGATGTGTGTGCTTGATACATGTTGGGTTTGGTGCTTCTGAAAGTCAGGGGCTTGGTCAACAGTGCTGTCTCTGCTGTCACATCCAACCTGGATCAATATTTGGTTTTAATGCACACAAGAGCACTGAATCCAGCTTTACAGAGATATGAACTTTTATGGTGCTTTGAAGACCACTGAGAACTCGGGAAAAATAAGAGGTCAAATCATGACTTCAGTGATCTTCAGGTTGGAAAGTTGGAGCTCTAGAACAAGGCCTGAGTTCACGAGTAGGATTTCTGAGTTAGATGACCGTTCAAAAATATTTTTACCAGTTAGAACTAGGTTTTTCCAGAGTTGCCAGTTGTCTGAACACACTGAAGTCTGAGCTTTTTGAGTTCCCAGTTGTTTTGAATGTGGTATTAATGCTCAAAGGGAGATGGCCGGGTATTCCCTTTGATTCAGGAACAAAAAATCCCTAGTGACCCGTGAATGCATTCGGTCACGATAGCTCGATCAGTGCTCGTCCAAGCATTGGAAGTGAGCAGTCATCACTCGTGTGTGACACTTCTAAAAGTGTTATTTCACAAGGGTATTGATGTGAGTTTCTGTGCCTCTGCCTCCCCACATATTGTTTTCACCATGTCAATTGCGGCCCGGCAATATCAAAGTCTCTGCAAAAGTGTGTGGTTTCATAGGGTTGCGGGCCTAGCCATTCACTGTGGGAATGATTCAAGTGCAAAGGTCAGGTGCTGTATTCTTCCATGATCTAAGGGCGCTCTCTGGTTGAATTGTATCTTTTAGATTTGAAATATGTATTTCGATTTTTAAGGTTAACCACATTACAAGGATTCGCGATACAAAGATGATATTACGATTTTTTAAATATTTTTTATATCAAGGATTTTTTTAATTCTTGCGCAAACCCATATCAGGCATCCCCACATGGGGTCGCAACCCCTTATTTGGGAACCGCTGCACTGCCCTCTGTAGCGCTTTGCGTCCGGACGCCAAACAGCTGCCATACCAAGCGGCAATGCAGAGAGTCAAGATGCTCTCAATGGTGCAGCTGTATAACTTTCTGAGGATCTGAGGGCCCATGACATCTTTTCAGACTCCTGAGGGGTAAGACGCATTGTCGTGCCCTCTTTACGACTGTGTTAGTGTGTGTGGACCATGATAGATCCTTAGTGATGTGGACACTGAGGAACATGAAGCTCTCAACGCACTCCACTACAGCTCGGTCAATGTGAATGGGGGTGTGCTCGACCCTCCATTTGCTGTAGTCCACAATCAGCTCCTTTGTCTTGCTGACATTGTGGAAGAGGTTGTTATCCTGTCACCACACTTCCAGGTCTCTGACCTCTTCACTATAGGCTGTCGTCAATAATCAGGCAAACCACTGTCGAGTCGTCAGCAAACTTAATGATGATGTTGGAGTCGTGGGTGAACAGGGACGACAGAAGGGGACGAAGCACACACCCCTGATGGGCCCCTTTGTTGGGGTCAGAGTGGTGGATGTGTTGTTGCCTACCCTCACCACCTGGGGACAGTCCGTTAATAACCTGTTACATCTATGGGGGCGCTATTTCATTATTGGATAAAAAAACGTGCCCGTTTTAAGCGCAATATTTTGTCACAAAAAGATGCTCGACTATGCATATAATTGACAGCTTTGGGAAGAGGACACTCTGATGTTTCCAAAACTACAAAGATATTGTCTGTGAGTGCCACAGAACTGATGCTACAGGCGAAACCAAGACGAAACTTCAACCAGGAAATGAGCAGGATTTTTGAGGCTCTGTTTTCCATTGTCTCCTTATATGGCTGTGAATGCGCAAGGAATGAGCCTGCCCGATCTATCATTTCCCCAAGGAGTCTGCAGCATTGTGACGTATTTGTAGGCATATCATTGGAAGATTGACCATAAGAGACTACATTTGCCAGGTGTCCGCCCGGTATCCTCCGTCGAAATTGGTGCGTCATCTTCAACTCCACGTCTTTTTCCAAGCGATTCAGAGGAGAAAGTAGACATCCACGAACAATATATCAATGAAGAGATATGTGAAAAACACACTGAGGATTGATTCTAAACAGCGTTTGCCGTGTTTCAGTCGATATTATGGACTTAATTTGGAAAAGAGTTCGCCGTTTTGATGACTGAATTTTCGTTTTTTTTTGGTACCCAAACGTGATGTACAAAACGGAGAGATTTCTCCTACACAAAGAATCTTTCAGGAAAAACTGAACATTTGCTATATAACTGAGAGTCTCCTCATTGAAAACATCCGAAGTTCTTCAAAGGTAAATGATTTTATTTGAATCCTTTTCTGGTTTTTGTGCAAATGTTGCCCGCTAAATGCTATGCTAAATGCTACGCTAGCTATCAATACTCTTACACAAATGCTTGTTTTGCTATGGTTCAAAAGCATATTTTGAAAATCTGAGATGACAGTGTTGTTAAGAAAAGGCTAAGCTTGAGAGCTAGCACATTCATTTCATTTCATTTGCGATTTTCATAAATAGTTAACGTTACGTTATGCTAATGAGCTTGAGGCTATAACTGGATACAGGTTTTTTTCATAGCCAAACGTGAACAAAATGGAGCGATTTGTCCTACACAAATATTTTTTTTGAAAAACTGAACATTTGCTATCTAACTGAGAGTCTCCTCATTGAAACCATCTGAAGTTCTTCAAATGTAAATGATTTTATTTGAATGATTTTCTTGTTTTTGTGAAAATGTTGCTGGCTGAATTCTAGACTTATAGCTATGCTAGCCATCAATACTCTTACACAAATGCTTGTTTAGCTATGGTTGAAAAGCATATTTTGAAAATCTGAGATGACAGTGTTGTTAACAAAAGTCTAAGCTTGAGAGCAAATATATTTATTTCATTTAATTTGCGATTTTCATAAATAGTTAACGTTGCGTTATGCTAATGAGCTTGAGGCTATAAATAGGATCCCGGATCCGGGATTGCTCGACGCAAGAAGTTAAGAAGTCCAGGATCCATGTGCAGAGGAAGGTTTTCATTCCCAGGGTCCTTAGCTAAGTGATGATCTTAGAGGGCACTATAGTGTTGAACGGTGAGCTATAGTCAAGGAACAGCATTCTCACATAGGTATTAATTTTGTTTAGGTGAGAAAGGGCAGTGTTGAGTGCAATAGAGGTTGCGTCATCTGTGGATCTGTTGGGGGTGAATTTGAGTGGTTCCAGTTTGTCTGGGATGATGTCAGCCATGTTTTTCAAAGCATTTCATTTCTACAGATGTTAGCGCTACGAGGCGATAGTCATTTACACAGGTTACCTTTGCGTTCTTGGCCACAGGGTGTGCTTGAAACATGTAGGTATTACAGACTGGGTCAGGGAGAGGTTTAAAATATCAGTGGAGACAAAATAAGGCATTTACAGTGGGGCAAAAAAGTATTTAGTCAGCCACCAATTGTGCAAGTTCTCCCACTTAAAAAGATGAAAGAGGCCTGTAATTTCCATCATAGGTACACTTCAACTATGACAGATAAAATGAAAAAAAAATCCAGAAAATCACATTGTAGGATTTTTAATGAATTTATTTGCAAATTATGGTGGAAAATAAGTATTTGATCAATAACAAAAGTTTATCTCAATACTTTGTTATATACCCTTTGTTGGCAATAACAGAGGTCAAACATTTTCTGTAAGTCTTCACAAGGTTTTCACACGCTCTTGCTGTTATTTTGGCCCATTCCTCCATACAGATCTCCTCTAGAGCAGTGATGTTTTGGGGCTGTTGCTGGGCAACACAGACTTTCTATGGGGTTGAGATCTGGAGACTGGCTAGGCCACTCCAGGACCTTGAAATGCTTCTTACGAAGCCACTCCTTCATTGCCCAGGCGTTGTGTTTGTGATCGTTGTAAGACCCAGCCACGTTTCATCTTCAATGGCCTTGCTGATGGAAGGAGGTTTTCACTCAAAATCTCACGATACATGGCCCCATTCATTCTTTCCTTTGCACGGATCAGTCGTCCTGGTCCCTTTGCAGAAAAACAGCCCCAAAGCATGATCTTTCCACCCCCATGCTTCACAGCAGATATGGTGTTCTTTGGATGCAAATCAGCGTTCTTTGTCCTCCAAACACGACGATTTGAGTTTTTACCAAAAAGTTATATTTTGGTTTCATCTGACCATATGACATTCTCCGTCTGGCACTGCAGGATTTGAGTCCCTGGCGGCGTAGTGTGTTACTGATGGTAGGCTTTGTTACTTTGGTCCCAGCTCTCTGCAGGTCATTCACTAGGTCCCCCCGTGTGGTTCTGGGATTTTTGCTCACCGTTCTTTTGATCAATTTGGCCCCACGGGGTGAGATCTTGCGTGGATCCCCAGATCGAGCGAGGTTATCAGTGGTATTGTATGTCTTCCATTTCCTAATAATTGCTCCCACAGTTGATTTCTTCAAACCAAGCTGCTTACCTATTGCAGATTCAGTCTTCCCAGCCTGGTGCAGGTCTACAATTTTGTTTCTGGTGTCCTGTTTGAGGTTGTGGACTGGTGTCTTTTATACTGATAACAAGTTCAAACAGGTGCCATTAATACAGGTAATTTGTAGAGGACAGAGGAGCCTGTTAAAGAAGAAGTTACAGGTCTGTGAGAGCCAGAAATCTTGCTTGTTTATAGGTGACCAAATACTTATTTTCCACCATAATTTGCAAATAAATTCATTAAAAATCCTACAATGTGATTTTCTGGATTTTTTTTCTCCATTTTGTCTGTCATAGTTGAAGTGTACCTATGAGGACAATTACAGGCCTCTCTCATCTTTTTAAGTGGGAGAACTTGTACAATTGGTGGCTGACTAAATACTTATTTGCCCCACTGTATTTTGGAAGAATGATGTCACATCTCTTCGCTTGACGTCCAGACACTTGTAGAATCTCCTTCAAGGTACATTGAAGCTGTTCTTGTGGCTCAACTCCTTATTAAGGTACATTTTGTTGGTGTTTTCTTTATTTTGGCAGTTACATTTAGCTAGTTAAATAGATTATTTTGTTCAATAATTTATTTATAATGATACCCATCTGTATACTAAGTCTGACAAGCATATGCTTTTAAAAGGGGCAATCTGGGATTGCTGCATAATTCTTTTGACTTTTAACCTTTAGCGGAAAACCTCGACACCATTCCGCTGAAAAGGCAGAGCGTGAAATTCAATATTATTTTTTAGAAATATGTAACTTTCACACATTAACAAGTCCAATACAGCAAATGAAAGATAAACATATTGTTAATATTCCCATCGTGTCCAATTTCAAAAATGTTTTACAGCGAAAGCACCACATATGATTATGTTAGGTCAAAGTCACGTCACAAAAACACACAGCCATTTTTCCAGCCAAAGATAGGAGTCAGAAAAAGCAGAAATATAGATCAAATGAATCACTAACCTTTGATGATGTTCATCAGATGACAGTCATATGACATCATGTTACACAATACATATATGTTTTGTTCAATAATGTACATATTTACATCCAAAAATCTCATTGACGCCTTAAGTGCAGTAATGTTTTGATTCCAAAACATCCAGTGATTTTGCAGAAAAACTCATAATTAACATCGATAAAAGATACAAGTGTTATTCACAGAATGAAGTACAGGTGCATCAAAGCAGGGACAGAGAGACTGAAAAACAGCTTCTATCTCAAGGCCATCAGACTGTTAAACAGCCACATTGAGTGGCTGCTGCCAACACACTGACTCAACTCCAGCCACTTTAATATTGGGATTTGATGGAAATTGATGTAAAATATACCACTTTAAACAATGCTACTTAATATAATGTTCACATACCCTACATTACCCATCTAATATGTACAGTATATATACTGTACTCTATACCATCTACTGCATCTTTATGTAATACATGTATCACTAGCCACTTTAAAATATGCCACATTGTTTACATACCCTACATTACTTGTCTCACAGTGTACAGTGGGGAGAACAAGTATTTGATACACTGCCGATTTTGCAGGTTTTCCATACTTTTACATAATTTTTTATCATAGGTACACTTCAACTGTGAGAGACGGAATCTAAAACAAAAATCCAGAAAATCACATTGTATGATTTTTAAGTAATTAATTTGCATCAAATATCAAATACTTGTTCTCCCCACTGTATATACTGTACTCAATACCATCTACTGCATCTTGCCTATGCCGTTCTGTACCATCACTCATTCATATATCTTTATGTACATATTCTTTATCCCTTTACACTTGATGGTATAATGTAGTAGTTTTGGAATTGTTAGGTTAGAATACTCGTTGGTACTACTGCATTGTCTGAACTAGAAGCACAAGCATTTCGCTACACTCGCATTAACATCTGCTAACCATGACAAATACATTTGATTTGATTTGAGCTTGGAGGGTAGTGTTTCAATAGTATTTTATTTGTGATGGAATGTCAAACATTACGCCCATGCATCATTATTATGTATCACTATTATTAGTAAGATGCAATACTCTTCAACCATGAACAAAGAAGATGGAGTGTTAAAACGGGCAAGGTGTACACCATTCCCCAAAATTTCGATTTTGAGGGTTTTGAGAAGATGAAGGTACAAGTTTAAACTACTGGAACACCTTTTAGACACTCTGTTACACCCACTGTCTCTCTCTATCTCTCCAAGCTCTCTCCTTGACTTGTATTTGTGGCTCCGTCTGTCCATCCTCCTTCTCTCCTCACCTCAAGAGGCATCCTTCTATCCTCCCACACTCTCTGCATTCATCCCACCTTCTAAGGCCCTTAAGACCTCTTGAGCACCTTGTGTTCGAGCTACAAAGACTCTCAACTACAAAGTGGTGGAGGAGAGAGAAGTGGAAAGGTCTCGAGGACGCCTTGCACTTTGAGTGATTAACCCTTTCATTATCACACACACACACACACACACAGACACACACACACACACACACACACACACACACACACACACACACACACACACACACACACACACACACACACACTGTACATGCACCGTATCTGATCCATCAAGCTCCTTTGACACAGAGCAAGTAGAATAAAATCTCATAAAACATTCTGTGTTTTTTCAGTGGACCTTTAATAATCCCCAAGTGATCAGTAGTTAAATTGTTCATTATTCTATCGATCCATTTGATAAACTCTGTAATACAATAGAGGATAAATCATTGGGGAAAAAAATCAGGCTACTTGAAATGCCTTTATCTTGAAAGGCTTTTGATAAATGTTGGAAACATCTGACAACATGTTTGTCCCTGGTGATGTCTGATATCCATTTATCATGTTAGATCTGATGTCTCTTCACTGTACAGTACCGTTCAGTTAGACTGAGATGGTTACAAGTTATCTGAGAATATGTATCAGGTATCACACTCCTTATCTCCCTACACTCATTTCCCAAAGAGAGCAACAGGAAATTGCATCTGTTTCTGACAGACAGTAATTAAGTGTCCATCCATCGTTTTTTTGCAAGTAAAAAAAAGTTTAAAAAAATCACGACAGCTGTGATGGAAACAGGAAGTTTCGGTGTAATTTTATAAATGCAGACAGATAAATTTGTTAAAAATCCAATCAGGAAGTGCCGCATTTTTTGAAACCGCCTCATGGCAATGACTCCTTATATGGTTGTGGAGGAGCTAGGAGTCAGCTTACATTTTCCATGTTTTCCCCAAGGTGTCTGCAGCATTGTGATGTGATTGATTGATGTGCATATCATTGGAAGATTGACCATAAGAGACAACATCTACCAGGTGGTCGCTTGGTGTCCTCCATCGCAATTATTGCGTAATCTCCAGCTGCAGTATTTTTCCATTTGCCTCTGATGAGAAACCGACTGCCACAAATGATTTTTCATCGAATAGAATTGTGAAAAACACCTTGAGGATTGATTCTAAACAACGTTTGCCATGTTTCTGTTGATATGATGGAGCTAATTTGGAAAAAAGTTCGCCGTTGTGTTGACTGCTTTTTCATTTTTTTTTCTTAGCCAAACGTGATGAACAAAACAGAGCTATTTCTCTTACACAAATAATCTTTTTGGAAAAAATGAACATTTGCTATTGTCACGACTTCTGCCGAAGTCGTTGCCTCTCCTTGTTCGGGCGGTGCTCGGCGTTCGACGTTAACGGTCTTCTAGCCATCATTGATCCATTTTTCATTTTCCATTGGTTTTGTCTTGTCTTCCCACACACCTGTTTTCAATCCCATTCATTAACTGTTGTGTATTTAACCCTCTGTTTCCCCTCATGTCTTTGTCAGAGATTGTTTTATTGTCAGTGTAGTTTTATGTTGTATAGGTGCGCGACGGGTCCTCGTACCATGTTTGTTTATGTATGTACATTTTAGTGTTATGGAGCATGTTACGTGGATTTTATTAAAAGACTCCATTTTACACTCTGTTTGACTCTCCTGCGCCTGACTTCCCTGCCACCTATACACATATGCCTGACAGAATCTCTGACCAAAAATATGAAGTCAGCAGGAGAGGACACTATGCTCATGGAGCTGGAGGAACGCATTCGGGAACAAGTGGAGGAGATTGATTGTATAAGCTCCGTCATGGATCGCATTGTCCAGAATATGGATCGCTGGGAGAGACAGGGAGTTTCTACAGCGCCACCACCACCACAACCAGAATCTCCCTTGAACGTTTTTTCCTCTCCGGAACCGAAGATCCATTTATCCCTACCCACGGGATACAACAGAGATACTGCCGGCTGCCAGGGTTTCCTCCTTAAACTGAACTTGTATCTAGCCACGGCCTCCCCAGTACCATCTGACCGTGAGAAGAGTTACGCCCTCGTCTCATGCCTGAACGGGAAAGCCCTGGAATGGGCCAGCGCTGTGTGTAGAAGGGAGGATGCGGCGTTGGACCATTTTGAGGAGTTCACCCGCCAATTCCGGATAGTATTCGATCATCCACCTGAAGGCAAAGCAGCGGGTGAGCTCCTCTATCATCTGAGGCAGGAGACGAGGAGTGCACAGGAGTTTGCTTTGGAGTTTAGGACCTTGGCTACCGGCGCTGGATGGAGCGACAGGGCCCTGATCGACAATTACCGTTGTAGTCTACGCGAGGATGTCCGTCGGGAGCGGGCCTGTAGAGACACCACCCTCATTTTCGACCAGCTGGTGGACATGTCCATCAAGCTGGACAACATGCTGGCTACTCGTGGACGTCTAGATCGGGGTCTGGTTGTTCCATCCTCCCGCACCCTCTCTCCCGAACCTTTGGAATTGGGAGGGATGGTGCGCAGGGAGACCGGAGGGGGTTCCCGCTCGAGCACCATTCATGGTCGCAGAGGGCACACTGCTGGTCGGTGCCGGGTTGGTTCCTCTGGGAATAGAGAAGGCAGGCAGGGCATTCTGGCATCACCCCAGGTGAGTTGGCACCATTCTCATCCAGAGCCCTCTGTTGCACTAATGTTTGTCTCGGTCTCTTTTCCTGATTTTTCCCTGCATTCCCAGTATAAGGCGCTAGTAGATTCAGGTGCGGCTGGGAATTTCATTAATAAAAGTTTAGCTCATAGTTTAGGAATCCCTATTGTTCCTGTGGATATGCCTTTCCCTATTCATGCCTTAGATAATCGACCATTAGGGTCAGGGTTTATCAGGGAGGTAACCGCACCTTTGTGTATGATAACGCAGGAGGGTCACAAGGAGAAGATTAGTCTTTTCCTTATTGATTCTCCTGCATATTCTGTGGTGCTAGGCCTACCCTGGTTAGCTTGCCTTAACCCCACTGTTTCTTGGCCACAGAGGGCTCTCACGGGGTGGTCGCGAGAATGCTCAGGTAGGTGTTTAGGGGTTTCCGTTGGTGCTACTACGGTGGAAAGTCCAGACCAGGTCTCCAACCATGCGCATTCCCCCCGAATATGCCGATTTGGCTCTCGCCTTCTGTAAAAAGAAGGCGACTCAATTACCACCCCATCGACAGGTCCTGGTAGACGCTGCATATCCCAAGAGTCACGTGTATCCCCTGTCGCAAGCGGAGACAGAGGCTATGGAGACATATGTCTCTGAATCCCTGCATCAGAGGTTCATTCAGCCATCCATTTCACCCATCTCTTCGAGTTTCTTTTTTGTGAAAAAAAAGGATGGCGGTTTACGTCCGTGCATTGAATTTCGAGGTCTTAATAAAATCACAGTGAAATATAGTTACCCGCTACCTCTGATCAATACGGTTATTGAGTTAATACACGGGGCACGTTTTTTCACAAAATTGGATCTCAGGAGTGCGTACAATCTGGTGCGTATTCGGAAGGGTGATGAGTGGAAGACGGCATTTAGCACCACCTCAGGTCATTATGAGTACCTTGTCATGCCATATGGGTTGATGAATGCTCCATCAGTTTTCCAATCATTTGTAGATGAGATATTCAGGGACCTGCACGGGCAGGGTGTAGTGGTGTATATCGATTATATTCTGATATACTCTGCTACACGCACCGAGCATGTGTCCCTGGTGCGCAGGGTGCTTGGTCGCCTAAACACCCTTTTCTCATCTGGACTGACCACCGCAATCTGGAGTACATCCGGCAGGCGAAGAGATTGAATCCTCACCAGGCAAGGTGGGCCATGTTTTTCACTCGTTTTGTTTTTACTCTTTCTTACAGACCAGGCTCCCAGAACGTTAAGGCAGACGCATTGTCTCGGCTGTATGACACAGAGGAGCGATCCATGGATCCCACTCCCATACACCCAGCTTCGTTTCTGGTGGCGCCTGTAGTGTGTGAGCTGGACGCGGACATTGAGCGGGCGTCACGTGCAGAGCCCTCTGGTCCAGCTGGTCGTCTGTACGTTCCGTCTGCTGTCCGCGACCGATTGATCTATTGGGCTCACACGTCACCCTCCTCTGGTCATCCTGGGATAGGTCGGACATTGCGCTGTCTTGAAGGGAGGTACTGGTGGCCCACTTTAGCTAAGGACGTGAGGATTTATGTTTCTTCCTGCTCGGTGTGCGCCTAGTGCAAGGCTCCTAGACACCTGCCCAGAGGTAAGCTACAACCTCTACCCGTTCCTCAACGGCCGTGGTCGCACCTGTCAGTAGATTTTTTTGACTGATCTTCCACCTTCACAGGGTTACACCACGATCCTGGTCATTGTGGATCGGTTTTCAAAGTCCTGCCGTCTCCTACCTTTGCCCGGTCTCCCTACGGCCTTACAAACTGCAGAGGCCCTGTTTACACACGTTTTCTGGCACTATGGGGTGCCTGAGGATATAGTGTCTGATCGGGGTCCCCAGTTCACATCAAGGGTCTGGAGCGTTCATGGAGCGTCTGGGGATCTCGGTTAGTCTTACCTCAGGTTTTCACCCCGATAGTAATGGGCAGGTGGAGAGAGTTAACCAGTATGTGGGTAGGTTTCTGCGGTCTTATTGGCTTGATCGGCCGGGGGAGTGGGCGAAGTTTGTGCCCTGGGCAGAGATGGCTCAGAACTCGCTACGTCACTCCTCCACTAACCTTACTCCTTTTCAATGTGTATTAGGGTATCAGCCGGTTCTGGCTCCTTGGCATCAGAGCCAGACCGAGGCCCCTGCGGTGGACAATTGGTTTCGGCATGCTGAGGAAACCTGGGAGGCAGCCCACGTCCACCTTCAGCGTGCCATAAGGCTCCAGAAAATTGGTGCAGACCGTCGCCGCAGTGAGGCCCCAGTGTTCGCACCAGGGGACAGGGTCTGGCTCTCAACCCGAAACCTGCCCCTCCGCCTGCTCTGCCGGAAGCTGGGTCCGCGGTTTGTGGGGCCGTTTAAAGTCCTGAGGAGAGTGAACGAGGTATGTTATAGGTTACAACTGCCCACCAATTACCGTATTAACCCCTCGCTCCATGTGTCTCTCCTCAGGCCGGTGGTGGCTGGCCCGCTCCAGGAGGCTGAAGTGCGTGATGTTCCTCCGCCTCCTCTTGACATCGAGGGGGTTCCGGCTTACTCTGTTCGATCCATTTTGGATTCGAGATGTCGGGCGAGGGGCCTTCAGTACCTCGTGGACTGGGAGGGTTACGGGCCGGAGGAGAGATGCTGGGTTCCGGTGGAGGACGTGTTAGATCCTTCCATGTTATCAGAATTCAACCGTCTCCATCCGGATCGCCCTGCACCTCGCCCTCCGGGTCGTCCCCGAGGCCGGTGTCGACGTGAGGCTGGAGCCACGTCATTGAAAACATCCGAAGTTCTTCAAAGGTAAATTATTTTATTTGAATGCTATTCTTGTTTTTGTGAAAATGTTGCCTGCTGAATGCTAGGCTTAATGCTATGCTAGGCTATCAATACTCTTACACAAATGCTTGTCTTGCTTTGGTTGTGCCATGGCGGAGATCTTTGTGGGCTATACTCAGCCTTGTCTCAGGATGGTAAGTTGGTGGTTGAAGATATCCCTCTAGTGGTGTGGGGGCTGTGCTTTGGCAAAGTGGGTGGGGTTATATCCTTCCTGTTTGGCCCTGTCCGGGGGTGTCCTCGGATGGGGCCACAGTGTCTCCTGACCCCTCCTGTCTCAGCCTCCAGTATTTATGCTGCAGTAGTTTATGTGTCGGGGGGCTGGGTCAGTTTGTTATATCTGGAGTACCTTTCCAATTCGGTGTCCTGTGTGAATCTAAGTGTACGTTCTCTAATTCTCTCCTTCTCTCTCTCTTTCTCTCTCTCGGAGGACCATGCCCCAGGATTACCTGACATGATGACTCCTTGCTGTCCCCAGTCCACCTGGCCGTGCTGCTGCTCCAGTTTCAACTGTTCTACCTTATTATTATTCGACCATGCTGGTCATTTATGAACATTTTAACATCTTGGCCATGTTCTGTTATAATCTCCACCCGGCACAGCCAGAAGAGGACTGGCCACCCCACATAGCCTGGTTCCTCTCTAGGTTTCTTCCTAGGTTTTGGCATTTCTAGGGAGTTTTTCCTAACCACCGTGCTTCTACACCTGCATTGCTTGCTGTTTGGGGTTTTAGGCTGGGTTTCTGTACAGCACTTTGAGATATCAGCTGATGTACGAAGGGCTATATAAATAAATTTGATTTGATTTGATTTTGAAAAGCATATTTTGAAAATCTGAGATGACAGTGTTGTTAAGTGTTGTTAAAGTGTTGTTAAAGGCTAAGCTTGTGTTTCAATATATTTATTTCATTTCATTTGCGATTTTCATGAATAGGAAACATTGCGTTATCGTAATGAGCTTGAGGCTATGATTACGCTCCCGGATACGGGTTTGGAGTCGCAAGAAGTTAAGGTGATGTAGCCAACATTTCGGTCCCAGTAACTGCTCCAGTGGAACGCAGGGAACATGAGCAGGCATTGCAGACATACACACACACACATGCCTGCACACATCCATGCACACGTACGCATGCACACACATAATGTACATACAGTGGGGCAAAAAAGTATTTAGTCAGCCACCAATTATGCAAGTTCTCCCACTTAAAAAGATGAGAGAGGCCTGTAATTTTCATCATAGGTACACTTCAACTATGACAGGCAAAATGAGAGAAAAAAATCCAGAAAATCACATTGTAGGATTTTTTATGAATTTATTTGCAAATGATTGTGGAAAATTATAAATGCAACATGCCACAATTTCAAAGATTTTACTGAGTAACAGTTCATATAAGGAAATCAGTGTAATGAAATTAATTAATTTGGCCCTAATCTATGGATTTCACGACTGGAAATACAGATGTGCATCTGTGGGTCACAGATACCTTACAAAATGGAGGGAGTGTGGAAAACCAGTCAGTATCTGGTGTGACCTCCATTTGCCTCATGCAGCACAACACATCTCCTTCGCATAGAGTTGATCTGGCTGTTGATTGTTGCCTGTGGAATGTTGTCCAAATTCTCTTCAATGGCTCCACAAAGTTGCTGGATATTGGAAAAAAAAGGGAAACGCTTCTGTACACGTCGATTCAGGGTATCCCAAACATGATCAATTGATGACTGGTAAGTATGCAGGCCATGGAAGAACTGGGACATTTACAGCTTCTGGGAATTTTCAGCTTCCGGGAATTGTGTACAGGTCCTTGCGAGATGGGGCCGTGTATTTTCAAGCTGGAAGAGGTGATGGTGGCGGATGAATGACACAACAATGACATACTGCCAATTTAACTAAATTTACGTTGGAGGCGGCTATGTTCCCAAACATTAGATAATGTTACCTTGAGAGTCTCATTAGGTCATGACCTAATGTTTTCATAGGAATGTTACAGTGACGTGCAATGATGGTTTCTAAGAGACTATTCTCTTAATATAAAATAGAACTTACCCAGAATGTGGTTACCATGTTCTGTTCATCCTGGACACATTAATGTTCTTGCAACGTTACCATAAAACTTGTCTAGAACATTAATATTGGATATTCTGAGAACATGGCAACCATGTTCTAGGTAAATTCTGTTTGACATTTAGGGTGTTTTTGCTAACAATACAGTACCTGTAAAAGGTTTGGACACATCTACTCATTCAAGAGTTTTTCATTATTATTACTATTTTCTACATTGTAGAATAGTGAAGACATCAAAACTATGAAATAATGCATATGGAATCATGTTGTGAGAAAAAAAAATTAACAAATCAAAATATATTTGATATATAGCCACCATTTGCCTTGGTGGCATTCTCTCGACCAGCTTCAGATGAATGCTTTTCCAACAGTCTTAAAGGAGTTCCCACAAATGCTGATCACTTGTTGGCTGCTTTTCCTTCACTCTGAGGTCCAACTCATAAAAAAAAACATCTAAATTGGGTTGAGGTCAGGTGATTGTGGAGGCCAGGTCATCTGATGCAGCACTCCATCACTCTCCTTGAACAAATAGCCCTTACACAGCCTGGAGGTGTGTTTTGCATCATTGTCCTGTTGAAAAACAAATGATAGTCTCGCTATTCGCAAACAAGATGGGATGGCGTATCGCTGCAGAATGCTGTGCTGGTCATGCTGATTAAGTGTGCCTTGAATCTAGATAAATCACTAACAGTATCCAGCCCATTGGCATGTTCATCTAGTACATGTCAATTTGGTTCAAATTTCTGGGACTGGGTGATCGACTCATTAGTTTTAATGAACACATTCCTCACAAAGAGGTTTATTTCAAATGCTCCAGCTCTCTACATTAATATCTAATCAATCTTATCACTGCCACAGATGTCTCCTAACCCTTCCCTCCTCTTTTCATTTCTACTATTCCATACTTTCTGTCACTCCTGTCTTTCAAAATAGTTGGAGTAAAGTTTGGAGCCGATAGTAAAGTTTGGGAGCTAAAGTTAGTCAAGTTCATCAACAGATGTCAGTCATAGCTGATTTTTTGTCACTACTATATGTTAATTTTCATATAATGAAAGAAGAAAGAAAGAAGTGTTTTCATTTTCATATATTGTTAAAGAAAATGTGGACCTTTTTCAAAATTAAGATTGAGGTCTTAGTGGATTGCCATTAGGTCTTTCCTTGAATTATCCATATAGATACAATTTAATATAATTTCAACAGAATGTTCTAGATCAATGAGAACAGTAGCAGACTTGCGCACATCACACCGAATGTGGATCTAATGGTCACCTGCTAATCATTTAGCTTGCTAGCTCACTGTTCCAAGGCCGTCATTGAAATAAGAACTTGTTCTTAACTGACTTGCCTAGTTAAATAAAGGTAAAATAAATAACTCAAAACTGGACATAAATTTCCTGAATACACCTCTTCAGCACTGTACACATCACAATGAATCAAATACACCGTAGGACAAAGCTAAAGAGAGTTCACATACAAGACTGCCAGAGAGAAGGATTCATGTTTTCCTCAAACATAGTCAACACGGACCTACAGTGTGTACATACATGAATCTCTAGATCAGGCTTAGAAGCCTAGTGAAAAGCATTAGCTCTACTGCTCTTGCAGCATGTTTCATAATAACGGCCCTAAAAAATACAAAAGCAGGTAAGTACGATAGAATAGAAGCTTCTCCTCAGCACGACAACCGGCACGACAACCATGGGGACCGGTATTCATCATCCAATGAGGAAGAACACCGACTAAGTTGGAAAGATTGGAGCAATTAGACACATCAAAGCCAGAATCTGAAAATGAATTGTTCTCTCTGTCTATAGGAGCATTCACTCACTAGCTATGCTAATTAGCATTGAGCCATCAATACATAGATGCAGGTAGCTACCCGTGTCTTTGCTGATGAGTGTCCCTTTTGGAACATGTTGTTCACTATTAGTTTGTGATCTGGGCCCCCTTTAAGTCAGGTAATAAATGCAGGAAGTCGTAGACAGAACTAGATTTCCAAGATACATTTTGATATTTGTATCGTTGTTAGAAAGTACAATTCTTGAAAATTGAGAGATGTACATTTGTTTTTTCGAGTTCTCAGTTCCAAGTGAATAGACAATATTATGGTAAAGTTACAGTTAATTTCCACTGTGACTTCATGCCTGACTAATTTATGAAGCAAACAGTGGGAAGAGCATGAGGAACTAAAACCAGAAATGTGAACGCTATTCTCGTTCTCTCGTCACAGAGGGTCACATTTCCACCACAATGTTACAATTTTGTAACTCTGCTGCTCGAGTTTGTTTCACTAAGTATCAAAATGCTTCCGCTAAGAACTTGCTCTCTGGTGCGTTAGACACATTAAAGGGACTTAGGGTCTCCTTGATTCACTGAACTCAACGGTCGTTTTCCGAGCTTCATTAGCCGTTCACTCCCAATCCTGTTTTGCTGTGTAAAGTGACATCAAGGGGAAATCACATCACAGTCGGTCTAATGAAGAAGCTCCTTCAAACACAAGCGCTCATTAATGGCACCTGATTTAAAATGTGATTTGTATTATGTTTATTACACATTAAAATGTTTCCTTTCCAATAAAACATAGGAGATTATTAGTTTTGTACTCTCTCTTTAAAATGACCTATGGTTGCTCGTGTATTTGCTTCAAGTTAGATGTTATGTCTAATGGGTATGTACATGTAACGGCCTTCGTTGGTAAAAGGAGACCAAGGTGCAGCGTGGTAGGCGTACATCGTAACTTTATTGATGACGAACAAAATAACAAAGTCAAAAAACGAAAGCGCACAGTTCTGTCAGGCTCAGACACTAAACAGAAAACAAGATCCCACAACCTAATGGTGGGAAAAGGGGCTGCCTAAGTATGATCCCCAATCAAAGACAACGGTAAACAGTTGCCTCTGATTAGGAACCACACTCGGCCAAAAACAAATAAACAGAATTTCCCACCTGAGTCACACCCTGACCTAACCAAACATAGAGAATAATAAGGATCTCTAAGGTCAGGGTGTGACAGTACAGCAATACTGATGATAATAAAAATACAATTTCACAGCAAGAAAATGGAAGCACCTTTAACATAGCTATAACATACCTTATATTGATCTGTAATGTGACTCTCCTTGTCTCCTGTTAACCTGTTTCTTCAATATAATACCAATTATTTTCTTCTCAACCTCTGCTGTGTGCAGATGAATGAAGTTGAATACGTTTCTCCCTTCAGGGTGAGTTTTGATTAATGACTTAGAGTTTGCCACACTGCTTGAACAGGGAAAGTTCCAATTTAAGGTATGTTTAAATTACTTAACTCATATCCCCACAAATGTATTCAGAGGGGGAGATGTGATACTGTACAGTGGTTACATTTGGTCACAATATATTGATGGACAAGTGAAAATATCCAAAAGTCCATGTTGCCATCACTTACCAGGAATGCATTTATTATTTCCCTACATTATACAAGATTATAAACTGGGTGGTTCGAGCCCTGAATGCCAATTGGCTGAAAGCCATGTTATATCAGACCGTATTCCAGTAGCTTAACTACTCTAATTACTTTGGTAAAACGTTTTTAATAGCAATAATGCTCCTCGTGGGTTTGTGATATATGGCCTGCCACAGGCCGGCTCATAGCCTGTGGCAAAAATGAGGGGACGCGAACAACAGGTATAGGCCAATTAAAAACATGTTCTTTATTGTAAACAAAACTATTAACTTTAAACTAAGAAAAATGAATGAGGTGTGGAAGTCTCATAATGTAAGGTGTATGTAAAGTGCATGGATGCGTGAATATGTGTGTGTGAATGGTTGAGTGAAAACTATGCAAAACTACAAAAGTACAAACAAAACAGCTTCATACCTGGAGGAGCAGAGAGAGAGAAGTGATTAGTGACACAGTTTAAATACTTAGAGCCCAGGTGACTCCAATCACTAACTACCCTCCTCTGCCTGCAGGAGGAACCACCCCCTGCACTGCAGAGGAGGAGCTGTGACACCCCCTCCTTAAAATGAGGGTCCCACCCTCATCCCAACTTCCTCCAACATATTCAAAACAATTCAAATCCCCCCCCCCCCCCAAAAAAAGGATACCAGTCCCGGCTCCTAGTAGTAGCCCCGTGTCCCCCAACTGACCGTCCACCCCTCAAACTCGGCTGCCCTGGAACCTGGGGAGCAATTTAAGAGGAAGAGGCACAGACAGCCTGTAGGGGTCAGCAGAGAGAAGATACAAACTAGGTAAAATGAGCACGGGACAGAGCATCAGCAATGATATTATCTTTACCACTAATCTAATATCAAGGTTGAATGGTTGCAAGAACAAAGCCCAACGCATCAGGCGCTGATTGGGATTTTGCAGTGACCTCAGAAAAATAAGTGGGTTGTGGTCAGTGAACACAGTTAAAGGGGGAAAACCAGAACCAACATAGACCTTGAAGTGCTGTAAAGCCCAAATGAGACCTAAAGCCTCCTTTTCAATTACAGAATAGTTTTTCTGATACTTAGTTTCTTCTCCCGGAAATGTAATGACTGGACACTCAACATTGTCGTCATTCTCCTGCAGAAGCACAGCCCCAGCGCCGATTTGACTGGCGGTCTACCTGCAATTTGAAAGGTTTCCCAAAATTTGGTGCTGCCTATGCAGGTGCCAAACACAAAAGAGCCTTAACTGCATCAAATACCTCTTGACACTGGGTGGACCAGATAAATTCAGCCTTGACCTTCAACAGATTGGTCAGGGGGGACACTACTACTGAAAAGTTTACAGAAAGCACGGTAGTACCCCGCCATTCCCAGGAAGCGCATCAGTTCTTTCTTTGTCGACGGCTGTGGGAACTGCTTCATAGCCTGGACCTTGGCTTCCACGGGACAGACAAAACCCTGACCAACAACCTTGCCTAGGTATGTGACTGTAGCTTTGGCAAACTCACATTTTGCCAAATGAATAGTCAACCTGGCCCACACCAGTCTTTCGAACAGGGCTTGCACTCTCCAAACATGCTCCTCCCAGGAGTCTGAGTAGATGACCACTTCGTCCAAATACACGGCACACCCTTCCAGACCTGAGACCACAGGATTCATTAGCCTCTGGAAGGTGGCTGGAGCATTCCGCAAACCGAAAGGCATCACTGTATAAGAGAAAAAACCAGATGGAGTTATAAAGGCAGCAATCTCACAAGCTCTTTTGGTAAGGGGTACTTGCCAATATCCCTTTAAAAGATCAAATTTGCTAACATACTTTGCTGACCCAACTTGATCAATACAGTCCTCCATCCTCGGAAGAGGGTAAAGGTCTGCTTTTGTAACATTGTTAACTTTTCTATAATCAGCCAAATTTGAACAACATGGCTCCACAATACCATTGTCCAACATATACTGCACCTCTGTTTCCAGTTGCAGTCTCTTCTCCTCAGATACACGATAAAATCTCTGCTTGATAGGCTTAGCATCCCCGATGTCTATATCATGCTCAATTAATTGGGTTTGCGATGGAGTGTCAGAAAACAAAACAGGGTAGTTTCTAATAAGAGCTACCAATTCATCTTGTTTCTCAGAGTCTAAATGATCTACCAAAACTAAGGTTTTGCAAAGTCTGGGAGTTTTTCAACTGACCTTGTAAGACCTCATCCGAAACCCTAACGTCCTCCTGTTCTCTCCCCTCCACCAAATTAAAACCACAAGATACAGTGACTGGAGCAGCAGTCAACGCTGACCTCACCGCTGGAGTGCCTTCAACTTTGCTTAGATCACGGGAGTGATAACATTTTAACAGGTTCACATGGCATAATTTAGAGGACTTCCTATGACTAAGGGTTTCAATAAGATAGTTAAAAATCTGACACTTTACGCAACACATTGAGAGGACCACAATATTTTGCCTGAAAACGTGAACTTACAAGAGACAGAAGAGCAAGTACACGATCACCGGGACTAAACTCACGCAAACTCACACAGTCATATTTCTGTTTATTTTCTGTTGAGAAGATTTTAGTTTTTCTTTCGCCAGTTCACCAGCCCTATACAACTTCAACCTAAAACCATTTACATAGTCAATAAGGTTTTGAGGTGGTTCCTCAGGCAAACAACCATCCTGCAACACTGCTAAAGACCCACGCACCTTATGACCAAACACGAAGTCATTTGGGCTAAACCCTGTGCTTTCCTGCACTACTTCACGGGCAGCTAGTAACAGCCAAAGTTACCCCACCTCCCAATCTGCAGACAGTTCTGTACAGTATGCACGAAGCAAGGATTTTAAAGTTTGATGAAAATGTTCCAAAGCTCCCTGGCTCTGGGCATGAAACGCAGTAGACTTGTTGTGTTTAACTTTAAGCTGTTTGAGAACCTAAGCAATTAAATGGAGGTAAAGTTAGACCCCAGATCTGACTGGATGATTTTTGGAATCCCAAATGTTGAAATAAATTGAGTTAACCCTACTGATTTTGAAGTTATGGTTTAAATACTTAGAGCCCAGGTGAATCCAATCACTAACGACCCTCCTCTGCCTGCAGGAGGAACCAACTCTGCACTGCTGAGGAGGAGCCGTGACAGGCCAAATACCACAGCTAAGGGCTGTGTCCAGGCACTCCGCATTGTTTTGTGCTTAAGATCAGCCCTTGGCCATGGTATATTAGCCATATACTACACCCCCTTATGCCTTATTGCTTAAATATAACACCTATATGACATACACTGAGTGCACAAAACATCTTTCCATGTCATACACTGACCAGGTAAATCCAGGTGAAAGCTTAATGATATTACTTGTTAAAGCCTCTTCAACCAGTGTAGATGAATCGGATGAAGACAGGTCAAATAATGATTTTTAAGCCTTTAAGCCTTCAGGCAATTGAAATATGGATTGTGTATGTGTGCCACTCAGAGAGGGAACGGTCAAGACAAAAGATTGAAGTGCCTTTGAACGGCGTACCGTAGTAGGTAATAGGCGCACCGGTTTGAGTGTGTCAAGAATTTCAACACTGCTGGGTGCTCAACAGTTTCCTGTGTGTATTAAGAATGTCCACCTCCCAAAGTCAACATGAGCCCGCATCCCTGTGAAGCACAGTTGACACCTTGTAGAGTCCATGCCCTGATGAAATGAGACTGTCTTGAAGGAAAAAGGGGGTGCAAATAAATATTAGCAAGGTGTTCCCAATGTTTTGTACACTCAGTGTAGAACACTTGCTGTTTCTAACACCTATATAACATATCACATGTTATGAGCTATGAATATTCTACACATATGACAGTGCAACTCAGGTGAAACAATAAATAAAGTTCCAACCAGACCAAGTGGTGCAGAAACATCAGTGCAAAGGTGCAGACAAAGCTATGGAGAAAGACCATTATTCAGAGGTTGTGGGATGTGCTGTTCTAATCTGTCTCTTTCAGCCCTGTGACACATTAAATGCCAGACAAAAGCAGCCAGGAGTTAACTGCCCTGTGGGGAGATCTTATTTACAATGTAACTGCCACTTTGACAGCCAGCCACCTTTGTCTTTGCTACTGTCTTGCTCATGTGTGCTTCTTCTTTGGCTTTGACGCCTTCTCTGTTCTTTTTTCTTTCTTTCGCTTGTCTTTTTTTTCACTCCATCTGCTATTGAGGGGACTTTAATTTCAAAGCGCCGGAGCTGGAAATTCCATCTAACAGTTTTAGTTGTGAGTTGAAAGGCTTGGCATTCAGGTGCTAGTTTCTGACTTGTCGTTTAATTGAACAATTGTTGGGGATGAAAAAAAACAGTTACATTGTAGAATAATAGTGAAGACATCAAACCTTTGAAATAACACATATAGAATCATGTGGTAACCAAAAAAGTGTTAAACAAATCAAAATATATATTATATTTTAGATTCTTCAAAGTAGATGACAGCTTGATAACAGCTGCCTTGATGACAGCTTTGCACACTCTTGGAATTATCTTAACCAGCTTCACCTGGAATGCTTTTCCAACAGTCTTGAAGGAATTCCCACATAGGCTAAGCACTTATTGGCTGATTTTCCTTCACTTTGCAATCCAAATCAACCCAAACCATCTAAATTGGTTTGAGGTCGGGTGATTGTGGAGGCCAGGTCATCTGATGCAGCGCTCAGTCACTCTCCTTATTGGTCAAATAGCCCTTACACAGCCTGGAGGTGTGTTGTCCTATTGCAAACAAATTATAGTCCCACTAAGTGCAAATCAGATGGGATGGCGTATCGCTGGAGAATGCTGTGGTAGTCATGCTGGTTAAGTGTGCTTTGAATTCTAAATAAATCACTGTCAGTGTCACCAGCAAAGCACCCTCACCATCACACCTCCTCCTCCATACTTCATGGTGGAAACTACACAAGCAGAGATGATCCGTTCACCTACTCTGCGTCTCACATAGACACGGCAGTTGGAACCGAAAACCTCAAATTTGAACTAAGATCAAAAGACATATTTCGACTGGTCTAATGTCCATTGCTCGTGTTTCTTGGCCCAAACAAGTCTCTTATTCTTATTGGTGTCCATTAGTAATGGTTTCTTTGCAGTAATTTGACCATGAAGGCCTGATTCACACAGTCTCCTCTGAACAGTTGATGTTGAGATGTGTCTGTTACTTGAACTCTGTGAAGCATTTATTTGGGCTGCAATTTCTGAGGTTGGTAACTCTGCAGCAGATATTATCCTCTGCAGCAGAGGTAACTCTGGCTCTTCCTTTCTTGTGGCGGACCTCATGAGAGCCAGTTTCATCATAGCGCTTGATGGTTTTTGAGACTGCACTCAAAGAAACTTTCAAAGTTCTTGACATTTTCCGGATTGACTGACTTTCATTTCTTAAAGTAATGATGGACTGTCGTTTCTTTTTGCTTATTTGAGCTGTTCTTGCCATAATATGGACTTGATCTTTTACCAAATAGGGCTATCTTCTGTATACCACTCCTAACTTGTCACAACACAAATGATTGGCTCCAACTTATTTTAAGGAAAGAAATTCCACAATTTACTTTTAACAAGGCACACCTGTTAATAGAAATCCATCCTGGTGACTACCTCATGAAGCTGGTTGATAGAATGCCAATAGTGTGCACAGCTGTCATCAAGGCAAAGGGTGACAACTTTGAAGAATCTCAAATATAAAATATATTTTGATTTGTTTAACACTTTCTTGGTTACTACATGATTCCATGTGCGTTGTTTCATATTTTTGATGTCTTCACTATTATTCTACAATGTAGAAAATTGTAAAAAATAAAGAAAAACCCTTGAATGAGTATATTTGTCCAAACTTTTGACTGGCACTGTACATTGATGGAAGCTACAATCTATTTGCAATATTAATGCTAATTTTTTCAGTGCAGTTGAGTACAGTACAATACATTAGATTATACTGTACTCTAGTGTGATCTACTGTACTGTACTGAACTCCACTGTACAGTATTATTGTACTGTACTCTGCTTTTCTTTGCTATACTGTTCTCTGCTATGCTGTGCAGTCCAAACTCAGATTTGGTCCGGCCAGGGCAGACTGGACAAATTTCAACTTCTTTTCAATGTCTATGGACATCTGGTTTTGGTCGGTGCTTAGTGGGTGAGGATGCGTGTTAAAGTAAATGGAAAGAGGGTAGGTATTAGGTGCAATGTCGGTGTCAGTAAGAGCCGGGAGAAGTGACATTAACCGGGGAGAGAGAGAAGAGAGAGCGGCAGAGAGAGAGAGAGAGGGAGAGTGTGAGAGGGACGGGTTGTCCAGACCGTGATCACAGTCCTGCTTGAACCACCAGATGACGTGAAGAGAAACACAAATCTGTTATGAGCTGAACATAAAAGTATGACAGTGGGAGGACAGTAGCACGTGACCTAACTGTGGTGTGTGACTACAAAGTCCATTGTAGAAAATTAAATTACAGTAATTCTTTTACTGATTTTTTTGGTAATAATATAACTAATTGGTACATCTTCCTTCAGTTGTTGCTTCTGTGAACTGTTATTATCCTCCCTCCTCATGAGGGAGAGAAATTAGAAAACATCTTGAAGATACGTGGGTTTTTAGTAATGGAATTACTAGGCAATGTTTCTTATACTTACAGAAGGAAAATAATTTCTCCAAAATAAAATACTGATTTTGATATTGTCAGATGTCTTTACTTTAACATTATTGTGTTTTGATGTATTCCTAATACCTTATGACTTTTTATGGTAGACATTGTCCAAGACCCCTTTTCTATCTGTTTGACCAGAAATCTTTGCTTATTCCTAATTTGTCTCCAGAAGAAGTTATTGACATTTCCTGCTCAAACTAGGGCAGTTCCCGTAGGCTAATTATCAACACAGAATAAACAATAATCACACATTTACGCCAAAGCCTTGAAGCCAGACCACCTCATTAAAGTGAAGATAAATAAGCCAATGAACATTCAGACCAAGGTCCTAAACTCACCTCCACAGCTCAGGCCATTTAAAAAAACTATCTGAAATCAGTTTTTCATCCCTCTTGATGGTTAGATAGTTTTTCTTCAGTTTCAGTGGCTCAGACAATGGTCATGTATTTGGATTTAGCCATAGAGGTTTCAGTCATATAAGAGGCAGCCATATAAGTTCTTATACTGGACAGTATCTGCTTATCTGAGGTCACGGCTCATACACACACCTACACATAAGCAACTAACCTGAGGACAAAACTCTCTCTCACACTGTCACGACTTCCACCGAAGGTGGCTCCTCTTCCTTTTCGGGCAGCGCTCGGCGGTCGTCATCACCGGTCTACTGGCTGCCACCGATTCCCTTTTCCTTTTCTGTTGGTTATGTCTTTATTGGTTTCAGCTGTTTCTTGTTTGGGGTTTTTGTTCAGGGCTATTTAAGCCGTTTATGCCTGCCTGCTTTTGTGCAGGCTTATTTTCTGTTCTGTGGGTGGATGGTTGCGTTTGTTTATTTGTTGGACTGTTTTAATGTCCTGTTTTGGGTAGGTCAGTATTTTGTCGCCCTATTGTTATTTGGCGTGACCTTGTTCTGTCTGGAATAAATTACGGAAACCCAAAACCCTCTGTTATCTGCACCTGACTCTGCACCCACCACTCCTAACACCGTGACACACACACGCTCACCTACACATATAATGGCAGGCTAAGGTACAGTATATAAACTCACCAAAAAAGGAAACGTCCCTTTTTCAGGACCCTGTCTTTCAAAGATAATTCATAAAAATCCAAATAACTTCACAGATCTTTATTGTAAAGGGTTTAAGCACGGTTTCCTATGCTTGTTCAATGAACCATAAACACTTAATGAACATGCACCTGTGGAATGGTCGTTAAGACACTAACAGCTTACAGACGGTAGGAAATTAAGGTCACAGTTATGAAAACTTAGGACACTAAAGAGGCCTTTCTACTGACTCTGAAAAACACCAAAAGAAAGATGCCCAGGGTCTCTGCTCATCTGTGTGAACTTGCCTTAGGCATGCTGCAAGGAGGCATGAGGACTGCAGATGTGGCCAGGGCAATAAATTGCAATATCCGTACTGTGAGACACCTAAGACAGCGCTACAGGAGACAGGATGGACAGCTGATCGTCCTCGCAGTGGCAGACCATGTGTACCAACACCTGCACAGGATCAGTACATTTGAACATCACACCTGCGGGACAGGTACAGGATGCCAACAACAACTGCCCGAGTTACAACAGGAACGCACAATCACTCCATCAGTGGTCAGACTGTCTGCAATAGGCTGAGAGGGCTTGTAGGCCTATTGTAAGGTAGGTCCTCACCAGACATCACTTGGCAACAACGTCGCCTACGGGCACAAACCTACTGACGCTGGACCAGACAGGATTGGCAAAAAGTACTTTTCACTGATGAGTTGTGGTTTTGTCTCACCAGGGATGATGGTCGGATTCGCGTTTACCGTAGAAGGAATGAGCATTACACAGAGGCCTGTACTCTGGAGCGCTCTGGAGCAGGATCAATTTGGAGGTGGAGGGTCTGTCATGGTCTGGGGCGGTGTGTCACAGCATCATCGGTCTGAGCTTGTTGTCATTGCAGGCAATCTCAACGCTGTGCGTTATAGGGAAGACATCCTCCTATCTCATGTGGTACCCTTCCTGCAGGCTCCTCCTGACATGATCCTCCCGCATGACAATGCAACCGGCCATACTGCTCGTTCTGTGCGTGATTTCCTGCAAGACAGGAATGTCAATGTTCTGCCATGGCCAGTGAAGGGCCTGGATCTCATTTCCAATGAGCACGTCTGGGACCTGTTAGATCAGAGGGTGAGGGCTAGGGCCATTCCCCCGAAAAACGTCCAGGAGCTTGCAGGTGCCTTGGTGGAAGAGTGGGGTAACATCTCACAGCAAGAACTGGCAAATCTGTTGCAGTCCATGAGGAGGAGACGTACTGCAGTACTTAATGCAGCTGGTGGCCCACCAGATACTGACTGTTACTTTTGATTTGGACCCCTCCTTTGTTCAGGGACACATTATTCAATTTATGTTAGTCACATGTGTTTGGAACTTGTTCAGTTTATGTCTCAGTTGTTGAGTCTTGTTATGTTCATACAAATATTGACACATGTTAAGTTTTCTGAAAATAAATTATGTTGACAGTGAGAGCATGTTTATTTAGTAAATGTTTCAACCACTTTCCATCCTAAAAACATGGTATAAGCAAAGGTTTTGATTTTTGGTCAAACAGATGGAAAAGGAGTGGTAGGGTGTCTTCACACTTTGCCATTTTTATTTTACTCAGTGTGGTTGGATTAACTTTTTTGTGCAGTGTGATCTATAAGAGAGCTTCACAAGCTGTTTATTCAAATGTGGGGTTTGAATAGTGTGAGAAGACAGCATATTTGTTGAGAATCACAACATCTGGTACAAAATCAATTATAGCTCTTAAAGGGGCAGTAGCCTACATTGGGTGTACATTTTTCATTTAAATTATTTAATCTGCAGTTTTTTCTGTTATTTATTATGTTACCAAAAATATGTAAATGTTAATAGTATCTTCTGATTACAATTATTATGGCTCATCTTCTAACTAAATGCAATCTATTAGCTTTCAAAATATAAGTAAGTATGTTTATCTAGCTGTACAATAACACATGCAGATGAAATGGCTTGTCCCAGAGTGCATTGAGTGAATGTTGGAAAAAGATCTTGGTTCCTTTCTGAATATAGCAATGTGAATGCAAAGAGGAATCGGACCACAAAATGGGTTAAGTGAACTGGAAAAAGAGTCAGTAACGACGTTCTTCTGTTGAAGGAGGAGCGGACCAAAATGCAGCGTGGTGGTTACTCATGTTTAATGATGGAAAATGACTTGACATGAAAATACTGAAATGTACAAAAACAACAGACGGAAACGTGAAAAAACTATACAGCCTATCTAGTGAAACTAAACACAGAGACAGGAACAATCACCCACGAAACACTCAAAGAATATGGCTGCCTAAATATGGTTCCCAATCAGAGACAACGATAATCACCTGACTCTGATTGAGAACCGCCTCAGGCAGCCATAGACTACGCTCGACACCCCACAAAACCCCAAGACAAAAACACACCACAATATCCATGTCACACCCTGGCCTGACCGAATAAATGAAGAATAAACATAATATATTTTGACCAGGGCGTGACAGAGTCGAGTCCTCATTCAAAGCAAGTGCAGTCTAAATACAAAGGTATTTGCTTCTTTTTACCTAGAGTTCACTTCAAAGAGGACTGAGATTGTTTTTTAGAGAGGACTGTGTGAAAACCCCCTTAGACAACATGTACCAGAAAAAGTCATAACATTTATCAGAAATTCATTAAAAGACTGTTATGTTGAAGACCCCTGACAACTAAAATCAACGCTTATATTTAGTTTTGGAGAAATTAAGTAAGTTTAACAAACATTGCCTTGTGCATTGTAAAATGGCCATCACGGAGTTCTTCTTTTTCTTCCTCCCCTCTTATTAAGTTATCTTATTCCTTCTCGCCGCCATTGATTTGTTTGATATTTGCCATTCACGTAATTTTTTGGATTGCTATTTGCCCTTCCCCCTAATCTTTTGGAGATATTTTCAAATATCTCTCCCTCATGGGGAGGGAGGATAATGAAAGTTCACAGAAATTGTAAGTAAAGGTAGACCTAACAAAGTGTTCATCTTTGTACTGATACCAAGTTTGTTTATGAATTAAGTGATTAAATCGGTAACGGAATTTCTGCAACCGAATTGGCTACAATGTGAAATCATGATAGTCACAAACCACAGGTGGGTCACCTGCTAGTGTCCTCCCTTTCACTGGCATACTGTTATGTTCAGCTCATAACATTTTTGTATTCTCTTTCAGTCATCTGGTGGTCAAAGCAAGACTGTGAAAACAGTCTGGACAACCGCTCACTCTCTCTCTGCCGATCTCTCTCCAGTTAATGTCACCTGTCCCGACTCTTATTGACAGCTACATGACACCGACTTTCTTTCCGTTTTTTACATCTTTCCACTTTTCATTCTTTCCGAGCATCCTCACCCACTGAGCACTAACCGACCGACACCATGGAAGTTGAAAAGTAGTTGAATTGGTCAGTCCACCCTGGCCGGAACAAATCTGAACCAATCAAAGATAATATAAATATATAAAATATATCCCATTTAGCAGACGCTTTTGTCCAAAGCGACTTACAAGTCGGCTGGGGCCACTACTTTTTACATATGGGTGGTCCTAGCGGGAATCGAACCCACGACGCTTGGCGTTGCAAGCGCCATGCTCTACCGACTGAGCCACACAGGACCCCAAAGATGTCTATGTTTCACATGTTTGGACAGCACAGTACAGCACAGTAGAAAACAGTACAGTAGAGCACATTAGAACAGTACAAAAAAAGTAAAATACAGTGCTGTAGAGTTCAGACACATACAGAAAGTAGAGTACGAGATACATACTAGAGTAGAGTATGTTATAATTTTACATTTACATTTAAGTCATTTAGCAGACGCTCTTATCCAGAGCGACTTACAAATTGATAATGTACTGTACTGAACGTATCTACTGTACTGCACTGAAATCTACCCAGTTCTACTATGCTTACATTTAAATTGTAGACATTTAGAAGACACTCTTTCCAGAGTAACTTGTGCTGTACTGTATTGTACTATACTGTACTGTAGAGCGTTGTCCAAACTTGTGGACCAACCAAATGTTGTCTTGTTTGGGGCCGGAGCTCATTACAATAATAGCCAGTTTGTAAAATAATACCCCATTATGAAAAAGAAGGATATTGCACATTTCTTCCTTTGAGTACCTACAGTGGTTGCTCCACTAAAAGTTGTGTGATTATGCTGCGGGACTTAGAGGTAATTTGTGGGTTCGTACAGTACCCTGCGTCACCACTTCATTGCTCCAGACCAGCGCAAGGGGGAGTTTAGAGCATTGATTATGCTTCTGTGTCCTACAGTGTCTCTAACTGACAATGAAAGGGGCATTGTCAGTTAGAGGTTTGTAGTTTTTCAAAGCTTGGCCTACCTAGGCCTTCCTAGGGCTTCCACTAGATGTGAACCGTCTTTAGAAACTTCAATGAGGATTCTACTATAAAGGACGGGCTCATGAAACCTGTTTGAGTCAGTGGTCTGGCAGAGAGCCTTGGTCTCATGACGCACGCTACCGGCAGAGTTACCTCTCGTTCCAGTGCTATTCTGAAGAAAAAGGAATTCTCCGGTTGGAACATTAATGATGTTTTATGTTAAAAACATCCTAAAGATTGATTCCATACATCGTTTGACATGTTTCTAAAGGACTGTAATGGAACTTTTCGAGTTTTTGTCTGGATGAAATGCATCCATCATTAAGATGGATGAGTGGGCTGAACACGCTAACAACAAGTGGCTATTTGGACATAAATTACGGACTTCAGGGAACTTTATGGAACAAATCAGTCATTTATTGTCGACCTGGGATTCCTGGGAGTGCCTTCTGATGAAGATTATCAAAGGTAAGTGAAAATATATGGTGTTGTTTCTGACTTTGTTGACTCCAAAATGCCAGATATTCCTCTGGCTGTTTTGGGTTCTGAGCGGCGTTCTCAGATTATGGTTTTTCCGTAAAGTTTTTTTGAAATCTGACATTAATGCAACCGCTGTGTCAGATTGTTTTTTAAACATTACGAAAAAAGCCTACCATGCATCTGAGACAGCGCTCAGACGTAAATATATTTCTCCGCCATGTTGGAGTCAACAGAAATACGAAATTACATCATAAATATTCTCTTACCTTTGATGATCTTTCATCAGAGTGCAGTGCAAGGAGTCCTAGTTCCACAATAATTTGTTGTTTTGCTCCATAATGTCCAATACTAGTGTCCAATTAGCTGTATTTGCTAGCACTTTCAGCTCACGTGTCCAAAATCTGACGCTGGTCCAGGAGAACTAGGACGAAAACTTCAAAAATATATATTCCAGATCGAATAAACTGGTCAAACTAAGTAGAGAATCAATCTTCAGGATGTTATTTTCATATATATCCAATAACGTTCCAACCGGAGCATACATTTTCATCTGCAGCCAAATGGAACGATGGTGACACCCACAGACAAATGCGCCACAGGAAAATGGCATTCTGTCAGGACAGTTACTATCTCCCCTCCCATTCGGTCAAAGTTCACACCAGAAGCTCCATTCCACGTTCTACTGAATGAGGACATCTAGTGGAAGGCGTAGGAAGTGCTACCAGATCCATATCTTATTTGGAAGTGGATAGGCGATGACTTGAAATTAGACATGTATTTAGAATTTCACTTCCTGTTTGGAAGATTGCCTGCCCTATGAGTTCTGTTATACTCACAGACATAATTCAAACAGTTTTAGAAACTTCAGCGTGTTTTCTATCCAATAGTAATACTAATATGCATATATTAGCAATCTAGGACAGAGTAGGATGCAGTTCACTATGGGCACGCAATTCATCCAAAGTGAAAATCCTGCCCCCTATCCCCAACAAGTTATATGACAGAGATTCTTTATTGTCTTTCACAGAAAATAATGCGCTCTCGTCCACACGCATGAA
This sequence comes from Oncorhynchus masou masou, assembly GCF_036934945.1. Classification (NCBI taxonomy): domain Eukaryota; kingdom Metazoa; phylum Chordata; class Actinopteri; order Salmoniformes; family Salmonidae; genus Oncorhynchus; species Oncorhynchus masou. Next base: position 34,878,833 of record NC_088234.1, read on the forward strand.
AACACTACAGCCAAAATGAGCTCATTTTTCCAAAAACAAGCCTGAAACACTTTCTAAAAACTGTTGACATCTAGTGCAATCTAGGAACTGCAATCTTGGAGAATTTTGCCTCATAAAAAACATGACAAACATTGGAAACAGTGGTAGCCTGAAATATATTTTTGGGGGATGGTTTGTCCTCAGGGTTTCGCCTGCCATATCAGTTCTGTTATACTCACAGACATTATTTAGAGTGTTTTCTATCCAAATCTACCAATTATATGCATATCCTAGCTTCTGGGACTCAGTAAATTTGGGCACGCTTTTCATCCGAACGTCAAAATACTGGCCCCTAGCCCATTAACAGAGTTTTGGAAAAACGTGATTGCATAAAAAACAGGGATATTTTACTTTACATCTTCACAATACTTCCAACTAAATTAAAAAGCTGGCCCTCATACCATCACGGTCACCTAATCGCCCCCATGTAACTACTCCCCAGGTCGTTGCTGTAAATGAGAATATGTTCTCATTCAACTTACCTGGTAAAATAAGAGTTCAATATAAAACGTTTAAATATTTTAAAATTGGAATTGCCCACAGTCATACCTATCAAACATATTTTTTGTACTAGGTTTTTGTATGCTTGTAGTCATTGTTCATCTGGAAGACCCATTTGCGACCAAGCTTTGACTTCCTAACTGATGTCTTGAGATGTATGTCATTATATCCACATTATTTTACCTCTTCATGATGACATCTATTTTGTGAAGTGCACCAGGCCCTCCTGCAGCAAAGCACTCCCACAACATGAGGCTGCCACCCTGTGCTTCACGGTTGGGATGGTGTTCTTTGGCTTGCAAGCCTCCCCCTTTTTTCTCCAAACATAACGATGGTCATTATGGCCAAACAGTTCTATTTTCGTTTCATCAGACCAGAGGACATTTCTCCAAAAAGTACCAACTTTGTCTCCATATGCAGTTGCAAACCGTAGTCTGGCTTTTTTGTTTTTATTTTGGAACAGTGGCTTCTTCATTACTGAGCATCCTTTCAGGATATGTTGATATAGATACTTTTGTACCTGTTTCCTCCAGCATCTTCACAAGGTCCTTTGCTGTTGTTCTGGGATTGATTAGCACTTTTCTCACCAAAGTACGTTCATCTCTAGGAGACAGAACGCGTCTCCTTCCTGAGTGGTATGACAGCTGTGTGGTTCCATGGTGTTTATACTTGCGCACTATTGTCCGTACAGATGAACATGATATCTTCAGGCGCTTGGAACTTGCTCTCAAGGATGAACCAGACTTGTGGAAGTCTACAATTTTTCTTCTGAGGGCTTGGCGGATTTCCTTTGATTTTCACATGATGTCAAGCAAAGAGGCACTGAGTTTGAAGGTAGACCTTAATATACATCCACAGGGATTCCACCAATTGACTAAAATTTTGTCAATTAGCCTATCAGAAGCTTTCAAAGCCATGACAACACTTTTATCTGGAAACTTTCAAGCTGTTTAATGTTGTTCAAAATGGTGACCTTCACTTTTGGTCTCAATTGGTGTAACCATGGATATGTGCTTTCACAGTGTGCCATAGAGGGTTTTCATTGCTTCATTGGTCAATGTGTTATGGATTCTATTTTTTCTTCAGGGGTGTTAAAGATAGCAGCAGTAAACAGGGTGGTTCACAGCGCTGTTAGAGTGAAGATGAATTTAGCTTAGATCTGGGAAATGTGTGCTTCCATTTTATTTCAGGATCGTCCTCATACCATAGGTGACTTATTTTGTGTTTTTTGCTTAGTTGCAGTTTTCCAAAAGTAGTGTCGTTTCCATGAAAGTTAAGGCCAAAATGTAGATTTTGCTTCGATCTGTCAATTTTCAGATTTTGGGATATTTTGGGATGTTTTGCAACTAATAACACCATACTTTCATAAAATGTACAGATACATAGGCAATAATGTATATAAATACTTGATTTGTATAATTTTATCCCAACTCTGTCAACTGAACCTACCATAAAATTTGTTCTTGATAGAATGTTTCATGTAGAACTTCAACTGCTATTTATAAAAACTCTCCATGTTGAATATATCATCCAAAAGCTTGTTTTTGAGCATATTGTTAGCTAGTCCATACATGGCTATATCCTTTGTAGATGTAGTACTTAGTGCTGAAAGATGAGTCATTTCCTGACATCTGATTGGTTACTGGCATTTAAAGGCCCTTTTCAGCAAACTGATTGGTTAAAATGCCTCACATGCCGCACACAGAACTTCCTTGTTTGAAAATATCTCCCGCGAAGAATCCAAGTAAAGAGAGACAAAATGAGAAAATATCAAAGAATATACATACATTATGTGAATAAAAATAGGCGATCTCCTTTAGCCAATGTGAGAAAAGCAGGAAATAAAAGAAAAATGTGCCTGATCAGTCGATAGTGGCAGTACAGGAAAAGGAGGTAGCCAGCAGCTGCGTGTTGAGATCAAATCAAATCAAATTTTATTTCAATCACGAAAGATGCAAATTAGTTTGAGATGAAGATGACAACTAGCAGCGATCAACCAGACAGCAGACAGCCAGCAGTGGCTTTTATTCCACATGCCACAAATAAACCTTGTACCTGATTTGGTTTGCCCTAAGTGTCTAAACACTGGACTGAAAATCCCCACAGACCCCACCAACCAGTGATTCTGTAATTCTGTCATGATAGCATGTGCAGACTATGAAGTTGATCGTGATGAATTTAGGAGTGTTTACACTTCCTCCAGGCTGCAGGAGTGCTCCAGGGGAGATGTTGCATTTGACATAAATGTGAGGATGGTTCTTCTAATCTAGAACATGAACTTGAACTTGGTTATGCAGCTCTAAAGAAAATAAGCAAAGTCCTAAGGATTCCTTCCTTGCGTCTCAGCTCATATCAGAGTCATGACAGGTAAATAAAAAGGGAGAGTTGCCCAATATTGGCAGGTTACTTGCTGTGTTTAAATAATATTTATTTCCTTGCTCCAGCAAATGTATTCAAAATTAATAAAACAGAGTTATAAGGAAAACATAACTATACAATGAGACTGTAACATAGGGCTGTAGCCTAATGTGATTAGTGATAAATTACATGCGGATATATTTACATAGGGTAACATGGTGATATTTAGTCCTGCAGTTATGACTGTAATGTCGACAGACATAAGTACATTTTCCTCCCACTTTAGATTCCGAAAGAGCTACAGTCAATGGAGAGTGGTGCAAAGCTAATTAGTAGAGCAAACACAGATATAGACCCAGACATATAAGATTTTCTGAAGGAGGATGAGGATGCCATCATTGACATTCATGTATCCTTTGATGGAACTTGGCACAAGAGAGGATTTACTTCCAACTACAGGACAAGTGTGTGCATTGGTGCAAGTACCAGCAAGTCATAGAAAATGGTGAAGATTCACCCAGTAACAAAAACCTTGGAGACCATACATTTTTTTCTAGAATGGTTGCACAGAAAATGGTACCTGTATAACATAGGATGTCAAATGATAACCTCCTCAAAATAATGTAGCACGGAAGAACCCAGAATCCAAATGAATGTCTGAACTATGTAATATGGTCGCGATGCATAAAACTGACTTTGTGGGCAAAAGCCGCATTTACGGAGCAGCCAGTTTGGCAGTAGCCACGTTTTATGAGGGAGCCACTGCTATATCAAAGGTGATGAACAAAGTGTGGCTTTACAGCACTTTGGTGACATTGGAAGCAATCAGAGAGGAGTTGTGAGAGCTGATGTTGCCTCAATGGCGTGCGTAGGCTCAGGCCCCATGACACAGTCAAGAAAGTAAAGAGGCAGCAGCAACAACTCAAAGAGGGCCTTACATACAGGGCAGGCATAGCTGAAAAATGTTCTGCACATTTAAACAGCCATACAAAAGCTTTGTATGTGAGAAATTGAGCAAAGTGATATGCGAATTTGCCCAAAACTGCATATTGGCCCAACAGAGCAGTATTCAAAGCATATGCTCTATTGCTTGAAACAAATGTATTTAACGTGCTAATGTACTTGTAGACGGTATATTTGATATTTATTTTTCAGTTTAGAAGTGATATGCGAATAAGAGTATAATTAATGTGACAAATGGACATATTTATGGAAAAAACATTTTACTTGCGTTAGCCTGTATTTATCGGCCATTTTCTCAAAATAACATATTCCCGGTGCACCAATTAATTTTTCTCAGTATTCAAAGGACGTGCATTCATGTTATTCCACACACAGGTTCTTAAGCCTTGTAGTCAGACTTTTACATAGACTTTTTCATATCTTGTGTCGTTTTGATTTTTAAGTGTAAATATATGCAAAATATTCATCATTCATACACCATTTCATGAAATGACAATATTTTGATAAACTGATCTGTGAAAGTCTGACCATTGAATGTCTTATCACAATGAAACAAAAACATTCTACCTTTGTCACACCCTGACCATAGTTTGCTTTGTAAGTTTATATGTTTTGTATGGTCAGGGTGTGATCTGAGTGGGCATTCTATGTTGTGTGTCTAGTTTGTCTGTTTCTGTGTTTGGCCTGATATGGTTCTCAATCAGAGGCAGGTGTTAGTCATTGTCTCTGATTGGGAACCATATTTAGGTAGCCTGTTTGGTGTTGGGTTTTGTGGGTGATTGTCCTTTTGTCCTTATGTCTGTCGTGTGCTTGTTTGTACCAGTTTCGGTTGTTTCGGTTTTCGTGTATTGTTTGTTTTGTATTTGATTCGTGTTTACTTCTGTTTCATTAAACATGGATCGTTATAGCCACGCCGCATTTTGGTCTGACTCTCTTTCACCTATAGAAAACCGTGACAAACTTGAAGCAATGTGTTGAAAAACGGATTCTTGTAATATGCAAATTTACAAATATTTAGGGACGGTTTGCCTCATTTGCACATTTTAATTTTAAAATAAATACAACTTGTAATACAATAGCATCTCGTATTTATGTATACTTTCAACTGGTAAAGTTTTAGTCTGATTAAACTAAGAGGGAAAAAATCCTTAATACAATAACAAAAAACATAAGATCCCATAATGATCATGCTTTTTGTTAGTAAATTAATATTGCGTGTGTGTCTGTGTGTTGGTGCATTTTGTGAGTTCTCTTTAAACCCTGCATAGAAGAAAACATTTTTTTTACAATACAGTGTTACATTTTTCTTTGCTTTCCTGATGAAACAAACCCCCAAAAAAACACCTCTCGAGAGACTTCACACGCAGCATGTCAGAGGTTTATTTGAAAGAGACAAAACATTTCAAAACGACGTTTCTCTCGGTGGTAGGAAAAAAAGACACAGATTAAAGTTAGCATTCCTAGCCCAAAGTTTGCACAATGTTGTTGTTTTCTACTGCTGGGAAAAAGATGCAGTTCCAGTCAGAAACACCAATTCACACAAATTAAAGAGAAAAGAGAAAAGAAAGTGTAAACACAATGAGGAAAATAGCACTTCCCATAAAGCCTCTTATCTGGCTCGGCGGAGATGACACGTCTGTGCGGCTCGATGTAAGAGGAGTAAACTTCCAATTTCCAATACAAACACGTCAATATAATCTGTCACAAAATAAGTAATGTGGTATGGGCATGAAAGTGAAAGTGAAAGGAAGGCCCCGGATTGAGCTGGGAAATTGACTGACATGTCGAGATGGAAAACACTACCACTAATGACAATTAATTCCTAGACGTTTGAAAGACATAGATATAGAAGAGAGAGCATTATAGCATAGTGACACAGACGACCCTGTGTTATGTTACTGATTACTGTCATATTGGACAACGATGGTCTCCCTCCCTCTCCAACACAAACACTCATATTGTTTGTCAGTCGTCTCCATTGTTCCATCTCATTTGAGAAGGCATTGGAATCTTATTGTTAATAGACGGAACTGAACTTCATAACTTTATTGGCATCTCAATCTTCCATGCAAATTAGATATACTACTTGGAAAAAAGGCAAATATATTATCATATTTTTTGTTTTACAATAGCTCTGCATTATGCAGTCACAATTACTGGAATTGTATTTCAATAATGACAAGTATCAAGGACAGCTAATGGTTTCTGTTGACAGCCGTCCTGAAGCTGTCCTCATGTTTTATTGTCTTTATCACAATACATAAACTCAAAACACCCTTTCCTTTGACAATTCCTAATATGAAATAATCGCCCAACACGTATACTGTAAAGGCTGCAGTTGAAACAATGTTGCCTCATAGTAGGTCACTTTGAAAAATCAATTTCTTTCCAGCTCAGTAGACAACAAAACATCTCAGGTTAGGGCTATGTTATGTCTCCCTTCTCTCCAATCCCTGGAGGTTGACGTCATAAGGCATTGACCGCCACTCTCTCTCTCTCTCTACACATAGGAGGTAGCTTCTGGTCTGTGCCCCACCATTTCCCCAGGCCTCCACCAGATGGCCAGACATCTGTACCCGTTGACATGGAAAAGGTGGCCCGATGACGCTGATTTGATGTAGGATTTCTACCGTTCCGCTTGGGTGGGACAGTCCCCTTCCCCTCCTCTCATACCACTATTTTCCCTTGTTCCCTTTGCTCCCTCATTTCACAGATTTCACTGTTTGGAGTGTTTAGCGTTCATCAATCAGAAAGGTTCTTGTCTGAATTGGATGTGTAGTCTTTGATTGGCTGGTGAATCTTTGTGTAGACACCATCAAATCAGACAGCATCACAATGGTTTGTGGATGGGTTACATGGCTCCAGTGAAAAGCCCATTTTCTAGCTGGTCTCTCTCTCTCTCTTTGTGTATGCAAGCTGTGGCACAGGATATGAAGGTCGAAGAGGTGGAGGATGGCAGCTAGTCTGGTAGCCTCCCTTTTGCCCACACCACCTACCCTCCCTCACACTTACCAGGCCAGAATGCCCACAGCGGTATACTGAGTTGGCAGTGACTACTTCCACTACTCCCACAGCCCCTAACAGCCCCTAACAGTCCCCTAGACTCTGCCATCCCCCTTCTTAGCTACGGGGCTGACAAGGCAGGCTGGCTAGAGGACTGGAGACACTGGATGTCTCCTTAGCTGATTGTTGGTCCCCCCAGTCCACCCTCTCCTCTGGGCCAAGGAGGCTTACCCAGAATAGGCAAAGAGAGGAGCAAGTACCCCCAGCCACACTACAACCCTCCACCTTCACTCCCCACATCAATCATCAATTCATTATCCACAGCCATCAATACAAGCCTCTCCTTCTGGACTATGTTCTGCTGGAGTCTTTTAATGTTTTTTTCTTTACAAGAAAGCTGTAATTCCACATAATGCACTGACAAATCCATTCTTTCCCTGAATACCTGTCTCCATAATTACATCTGAAAGCCACTCTTCGTCTCACTCTACTTCGTTCATTTCATACCCTGACATTATTTACCAGTTTTTTTCTCTCCTTTCACAGCAGTGTAATTGTTTGTATGATTGTTTATAATTTATGTATAATAAGCTTCTCGGAGACGCCAGGCACTTCTTTTCCCAGTTTATCTTGTTTTTGTTGAATTTATTTCATTTTATTTTTTTCTCATTAATTTCTTCTGTTTGTCTCCTTCCCCCCTCGTCCCCCGGAGCGATTAATCAAGGTTCTGAATTTCTCCTGGTTTTTACTCCTATGCATCGTTGACTTATTTATTTACCTTCTGCAAGCTCTGCCGTATTTCCGTATGTTCCGAGTGAATCTTAATTTCCTGTAATTTTGAGATACGGGCAGTGAGGAGAAAAGGAGAGCAAGGTCTGGCAAGCGGAGAAAACACAAAATGAGGCAGAGATGCGTTCTGAGTGGAAAATGTTGTGTAAATGTGATGTAGACCCACCACATCAAGCTGAACCACGACAAGACGGAGCTGCTATGCCTACCGGGGAAGGCATGTCTGCTCCAAGATCTCTCTATCACAGTTGACAACTTCATGGTGTCACCCTCCCAGAGTACAAAGACCCTTGACGTGACCCTGAACAACACCCTGTTATTTTCTGCAAACATCAAAGCAGTGACTAGGTCCTGCAGGTTCCTGCTCTATAACATCTGTAGAGTACGACCCTACACAGGAAGCGACGCAGGGAGCTTTAGGAGGGACTGAAAGATAGTGATGGACTCCGAGTTGTCTGAGGGAGATTGGATCAGTCAGTGATGAGTTTTTTTTGGTGCTCTTGTCCTTGAAAATCTGAAGGAAGGAGCTGTAGATTTCCGTGGAGGGAGTAGAGAAGGTGCACCTGGCAACATGGAGGGCATCTCTGTACTGTAGGTGGAGAGGTGAAGTTCGTAGGCCTCAGCATGGACAGTGAGGCCAGACTTCCTGCTCAGGCGCTCCAAGCAGCGGCCAGCTTGCATCAGTGCGCGGAGCTCAGGGGTAAACCAAAGGGAGGAGGAGGAGAAGGAGATATGTTTAGATTGGAGAGGGGCCAGAGAGTTGAGGGTAGAGAAAGAGCCATATTGAATTGGGCAGCTAGTTCATCAGATGAGATGGGGGCATGGTCAAGGGGCAGAGCAGATTGTATCAGATAGTTGGAGGTAGTTAACAGCTTTGATGTTGAGAAAGGAGATGAGGTGTTTGTCAGTGTTGTGGGGTGAGTATGAGGTAAGAGAGAAATTAAGGATCTTGTGATCAGACAGTGGGAACAGGGAGGGGGAAATATGAGTTAGGTTGAGGCCAACAGAGCAGACGAGGTCCAGTATGTGTCCCTTAATATGAGAGGCAAAATTGACATGCTGGGTAATATTGAACGAGTCCGGAACTACAATGAAATCAGAGCCAAGTTTTGAATTCGAGTCCACGTGAATATTCATATTGCCAAGAAACAGCAATCGGGGAGAGAGTGGGACAGCAATGGTGAGTAGTTCAGACTGGAATGATTTGTTAGCTTTAGGAGGACGGTACACAAGTATAGTGGTCATAGGCTGGTGGAGCGGGGGTTACACAGGTAGCTATAACCAGCGGGAGTACCTTGGCAAGAGAAGTTTCAGTTAGGAGGAGAAAGTCTAGCTTGTTGTCCGATATAAGTTATTGGAGCAAGGGGGCTTTGTGGTTCATTGATTGAGTGTTGAGGAGAACAAAGTTAGTATTGTGAGATTGAGAGGTGAGTTTATGGATAAGGGTAGGCTGAAGGGGGCGTAGGCAGTCATGAGAGCATTAATGTTGCTACTAGTAGTATAGTTGTCAGACCAGTTGAAACATGAGCCACAACGCAGCTAACTGTGTCTATGTACGAAGCACGATGAGCGGGCAGGGATAAGTACATCAGAGGAGAGCCGAGGAGTGCATGACAGCGATTTAGATCCAATAAAACATCAGATAAATCCACACAGAAACCACCACAGTCGGTAAAGCAGCATGCCAGAGCCCAACTTACCTATTCTTCACCAGCTAGCACTAGAACCCACTGTCAAAACATATCTGAAACACAACCTTTGCCAGCAGAACAAAAGCAAAGAGAGTGAGGAAACCAAGTTAATGAGATTGACGGCTGGTGCCCATGCGATGGCAAAAGAGTGGAGGCTGGGTTACCAGAGCGAGAGCCAGGGAGAGAAGCGCTTCAGGGGCGAGGCCGTAAAGCTAGTCTGCGAATAAGCAGGGGGAGACGGGAGCTACACCGGGCCGCGGGGGTGTCAAAGAGAGTAATCCGATAGGTATTCCAGAGGTAAATTCGAAATAGATAAATTCGAAGGCAATAATCCAGAGGTGGGTCGGGGAAACAGGAGCCCAGCGATCTTATGATGAACCCAGGCATGTTGAGGTGATCACAGCAGTGCAGGCCAGCAAGCTAGTAGGCAGTAATAAGCCAAGGTTGTAAAAGTCACAAAAAGTCAAGTAGGCTTAAAAGTGGACAAAACTATTGTTTAACGGTAAACAGACGAGTAAACACTGTTGCTAAACAGGTAAATGTTTTACATATACTAGATCTCATATTACGGTACTGAACAATAAAACAATTTAATGTTTCAATATTGATATCACAAATGTATCATTTGTACATTTTTGTTACATTTGACGGTGTGAAACCTAGCAATACTAGTTATTTCTCTGAGAGTGAGGAGGAAATATAGCATTTTGCAAAATTAAATGATTATTTGTCTTGCTGAAATGAAACCATCAAGATTTTAAACAAATATCATTGAACAACCCCATGCCATGATTAGGCAGTTAAAAAAACATACCAATCTCTTTAATAATTTCTTTAAACAATAAAAACAAATTTACCAACATTTCTGAAAATGGATGTAGCGTTTTGGAATTAAACTCTTCCACTCTTCTCTCACTCAGTGTGAGAACAGCAGGAGTTCTGACAGCTCTGTCCTACAGAACCCATGTGATGGACAAACCCCCTGTGCTAGGAACCAACTGTCACCTCACCCCACCATGCCTTCATCCATATGCATACACTTTCAGCTGCAGGCTCAACCATTCCCCCTCAAAGAGTCTCTCTCTCTCAAAACCAATTGGCTACAGTACAGTTACATGACTGTCAAAATAAGCATTTTCCTTTTCCTTAATTTAGATATCATGCATCACATTCTATTTTGTATTTAGATTAAAAATATATTAATAAACCTTTTTTTCTGCCAACATGGTGAAAAATAACGCATTTCCCGAGTGAAGAAGGAGAGTGCTGATGCTTGTTCTATCACCCTCCTCTTTCATGTTTCGCCTGGCACACAAGGTCACCCCGCCGCCCGATTTGCATTTTATGAAATTGTTTCTGAGGAGAAGCATCTGATTTGTATTTGTTATATGAACGTGTCAGTTTTTGCATTTGACATAGCCTGAATATTCAGCAGGTCCCCGGCATTAACATTTAGGAAAAAATACAATAAATCAATTTAAAATACATGTTATAGGATGTTGAATGGGTCTGGCCAAAGAATTCATTGTCTCAGGGTGTTTGCCTAGACTGGAATGTAAAAGAGACCATAGGAATGTTTCATGTGGTTTGTTGATAGTAATATTATGTGCATTGTTGTCTGTGTGTGCATTTTTGTGTGTGTAATTTTGTGCAGTCTTCATTAGGTCCACACACAGAAAAATGCCAAACAGAAAAATGCATGATGTTTTTCTGTATATGAATTATGTCCACTGGTATGTACAGTTGAAGTCGGAATTTTACATACACTTAGGTTGGAGTCATTAAAACTCATTGTTCAACCACTCCACAAATGTCTTGTTAACAAACTATAGTTTTGGGAAGTTGGTTAGGACATCTACTTTGTGCATGACACAAGTAATTTTTCATACATTTGTTTACAGACACATTATTTCACTGAAAATTATAGGCACACACAATCCCATTATAGTACCTAGCACATGAAGACATCCTGACAGAGGTGAAACAATACATTTCCCTGCTTTTCAAAGCGACATCTGGGGCCAAGCGGTAAAAATACACATCCCACAACTTCACCGTGAGAATGTTATTTTAGCATCTCTCTCTGTCTGTCTCTCTCTGGCCCTCATTGCTTTCTCCAAAGCCACGACCACGAACGAGCAAAAGCCTTGCTGGCACGTGTAGTCCTTTGAAAATAGTTTTATATTAATGACATAAGTGATGTTGGTGGGACCTTGCACTGAGCCAATTGTAATAAACGATTGTGGGGAATAGCGAGCATAGCGTGTTAGTTATCACCTCTGCCTAACAACTGGCAAATGGAAGCATGTGTTCTATTTCTCTCACAATTATCTGTGTGATATGGCGAGGTGGGGATATATATGGGGACCCTGCCTGCCACTATGTTTGTGGACAAAGGGCTGGACAATGGGCCACACCGGAAAAATGCATGATTGCCAAGAAAGCGGTTAGTTTTGCTAGATTCTTAAAATGTGTGCACAGCATTTGTGTGTTGGAGTCACTTTTAATTCTTAATTGATCTACTGTTTCTATCATAGGTCATGGTAATCGATGGGGGCTCAGGGCGGTACTATTGTGCCCATTTGATGAAGGTGATCGAGTCATTGAAGGCAGACCAGCAGAAAGATAAACATTTTCTGAGGGCAGAGAAAACAAAATAATCTCCAAAAAAAATTGTTATATATTATCAAGTTGATGGCATTGTCATATGGCCCAGCATCTACGTAAAACTGAGTGACTCACACATTCATGGCTTTGGATCAAAATAAATAAGTACCAACATTCTTTCTGATAGTTTTAATAAATAAATATTTTGGTTATCCTGACCTGGACACCATGTACAGTATTATAATATACCATTATGTGCTAATAGCAGGACAATATACCTTTACCAACACCCCTCTGTATTTTGATACTTTGTGGATGGGGTCTCCCCAGTGGCGCAGTGCAAAATGCGTTGCTGAATATGCAGGTTCGTTACCCATGCCGGCTACCACCAAGAGACCCATGGGGCGGCTTTTGGTTGTAATTTTGAATCCTCCAATCCTCTATATGTAATTATTGGCGGATAGTCACGTCATATTTTCCATATACTGTAGGTCTACCGTAGGCGACATGAGTATCACTAGTGTTGAGTAATGTGCTGTTTAAAGTGGTGTAAGTCTTATTTTGAGCATATTGAAGTTAGAAGCAATGTGATTTGAAGCACTAGCCTACAACTATTTTAGCACCATTTCACACTGCTCTGAGACAAGCATGGGGAACTGGTCTTGATACATTAATTGTTATTTTAATTGAATCTCCATTTGGGTATTGGTTAGACTACAATTATACAATTATGGTGTAGGAATGTCATGAACAAAGTGTAACCTTTATATAACTTGTCAAGTCAGTTAAATAAAGGTAAAATAAAAATACCTCATCTCTGCTGTCACATCCAACCTGGGTCGATATTTGGTTTTAATGTGCATGAGAGCACTGAATCCAACAACACATAGATATGAGCTAGCGAAGGGTACCATGAGTTTCAACGCTCATGAAGGAGACGGCAGTGTATTTCCCAGGAACCAACACTCCTCCATAGTGACCCGTGAATGCTTTGGCTGCAGCATTCGGTCAAATGACAGCTAGATTAGCTGTTCAATTTCACTTTCCGGCATGTCAACTGAGCTATGATCACAGCCAAATGGATTTGGAAGTAGGTCCCAAAGTGCTCTTCCAAGAGTTGGAGGTGAGCTCGTGTGGGACACTTAATGATGAAACATGCACAGTGGAGGGAAGGGGGCATGGTTCACTTTTGAAAGACTCTCTCTCCAATAAGAATTATTTCCTCTGAATCCAATAATTTGGTCACTCATCTGTAGAATGTTTTATTCTTTCCCCTGCACGATTGCGTTCAGTTTTCTATATATGTCTGTTTACATAGGCAAGGAGACAATTTATTTTCATTACACAGAAAATCAACCAATAATTTTTTTGGCATCCATTGTGAATGAAAACACTTCCTCTCTTAATGCAAAAAAATATTTCCAACCCTACCCCTCGATAACCATCAAGCCTTGGTGTGCAGCCTGGTCTGCATGAAATAGAACATTGTTGATATCTGATCCCTTATCTCCACATAGTGTTTCAAACAGGCTTGTGCACAGTGGATGTGGTTTGATGTAGTTTACAATCGAAGTTACCTTCTGCAGTATATCTTTGAGTTCTGTGCTTAAGCACTTTTTCTGCCAGTTGCTCTCGGTGTGTCATACAATGCATACATATGGCAGAGGGAGACACATTCATAATTAGAGTGCAGAGGCCTGTCCACCATAGATGGAGCCCCACCTTTCAATCCCATGGAATAAATTTTTCGTCAATATAGCCATGCAGCACACTTAACATCCCTTGTGCCGTTTCATGCTTGGGAATCATAAGACAGAACAATCTGTCCTCGGGAATAGCACCCCTCGACATATACAGAACCAGTATTTGGAGACACCTACTCATTCAAAGGGTTTTCTTCATTTTTTACTTTGTAGATTACCAGTGAAGACATGAAAAAACACATATGGAATCATGTAGTAACCAAAAAAAAGTGTTACACAAATCAAAATATATTTCAGATTCTACAAAGTAGCCACCCTTGAGGAGTTCCCACATATTTTGAGCACTTTTTGGCTGCTTTTCCTTTTCCTTTTCCTTCACGTGCGGTCCAACTCATCTCAAACCATCTCAATTGGGTTGTGGTCGGGTGATTGCGGAGGCCAGGTCATCTGATGCAGCACTCTATCACTCTCCTTTACAGACACTGGTGCAGACATAGAGACAGGAACAATCACCCACAAACACACAGTGAAACCCAGGCTACCTAAGTATGATTCTCAATCAGAGACAACTAATGACGCCTGCGTCTGATTGAGGTCAAATGACAGCTAGATTAGCTGTTCAATTTCACTTTCCGGCATGTCAACTGAGCTATGATCACAGCCAAATGGATTTGGAAGTAGGTCCCAAAGTGCTCTTCCAAGAGTTGGAGGTGAGCTCGTGTGGGACACTTAATGATGAAACATGCACAGCGGAGGGAAGGGGGCATGGTTCACTTTTGAAAGACTCTCTCCAATAAGAATTATTTCCTCTGAATCCAATGATTTGGTCACTCATCTGTAGAATGTTTTATTATTTCCCCTGCACGATTGCGTTCAGTTTGTTCAGTTTTCTATATATGTCTGTTTACTAGGCCGAAACATAGAAATACCCAAAATATAGAACAAACAAACATAGACTGCCCACCCAACTCACGCCCTGACCATACTAACTAAAGACAAAACAAAGGAAATAAAGGTCAGAACGTGACAAGTATGGGAATGAGGTAGGTAAAAATGGGTGGGCTATTTACCAATAGACTATGTACAGCTGCAGCGATCGGTTAGCTGCTCAGATAGCAGATGTTTGAAGTTGGTGAGGGAGATAAAAGAAAACACCTCCTCTTCCATGCTTCATGGTGGGAACCACACATGCGGAGATCATCCGTTCACCTACTCTGCGTCTCACAAAGACACGGTGGTTGGACTCATCAAACCAAAGGACAGGTTTCCACCGCTCTAATGCTTGTATTTCTTGGCTGAAGCAAGTCTCTTCTTATTATTGGTGTCCTTTAGTAATGGTTTCTTTACAGCAATTCAACCATGAAGGACTGATTCACCCAGACTTCTCTGAACAGTTGATGTTGAAATGTGTCTGTTACTTGAACTCTGTGAAGAATTTATTTAGGCTGCAATTTGTGAGACTGGTAACTCCAATGAACTTATCCTTTGCAGCAGAGGTAACTCTGGGTCTTGCTTTCCTATGGTGGTCCTCATTAGAACCAATTTAATTTACAGCACTTAATGTTTTTTGTGACTGCACACAAAGAAGCTTTAAAAGTTTTGACATTTTCAGAATTGACAGAGCAGCATGTCTTAAAGTAATGATGGACTGTCATTTCTCTTTGATTATTTGAACTGTTCTTGCCATAATATGGACTTCGTCCATACCAAATTGGGCTTTATAACACCGGTACCTTGTCAAAACACAACTGATTGGCTCAAACGCATTAAGGAAAGAAATTCCACAAATTAACTTTTTACAAGGCACACCTGTTCATTGAAATGCATTCGAGGTGGAGGGTGAACCTTCACACCAGTCTGAGGACTTGAGCATTATGGAGCAGGTTTTCATCAAGGATCTCTCTATACTTTGCTCCTTTCCTTTTTCCCTTGATCCTGACAAGTTGCCCAATCCCTGCTGCGGAAAAACATCACCACAGCATGATGCTACCACCACCATGCTTCACTGTAGGGATAGTGCCAGGTTTCCTTCAGACGTGACACTTGGTATTCAGGCCAAAGAGTTCAATGTTGGTTTCATCAGACCAGAGAATCTTGTTTCACATGGTCTGAGAGTCCTTTAGGTGTTTTGTGGCAAACTCCAAGCATGATGTTATGTGTCTTTTACTGGATCGACCATAAAGGCCTGACTTTGTGGAGTGTTGCAGAGATGGTTGTCCATCTGGAAGAGTCTCCCATCTCCACAGAGGAACTCTGGAGCTCTGTCAGAGTGAACATCGGATTCTTGGTCACCTCCCAGACCAAGGCCCTTTTCACCCGATTGCTCAGTTTCGCCGTGTGGCCAGCTCTCAGAAGAGTCTTGGTGGTTCCAAACTTCTTCCGTGCCTCAACACAATCCTGTCTCGGAGCTCTACGGATAATTCCTTCAACCTCATGGCTTGTTTTTTGCTCTGACATGCACTGTCAACTGTGGGAACTATTATAGACAGGTGTGAGCCTTTCCAAATTATGTCCAATCAAATGAATTTACAACATGTGGACTCCAATCAAGTTGTAGAAACATTTCAAGGATGATCAATGGAAACAGGATGTATCTTAGCTACATTTCGAGCCTCATAGCAAATGGTCTGAATACCTACATTATTTACGTATCTGTTTTTATATTTAATACATTTGGTTAGAGGGGCTAGTAACTGAAAGGTTGCTGGATTGAATCCCTGAGCTAACAAGGTAAAAAATCTGTCGTTCTGCACCTGAACAAGGCAGTTAACCCACTGATCCCTGGTAGGCCTTCATTGTAAATAAGACTTGCCTAGTTAAATAAAGGTGAAATAAATTAAATAAATAAATATACAAAGGAGGATATTGTATACCTTTTGTTTACCTATTTATCACCATGAAGAGAATTACCTTTATCCATAATTCTGCATTTCTGGACCAATGATGAAATCCATTACCACAATTCTGTAGTTTAATAAGGAAATTAGATATTTTAAAAGTGAATGTGTCATGTCTACTGCACATAATCCCCTAGTTTCAGACTCCTAATTAGAGTTAAATTATAAAATATAACATCTCTAATTAAATAAAAAATTAAAATATGCAAGATAAGCCAGCTAGCTAGCACTAGTCCAAAAATAACTAATTAAATAAGTTAAGCTTATACAATTGCAAAAACTTCTTACCTGGGAATATCCGTTTTCATATATTCTGAGCAAGGAACTTAATAAATCCTCTTAGAGATCGGGCTACTTTTTTCAACATTCTGTTAAAAATCGTGCAACATTTCAACGTCCTGCTACTCATGCCAGGAATATAGTATATGCATATGATTAGTATGTGTGCATAGAAAACACTCTGAAGTTTCTAGAACTGGTTCAATGGTGTCTGTGACTATAACAGAACGAGTTCCGTGGTCAAAATCGCCAGAAAACCTGGTCACTATATCGACGGAGAAAAAATCAATCCGCCAGTCCATGTATTGGAAGGAAAAATACTTAAGGCTGAGAATACAGTTCCTATAGCTTCCACACGATGTCGCCAGTGTTGTGATTTCGATTCAACTAAATCGTTGGTCATCTGAGTAATAGCCACATCCGGTTGTCAAGTCCACAGCTGTAAACAATGGAACCAGAAAAGTTGGCTACGTTTCCCAAACTTGTGCCTATTGAATACAGATCGCTCCGTGATC
Organism: Oncorhynchus masou masou; assembly: GCF_036934945.1. Classification (NCBI taxonomy): domain Eukaryota; kingdom Metazoa; phylum Chordata; class Actinopteri; order Salmoniformes; family Salmonidae; genus Oncorhynchus; species Oncorhynchus masou. The sequence goes on from NC_088234.1 coordinate 34,896,178, forward strand.
AATTTGATTGTTTATTAACGTTTAGTAATACCTAAAGTTGGATTACAGAAGTAGTTTGAAGTGTTTTGTCAAGATTTATAGGCAACTTTTTTAATTTAAAAAAATAACGTCACGTTTAAAAAATGTGTTTTTCCTGGATCTGACGGTCTTCATAAATGGACATTTTGGGTACACAAGGACCGATTTAATCGAAAAAAAGACCCAATTGTGATGTTTATGGGACATATAGGAGTGCCAACAAAGAATCTCGTCAAAGGTAATGAATGTTTTATATTTTATTTCTGCGTTTTGTGTAGCGCCGGCTACGCTAATTCCTTTGTTTACGTCCCCTTCTGGTATTTCGGGGTGTTGCATGCTATCAGATAATAGCTTCTCAAGCTTTCGCCGAAAAGCATTTTACAAATCTGACTCATTGGCTAGATTCACAACGAGAGTAGCTTGAATTGAGTACCCTGCATGTGAATTTTAATGAACGTTTGAGTTTTAACGAGTGCTATTAGCATTTGGCGTAGCGCATTTGCATTTATTGTTGGCAGGGGGTGCGGTTGCGTCCCGGGTGGGCCAGAGAGGTTAAACGTTAGCTTTTTTACATGGCACATATTGCACTTTTACTTTCTTCTCCAACACTGGGTTTTTGCATTATTTAAACAAATTGAACATGTTTCATTATTCATTTTAGACTAAATTGATTTTACTGATGTATTATATTAAGTTAAAATAAGTGTTCATTCAGTATTGTTGTAATTGTCATTATTACAAATATACATATAAAAATCGGCATTTTAATCAGTATCAGCTTTTTTGGTCCTCCAATAATCGGTATCGGTGTAGAAAAATCATAGTCGGTCGACCTCTACTAAAGAACCTGGGACTTAACACCTCCCTCTGCAACTGGATCCCGGACTTCCTGACGGGCCGCCCCCAGGTGGTATTGGAACATCCGCCATAGTGATCCTCAACACATGGGCCCCTCAGGGTGCGTGCTCAGTCCCCTCCTGTACTCCCTGTTCACTCATGACTGCACAGCCAAGCACGACTCCAACACCATTATTAAATTTGCAGATGACACAAAAGTGGTAGGCCAGATTAACAACAACGACAAGATAGCCTATAGGGAGGAGGTCAGAGACTTGCCAGGACAACAACCTCTCCCTCAACGTGATCTAGACAAAGTAGATGATTGTGGACTACGGGAAAAGGAGGATTAAGCATGCCCCATTCTCATTGACGGGGCTGCAGTGGAGTAGGTTGAGTTCATATCACCAACAAACTAACATGGTCCAAGCACACCAAGACAGCTGTGAAGAGGGCACAAGAAAACCTATTCCCCCTCAGGAGACTGAAAAGATTTGGCACGGGTCCTCAGATCTTTAATTACGTGTTACTTTTAACTCTTATTCTTATCTGTATTTTTTTTAACTGCATTGTTGGTTAGGGGCTCGTAAGTAAGCATTTCACTGTAATGTCTACACCTGTTGTATTTGGCGCATGTGACTAATAACATTTGATTTGATTTGAGTAGGCTACAGTACTGGGCTATTTAGCTAAATAATTCCTTTGTCCTGCGGCCCGATGGGGAGGAAGGCTGTCCTTGTAAATAAGAATTTCTTCTTAAGAACAAATTCTTATTTTCAATGACGGCCTAAGAACTGTGGGTTAGACTAAATTGCCTGTTCTGCCTATTGCGTAATGTCTAAGCACTGATGAAGGGATTGTGTGTTCCAGGTGTAACTCGGGCAGTTGTTGTCATCCTGTACCCGTCCCGCAGGTGTGATGTTCGGATGTACCGATGTTGTTACACGTGGTCTGTCACCATGAGGATGATTAGCTGTCCGTTCTGTCTCCCTGTAATGCTGTCTTAGCGATCTCACAGTACGGACATTGCAATTTATTGCCCTGGCCACATCTGCAGTCCTCATGCCTCCTTGCAGCATGCCTAAGGCAAGTTCACACAGATTAGCAGGGACCCTGGGTATCTGGTGTATCTGGTGTTTTTCAGGGTCATTTGAAAGACCTCTTTAGTGTCCTAAGTTTTCATAACCGTGACCTTAATTGCCTACCGTCTATAAGCTTTAAGTGTCTAAACGACCGTTCCACACGTGCATGTACATTAATTGTTTGTGGTTCACTGAACAAGCATGGGAAACAGTGTTTAACTTTTTATGGCTTCAGGGTCAGTATATATGCATATTATTAGTAGTATTGGATAGAAAACACTCTGAAGTTTCTAAAACTGCTTGAATTATATCTGTGAGTATAACAGAACTCATATGGGGAGGCAGGGTAGCCTAGTGTTTAGAGCGTTGGACTAGTAACCAAAAGGTTGCAAGTTCAAATCCCCGAGCTGACAAGGTACAAATCTGTCTTTCTGCCCCTGAACAGGCAGTTAACCCACTGTTCCTAGGCCATCATTGAAAATAAGAATTTGTTCTTAACTGACTAAAATAAAATAAGTAAAATAAAAATATATATCATGCAAAACCTGAGAAATTCCAGAATTGCAACCAAACTCTCATTGATATTACAGCGAGATATGCATGAGTTTTCACTTCCTACACCTTCCACTAGATGTCAACAGTCAATAGGTCTTTGTCTGATGACTCATCTGAAGGGGGGGTCGAATAACACAGGAAATAGTCACCACTGCCATGAGTTGACCATGCATTCACTAGGAGCGTTCACAGATGAAGGACCTGCGTTCCATGGCTCATCTGAAGTCATTCTAATTCTCCCGTTGGAATGTTATTCAAGATATATGTAAACAACATTCTAAAGTTGATTCAGTACATTGTTTGACGTTTATACTGACTGTTACGGAACTTTTGAACATTTCGTCACGTTATAGTGGACACGCTTTGTGACTTTGGATTTGTATGCCAAACGCGCTAGCCAAAGTAGCTAATTGGACATAAATAACGGACATTTTCAAAGAAATCAAGCATTTATTGTGGACCTGGCATTCCTAGGACTGCATTCTGATGAAGTTCATCAAAGGTAAGGAAACATTTCTCATGTATTTTCTGGTTTCTGTTGACTCCAACAAATTTGGCTTCTGTTCTGAGCGCCATCTCAGATTATTGCATGTGTTGCTTTTCCGTTAACTTTTTTTGAAATCTGACACAGCGGTTGCATTAAGGAGAGGCACATCTATAATTCCACGTGTATAACTTGTATTATCATCTACATTTATGATGAGTATTTCTGTTGAAACAAACGATGTGGCTATGCAAAATCACTTGATGTTTTTGGAACAAGTGAATCCAATAAGCCAATGTAAACTCAGATTTCTTTATATAAATATGAACTTTATCAAACAAAACATTCATGTATTGTGTAAAATGAAGTCCTATGAGTGTCATCTGATGAAGATAATTCAAGGTTAGTGATTCATGCTATCTTAATTTCTGTTTTTAGTGAATGCTATATTTTGCTGGAAAATGGCTGTGCTTATTGTGGTTTGGTGGAGACCTAACATAATCGTTTGTAGTGCTTTCGCTGAAAAGCCTATTTGAAATCGGACACTTTGGTGGAATTAACAACAAGATTACCTTTAAAATTATATCAGACACGTGTATGTTTTAAGAATTGTAATTATGAGATTTCTGTGGTTTGATTTTGGCGTCCTCTATTTTCACTGGTAGTTGTCATATCGATCCCGAAATTGGGATTGCAGCCATAACAATTTAAGGAGAAGTCTATATTTAATTCTGTGAAAAACACTTGTATCTTTTATCAATGTTTATTAAGAGTATTTCTGCAAAAACACCTTATGTTTTGGAATCAAAACACTACTGCACATAAGGCACCAATGTAAACTGAGATTTTTGGATGTAAATATGCACATTATCGAACAAAACATACATGTATTGTGTAACATGATGTCCTATGAGTGTCATCTGATGAAGTTCATCAACGGTTATTGATTAATTGTATCTATATTTCTGCTTTTTGTGACTCCCATCTTTGGCTGGATAAATGGCTTTGTGTTTTTTCTACTTGGTGGTGATCTAACATAATCATATGTTGTGCTTTCGCTGTAAAGCATTTTTGAAATCGGACACGAGGGGTACAGAAGTTTCTTTCATTTGCTGTATTGGACTTGTTATTGTGTGAAAGTTACATATTTCAAAAAAATATTTTTCAATTTCGCGTGCTGCCTATTCAGTGGAATTTTGTCAAAAGGTTCCGCTAGCGGAACGCCTGCGCTAGAAAGGTTAATTTCCTGCAATTCTACATGTTTTGCCAGTCGGGAGCAGAGAAACTGATGCAGTTTTAAAGCAAGTATGCTACACATTTTTCCATGGGTTGGAGAGATAATTAATTTCATACTATTCTACTAATTTTGCCATAGCCTGTTAACATGGCATAAGTTATCTGATTGAGTGACTAACAATGTCAATGGGGGACCCCTGGATGGCCCCTGGGAAGTTTAGATAGTTGGCTAGACTAACTTACTAATGAAAACATGTTACCTGACTTGGGCTAATTGAGTGACTGTCATGCACAAGATAATGTCAAAATTGCCCCTTGTGTATTCTACAATTCTAACTCTCAACAGTAAGTTGAGACCCCGACTGAGTCCCCTTTTGGCTCATGGCCCTAAGTGACCACTTATGCCTAGAGCCGGCCCTACCTGTAAGCATTGCCTTGTAGAGGTCCAAATGGAGGTGACACCGACTCACATGGCCCTGTTATCACCATCTGGCTCCAGCCTTGTCTCAACTTACTAACGAGCCAGGCAACTATACCTGATGTGAGGTATGACCTGTTGTTATTCACTATCACACTGGGCGTGGACGGTCACACCTGCAGGCACCAAACTCAGTATGCATCATTGACAATCTGTTGTTCCTTAGGAGGTGTCTGTTTTATCTAAAGGGGGCCGACCCTAAGGTGATTCAGAACTCAATTTACTATGGTAGGATAGTAGGTTTCTTATTTTGTAATATTTGCAGTGCCATTCAGCCTGTCATTAGATCTGTTTTCACTTGTGTACTTGCTTATATCACAGTTTAGTGTGAACCCCTTTTTACTCAAACCAACACAGGATGTAATCTTCTCCAGCAAATGACCCCAACACTGAAGACCAGGACAGGCAAGTATGCTCAAGGTATGTTTTATTTTTAATTCATGGATCGGACCCCGTTACCCACCTCCCACAGCAGACTGCACGATTTCCCAGACTGCTGACACAATAGTCCCCTCAAGTTGATTACCCTCCCCCTGACTCCCTCAGGTAAATAAATATTGGGCATGCAAAAGTGACACATTGCACACTGAATTATTCTGATATGGCACTACAACAATATGGTAAAAGGCACTACAAATCTCATTCCACTGCACAATAAATTATTCTGATACGGCCCTGTACTAGATAGTTATTCTAAGGGAAGACACTGCAAACAATATGGTGAAAGTTACTACAATCTCGTTTGGGAGCTGCACACAAAATGGGACCCACCCTTGGCCCAGCTCTACTCTGCCAACCTCTCTAATGTACTCTCTGCTGCTACGGGACAAAACAGGAAGGGGGATAGACAGACAATATATGGAAAGGGTGGGGATAGGTTTTCGATTTCTAGGGCACGATGAAAACCATATCCCCATGAAATCTAAATTAATGTCTCTGTATGGCGATATCCAGATCCGCACAGCTCCCTGTCCTGGAACGTGCCTGGTCTGAGACTGCTTGGCGATGTCACCAATGTCCCCGCTTCCGGTGCTAAACGAGAGGAAGACAGACGACAGGGAAACCTGTCGACAATAGTGGCTTCAAGTGGTGTGGCAAAACTGCCCAGAGAAAGAAAGAGTAGTGTAAAGGGGAATGCAGGAAGAATCATGTCCCTTTACCTGTCGGATCTAAAGCTCCTTGAACCAATGCCTCCCTCGGTCCTCTGCTCTCGGATCACCACTCAGCTCCACAGCCCCAGTTCTTCGTCAGCATAGCAGCCAAATTCCTTACTGAAATTTTCCAGTAAGACTTCTCGTCCCGCAGACACTGGTGCAGTGTGATCACAGCAAACACCCAAACAAACATGGCAAGTTGCATCGGGGACCTATCCCCGCGAGAGACATTATCCCCAGACACCATTTGTAGTGATCTCTCCTCACTTGGTTTTCCTGGTCTTAATTGAAAGGAAAACACAAAAACCAGAAGACACTAGTTCCTCCATGGATTGAGTTTGACAACCCTGCTCCACGCCATCTCCAAACATGCTGAAAGTATAAAAATGTGAAAATGATCATATCTAAGTGCTCGCTTGTCAGAAAATGTAAAAAAAAGGCATCATATTCTGCCTGGGTTTGTACAGTATATAAACAGATTTAATTTAGCTAAAATGCTGGCAATTCCATATGTTAGCTTAGTAGAACCCCCGCCCCACCCAAAGGGCTTAGACTTTTAGTTTAAATACCAAATGGCGATCAGCAGTTGGCAATGAAGCGTTTTATCACCTTTTAATGAAACGTTCTGTCTGAGAGTGCTTATTCCAGACAACTTTAATATGCAGGACTATTTCTCATTTTCTCATGGTTACTGGCATGTAAGGGATAACATAGCCCTCAGCTCAGGTAGACTTTACATTTTAGGCCTAGATTTAAGGTTATCATTGTCACTCATTGTGCATGCTCCATTGGGCATGCTCTCCATGTTCAGGTACTGCTGAACAGTATCAGTACTAGCATTAGCCCCTAGTCGATGTTAGCCCCTTAGCCCCTAACTTCTTAAGGCTAGGGGGAACTATTTTCATGTCCAGATGAAAAGTGTGCCCAAAGTAAACTGTCTGCTACTCAGGCCCAGAATTAGTATATTGGTATATTTGGATAGAGAACACTCTAAAGTTTCTAAAACTGTTAAAATTATGTCTGTGAGTATAACATAACTTATTGGGCAGGTGAAACCCTGAGGGCAAACCATCCAGACATTTTGTTTTGAGGTCACTCTCTTTTTAATGAGTTTTCTATATGGATCTCGATTTCTAAGGCACTTGCTTGCAGTTCCTATCGCTTCCACTAGATGTCAACAGTCTTTAGAAATTGGTTGATGTTTTTCCTTTGAGAAATGAAGTAGCCGCCATTTCCTATCTGGGTGGATAGCCAAGTGTACTGTTGTGGTTAGGGCGCACGACCTGAAGGCTCGCTCCACTTTGTTTTCGTCAGGTATCGAACACAGTTTATTCTGTCTTAAATTTTAGATTATTTAAGTTTAAAAATACCTAAAGATGGATTAGAAAGTTGTTTGAAATGTTTGGATCAAGTTTACAGGTAACTTATTAGATATTTTGTAGTCATGTTGCGTGAGTGGGAACCGGTGTATTTTCTGAATCAAACGCGCCCAATAAATGGGCCTTTTGGGGATATAACGACGGAATTTATCGAACAAAAGTACCATTTGTGATGTTTAATGGACATATTGGAGTGCCAACAGAAGATCTTCAAAGGCATGAATTATATATTTATTCCTGAGTTTTGTGTCGCGCCTGGCGGGTTGAAATATGATTTTCATGTGTTTGTTTGATGGGGTGCTGTCCTCAGGTAATAGCATGGTTTGCTTTCGCCATTAGGGTTAGGGTTAGGGCCTTTTTGAAATCTGACACTGTGGCTGGATTAACAAGAAGTTCATCTTTGAACCGATGTGTAACACTTTTATGATTCATGAATTATTATTATGAGTATTTCTGTTTTTGAATTTGGCGCGCTGCTATTTCACTGGGTGTTAACCTCTTACATCTATGGGGGCGCTATTTCATTTTTGGATGAAAAACGTTCCCGTTTTAAACAAGATATTTTGTCACAAAAAGATGCTCGACTATGCATATAATTGATAGCATTCGAAAGAAAACACTCTGACGTGTCCAGAAATACCAAGATATTCTCTGTGCGTGCCCTAGAACGTGAGCTTCAGGCAAAACCAAGATGAGATGGCATCCAGGAAATGACAAGGATTTTTGAGGCTCTGTTTTCCATTGTCTCCTTATATGGCTGTGAATGCGAGAGGAATGAGCCTGCCCTTTCTGTCGTTTCCCCAACGTGTCTGCAGCATTGTGACGTATTTGTAGGCAGATCATTGGAAGATTGACCATAAGAGACCACATTTACCAGGTGTCCGCCCGGTGTCCTGCGCCGAAATTGGTGCGCAAAAGTCACCTGCCAGTATTTTTCCATGCGATACAGAGAGGAAAGCAAGCTTCCACGAACTGCATATCAATGAAGAGATATGTGAAAAAACACCTTGAGGATTGATTCCAAACAACGTTTGCCATGTTTCGGTCGATATTATGTAGTTAATCCGGAAAAAGTTTTACGTTGTAGGTGACTGAATTTTCGGTTTGTTTCGGTAGCCAGACGCAATGTAGAAAACGGAACGATTTCTCCTACACACAGACGCTTTCAGGAAAAACTGCGCATTTGGTATGTAACTGAGAGTCTCCTCATTGAAAACATCAGAAGCTCTTCAAAGGTAAATGATTTTATTTATTTGGTTATCTGGTTTTTGTGAAAATGTTGCCTGCTAAATGCTACTCAAAATGCTATGCTAGCTTTGCATACTCTTACACAAATTAGTCAATTTCTATGGTTCAAAAGCATATTTTGAAAATCTGAGATGACAGTGTTGTTAAGAAAAGGCTAAGCTTGAGAGCAGACGCATTATTTTCATTTTATTTGCGATTTTCAGAAATCGTTAACGTTGCGTTATGCTAATGAGCCTGAGGCTTTAGTCACAAACCCTGATCCGGAATGGGGAGTTTCAAGAAGTTAACGGGATTGGCGCGCAAAGGGATCACTAAGAAGTTGAAGCACACATTTCATGAAGTACACCTCCATCAATGTGAATGAGTGGCTTGTAAAATCATGACTCGAATTTCGAGTGTTCAGTTCACTGTTCATCGGTTGGGGGCCCTGCGTGCTCTGGGCGTTACCGACTAAAATTAACAAAATTAGTCAAAAGATTTGTTCTTGTCCGGTTGCTTCTCTCTTACTGCATTGCAATCTGTTATATAACACTGTATACTGTAGCTGCTGGTGGTTGGCTGTGTTCATAGGTAAAATGTTGTCATGTACCACGATGGCAGCTCATCTTGCTCAGCAAGACTACAATGGCTAGACGTCACATGAGGAATAAGGTCATAGTTCCTGAGACGCTATCTCAGTACGGTGGATTACAGTGCGGTTAGATGAGTAGATTATTTTAATTTACCAAATGGCAGATTCATCTTGACTCAGTGAAGAGGAAGTCAGGTGGGTAAAATGAGGAAAAGCCAACTTATAGTTCTGAGATTGGGGAATTATGGCATAGTATTAGATGGGTATATTATTTTTATTTTCTTATTTAACCTTTTTTTAACAAGGCAAGTCAGTTTAAAAACAAATTCTTATTTACAATGATGGCCTACCTGGGAACCATGTGTTAACTGCCTTATTCAGGTGGCAGAACGACATATTTTTACTTTGTCAGCTCGGAGATTCGATCCAGCAACCTTTCAGTTACTGGTGCAATGCTCTAACCACCAGGCTACCTGCCACCACTAAACTTATCATTTATCAAGATGGCAGTGTTTATCTTGCCTTAGCGAGGTCACCGGCGAGGTCACCGAGAATTACGCCTACTTTTGATTTCTGAGAAGCTATCTCAGTATTGCTTGCATGCTGTATCCTACACACAGTTTCACATTCATCCTACACCACTGGAGGCTGTTGAGGGGAGGAAGACTCATTAAATGGCTGCAATGGAGTCAATTGAATGGTATCAATCACATTGAAACCACGATTCTGATACCATTCCATAGACTCCATTCCAGCCATTAATATGAGCCTTCCTCCCCTCAGCTGACTTAAAATGTGCTACACATAGTATCAATCATATTATAAAGATCAGTTGTTCTCAAACTTTTTATAGTCCCGTACCCCTTCAAACACCCTATCACCAGGGTAATTACACTCTCAAATGTTGTTTTTTACCATCAGTGTAAGCCTGCCACACACACACTATATGATAAATTTATTAAACACAAGAATGAGTGTGAGTTTTTGTTACAACCTGGCTCGTGGGAAGTGACAAAGAGCACTTATAGGAACAGGGCACAAATAATAAATCATTTTGCTCTTTATTTAGCCATCTCGGGACAATACTGCCCCCTTTGGATGAATTGCGTGCCCATAGTAAACTGAAAACAAATCTGTCCAAAATTGCTAATATATGCAAATAATAATAATTATTGGATAGAAAACACTCTAAAGCTTCTAAAACCGTTTGAATTATGTCTGTAAGTATAGCAGAACTCACAGGGCAGGCAATCTCCCAAACTAGTTTCGGCATCCAGAAAGTTGGGGCAACTTTGATGTCATCGCCCCCAACCTTCCCAACCAGCTATGGATCTGGAAACACTTTCTATGTCTTCCACAAGATGCCTCTATCACTTAATTGTGCAAATCCCGCGAGCTTTGACCCTTTGGCAGGCAAAAGAGTGGGTGTCTCGAGAAAATACATGCGCGTTCGAGCGCGAATTGTACACAGTCATCCCTCCGTTCCAGAAGGTCTGAGAAGAATTGCTTTTGTCTGGTTGAATCACCAATTGTTTTGTACGTTTATAACATCCTAAAGCTTGATTCTGCACCTAGTTTGACCAGTTTAGTCGACATATAATATGTAATTTTGAAGTTTTGATGCGAAACTGTTCGGGACCAGAAGTAATTTTGGATGCATTTCTGCTGACACGGGTAGCATATGCTACTATAACTACACACGAACTGAAACAAAACAATGTATTGGGTAAGTATGACTCCTTCAACTACATTCTGATCAAAGACCATCAAAGGTAAGGGAATATTTATGTTGTAATTTTGTATTTCTGTTGACTCCAACATAGCGGAGAAATATTGCTTACGTCTGAGCGCCGCCTCAGATTATTGAATAGTGAACGAATTCTGTAACATTAAAAAGAAATGTGACAAAGCGGTTGCATTAAGAAGCAGTGTATCTTTCTAACTATATGTAGAACATGTATATTTAGTCAAAGTTTATGATGTGTATTGCTGTTATCTGGCGTTATCTGGTGAAAATTATCTAGAATTTCTCCAGACATTTTGAGGATTTTCTGAACATGGCGTCAATGTAAATGGAGATTTATGGATATAAATTGCATATTATTGAACAAAACATAAATGTACTGTGTAACATGTCCTATTTGTCAGATTTGTCATCCGATGAAGATTTTCAAAAGGTTAGTGAATTATTTTTCTTTTAATCCTGCGTTTGTGATTGCATCTTTTGTTCGACAAAATGGCTACATATTGTCTGTGTCTTTGTGGTGGTTTGATATACATAGGTGCTATGTGTTCGCCGTAAAACATTTTAGAAATCTGACTCGCTGGGTAGATGAACAAGGTGTTTATCTTTCATTTGAGCTATTGGACTTGTTAATGTGTGGAGGTTAAATATTTCTAAGAATATTTTTGCATTCTGTGCGCCACCTTTTTGAGTTGAGCGGGGGGGTGTGATGCCCTTGGGGAACGTGTAGCGTGAACACGATATAAAACCTTATTTGTTCATCAAATATTGTGAATAACTCACCACAGGTTAAAGAGAAGGTTGTGCTTGAAAGGATGCACACAACTCTGCAATGTTGGGTTGTATTGGAGATTGTCTCAGTCTTAAATAATTTTCCACACACAGTCCGTGCCTGTATTTAATTTTCATGCTAGGGGGGGCAGAGAATCCACTCACATAGGTACCTGGTTGCAAAGGGCATCAGTGTCTTAACAGTGCGATTTGCCAAGGCAGGATACACTGAGTGCAGCCCTATCCAGATATCTGGCAGTGGCTTCTGATTAAATAACATTTTCACAGAACCGCTTGTTGCAATTTCGATTGGCTCTCCTGTTCAGATATCGGTATGTGTACTGGAGGCAGGGCATGAAAGGGATAACAAAATCAGTTGTTTGTGTCATCCATTTTGGGAAAGTACCTGCGTAATTGCGCACCCAGCTCACTCAGGTGCTTCGCTATATCACATTTGACATTGTCCACACTTGACATTTTGTCCATAAGCTTGAGTTCATTTGCACACAAAAAAATCATACAATGATGGAAAGGCCTGTGTGTTGTAAATGTTAATGCAGACAGAGAAGAGCTCCAACTTCTTAAAACATAGCCTCAATTTTTTTCCCGCACATTGAATGTAGTTGTGGAGAGTCCCTGTAATCCTAGATTTAGATATTTCAGATGAGAAAAAACAGATAGGCAAGTCGTGTGAGAAACTCGTCATCATGCAAGCTGTCAGACAAGTGAAAATTATGGTTAGTAAAGTCAACTTTAAGCTTGTGTCAATACTTTTCCCCTTGATAGCCAGCACATTTCTGTATGTTGTAAAAGCATTACATGGTTTCTGCCCATATCATTGCATAATGCAGAAAATACACGAGAGTTCAGGGGCCTTGCTTTAAACCTTTTTGGGATAGGGGGCAGCATTTTCACTTTTGGATGAATAGCGTGCCCAGAGTGAACTGCCTCCTACTCTGTCCCAGATGGTAATATGTGCATATTATTATTAGTATTGGATAGAAAACACTCTGAAATTTCTAAAACTGTTTGAATGATGTCTGTGAGTATAACAGAACTCATATGGCAGGTGAAAACCTGAGAAAAATCCAACCAGGAAGTGGGAAATCTGATGTTTGTAGTTTTTCAACTCAGCCCCCATTGAAGATACAGGGTGATATTAGTTATGTTTCACTTCCCAAGGCTTCCACTAGATGTCAATAGTATTTAGAACCTGTTTTGAGGATTCTACTCTAAAGGAGGGGCTCATAAGGGCTCTTTGAGTGAGTGGTCTGGCAGAGTGCCACAGCTTCGGTCTGGCTCGCTCACGTGAAAGGTAGCTAAGTTCCACTTCATTTGTACAGACTAAGGATTTTTTATGTAAAAAACATCCTAAAGATTGATTCCATACTTAGGTTGGCATGTTCTACGGGCTGTAACGGAACTTTTGAACTTTTCGTCTGACGTTCGACCCAACCTGAACGCGCTTTTGGATTTGTCTACCAAACGCCCTAACAAAAGATGATATTTGGACATAACTGATAGACATTAACGAACAAATCAATACATTTATGATGGAACTGGGATTCCTGGGAGTGCATTCTGATCAGGATCAAAGCTAAATGAATATTTAAAATGCTATTTCTGAGAAATGTTGACTACCCAATATGGCGGGTATCTTTTTGGCTGCTTTGTTATCTAAAGGCTGTACTCAAGATTGTTGCATGGTTTGCTTTCTCCGTAAAGTTTTGAAATCTGACACAGCGGTTGCATTAAGCAGACGTTTATCTAAAGTACCATGTAGAAATGTTTATCAATGTTTATTATGAGTATTTCTGTAAATTGATGTGGCTCTCTGCTATAAACGTAATTGTTGTGTGGGCCTGCCCTCCCCTCAACACCCTCAAATAGGCTATTTCATGTGGGTTGGGTTGGGGTGGGGCGGCAGACACACGCATCTCACATTTTATGACATTATATGTTTATATATTGCCTCTAAAATAAACAAAAAAAATCAAATAATATTTTCAATTATTAATTTAAAACAAGAGCATTATCATGATAAGAACTTACCAGTCCAAAACTATGTCCTCTCCCGTTCAAAAAATATTCCTCCACAATCGCTAAATGAATCGTCCTACAACAATCTCTGTCTCACCTTACCAATCAATTTATTCTAAAATTGTGTTTACATCTGTATATATAGACTTAGATTTAGCTCTCCCTGACTTCGTCGCCATAATTAATGATATATAAACAGCTGAATCTACGCGTTTACCAAACAATGCAATGCGTGATATGGGTTTCTCCTTCTGGTATGACACTTCAATAGTGAATGACTCACTTTACACTGGAGCTTACTACATGGGTTGGTCTTGCAACACATAAACATGGCCTATTGCCGTTTAGCTCAGCTCATTGGCTATCTACCCAGCTAGATTTCAAGATGATCAGTGGTCATTGGGTTAAAAGACAGTCAATCAATGAAACAGCGGGCAAATCATTGGTGCACAATGATGTCATGACTTGTTGTCTTCAAATCGGTTTCTCAGTCAATACGTCCCCGAAATGGCCCATCAGGTTTGATTGTGTTACAAACAAACCAGTTGATTGCAGTGAAACCAAACATGACTGGAAAGTCACCTTCTGTGTGGGTTATTTACCTGGAATGTGTCATCGAAAATGGAATGAGACGGAATTCATGACACAAGCGGTTCACAAAATGTTTCATAGAAATTGATTTTATCAAACAAAAGATTATTCATTGTGTAACAATGAGCATTGGAATTGAAAAAGTAAAAGATCATCAAAGGTAAACAATTCATTTTAATCCAGTTTGTGAATATGTTACGCCTGTGCTGGTTAAAATTGTTGTTTTTTATGGGGCTCTATGCTCAGATAATTGCATTGTATTCTTTTGCAGGAAAATCTTTTTTAAATCTGACAACGCAGTTGGATTTGCAAGATTCTAGGCTTTTGATACATGTGAGACACTTGTATTTTCATGAATGTTTAATATGACAATTTATGTAGCGATCACCGTATGTTATGGAATTTCAGCATGCTTGCGGGTTCTGTGCGCAGAGGTTAATGGTCTATTAACAAATTTACCATGGAAGGCCAAAACACCATCCCAACAAAACAGGCAAAAATGTCAAGCATCTTACACTAAGAGGGCATTATCATACTTTTCACAATTTCACAGTATTTTTTCAACTTCAGAGTGGAAATATATATATTAAAAAACACAGGGAAATAACATTTTTGACTGCACTTGGACAAAAAATGAGAACAAGCTAAAACCATAAATCGACTCTGCTGAGAACTGTGTTCTGAGCCACTTTCTCAAAAGGTTTCTCTGGAGTTTAAAAAAAAAACAATTAAATACAAATTACAGAGCACTATATTCTCATTTGTCCATCTACACTGTGTTGTTGGTAATTTGCCATACCTAAGAGACCTATAACATGAAAAAACTGCCTCAGCAAAATAACCTCCCGCATCTTATTACTTTAAGCGTGCTCACAGGACTTGGCGACAAGGCAACTTGGCCTATACGTCATTGTACAAATTTGGCTTACTGGATTTAAAGGGGTGATGTTTCAAGCCCCCAAATGAGACAGTGGCCAATATTGATTGCGATAATGGCGGGTTAAACATGTGCTTTAAATGCTAGAAACCATGAAATTGTAGAGGCACCTAGATTGCCAACTTGCATTTACTTCTCTCTATCTTTGGTTTAATGTAATTGTCAATAAATAAAATTCAACATCCTGGTCAATTGGTCCATGTACTGTATGTGTTTACCACATCTTTGTTAGCCCCACAGGTTAAATGCAGTGCACACACACACACACACACACACACACACACCTCTATTCATATTTGCTTTTTCACTTTAGGCGCAGTTTCTCAAATTACACTAAATTGCAGAGTAAGTGGGGAATAACAGTTATTGTATCTTCTCAGATCACAGTGAAATCTATATCCGCTTGTAAAATAGAGAAACACTTCACACAATGGTAACTGGTCAAACAAGTGGCTATTCACCACAGTGCATTGAACAAATAACAGTTTTTCTTTGGCTTATGTAGAGGTTGGATGTACAATTTTGTTGCGTCTATCCCCTATAGTATTACAGAAGAGTTGCAACTTAAGTTTAAGAAATAGAGTTAAGAAAATATTTACGAAGTAAAGTAAATAAATGATGTAAAATGAAGAACTAACAGAAGAAAATTACATAGCAATAACGAGACTATATACAGGGGGTACTGTTACCGAGTCAATGTGCAGGGGTGCAGGTTATTCGAGGTCATTCGTAAAGTGACTATGCATAGATAAACAGCGAGTAGAAGCAGTGCAAAAATAGAGGGGGGTGCCAATGTAAATAGTCCGGGTGGCCATTTGATTAATTATTCACCCGTCTTATGTCTGTTAAGGAGTCTTTTGGTCCTAGACTTGGCGCTCCGGCAGCAGGGTACAAAAGCATTTTACAAGGGGTGGTCAAAGAGCACTCTGATTCTGAACAGGATTCTGAACTTAACTGGAGCTATCATTTTCCAACTTTGTCTGAGAGAAGAAACAGGACAAATTTAGTGGCAAAATCATTCAAACATTCAACTTTTCAAATCCCAAACCAAAAGTGCTGCAACAAGCCAATACCAACAACCATTTACTACCATGTGTGTGTGTGTGTGTGTGTGAATATGAGACTGACCAGCTCAAATTGGTCTTATGTAGCAACATTTGAAATTGTGTTTTTAACATTGGCTAAAAGTAGAGACTCGGAGCTACAAAACGGTATATCATACACTGCATATTTGAGGAACAATGGGAAAGTAATTCTGCTTTGAAAGTTGATAAACTTGAAAACTCACTTTTGAGGAAAGGGTCTTTGAATGTTTTGGTAGCTACTGGAGAGCTCTGCTTAAACCCATTCAGCATTGTTCACACCCTCTTAAGCCTGCCCCACCCACTTCACCAGGTAAACAGAAAGTGTCCAGATAAAAAATATTTTAGAAATATTAGATGACACTTACCAAGACACACTTGTCTAAATTGATGGGCCATATGAAATAAATGCTATCCAGTGGTGGAAAAAGTGTTGGAAAAAGTACTAAATTGTCATACTTGAGTAAAAGTAGAGATACCTTAATAGAAAATGCCTTAAGTAAAAGTCACCCAGTAAAATACTACTTGAGTAAAAGTCTGAAAGTATTTGGTTTTAAAAATACTTCAGTATCAAAAGTAAAAATAAATGCTAAAATGTACTTAAGTGTCACGGCTTTCGTTGTGGGAAGGAGGAGCGGACCAAAATGCAGCGTAGTTTTGATTCATTTTATTAAATACGGAAACTATACACGATAAACAAACAAAATAACAAACCTACGAAAACCGAAAACAGCCCTATCTGGTGCAACAAACACAGAGACAGGAACAATCACCCACAAACACACAGTGAAACCCAGGCTACATAAATATGGTTCCCAATCAGAGACAATGACTAACACCTGCCCCTGATTGAGAACCATATCAGGCCAAACACAGAAATAGACAAACAAGACATCCAACATAGAATGCCCACTCAGATCACACCCTGACCAATCAAAACATAGAAACATACAAAGTAAACTATGGCCAGGGCGTGACATTAAGTGTCAAAAGTAAAATTCTAAATAATTACAAATTCCTTATATTAAACCAGGCAGCACAATAATTAAACATGTTTTTATTGATAGAAATCCAGGGGCACACTCCAACACTAAATTACAAATGAAGCATTTGTGTTTAGTGAGTCTGCCAGATCAGATGTTGTAGGGATGACCAGGGAGGTTCTCCTGATAAAGTGTGTTCATTTGACAGTTTTCCTGTCAAAATGTAGAACTTTGGGTATCAGTGAAAATTTATGAAGTAAAAAGTACATTATTTTCTTTCGGAATGTAGTGAAGTAAAAGTAACAGTTTCCAAAAATATAAATATAAAGTAAAGTACAGCTACAAACCGGAAAATACGTACATGGTACTTTTTACTTAAGTACTTTACACCACTGACCACATTTTTCTAAGTGGATGGGTCTCTATAGAAGGTGTAGACAGTACAGCCAAATGGTTACTTGAACAGTAGAGACAATGACTAACACCTGCCTCTGTTTGAGAACCATATCAGGCCAGACAGAAATAGACAAACAAGACATCCAACATAGAATGCCCACTCAGATCACACCCTGACCAATCAAAACATAGAAACAAACAAAGTAAACTATGGCCAGGGCGTGACAGTACCCCCCCCCCAAGGTGCGTACTCCGACCACAAAACCTGAACCTATCGGGGAGGGTCTGGGTGGGCATCTGTCCGCGGTGGCGGCTCTGGTGTTGGACGTGGCCCCCACTTCACCGTAGTCTTCCCCCACCTTGTCCTCTTCCGTGACCTCCCAGCCACGGCAACCCTACTTAACAACACGGGACAGAGGGGCAGCTCGGGACAGAGGGGCTCTTCAGACTCCGGCAGCAGTGCCGGACAGGCGGGAGACCCCGGCAGTGCAGGAGAGGAGAAAGGCTCTGGCAGATCCTGGCTGACTGGCGGATCTGGAAGAATCTGGCTGACTGGCGGATCTAGAAGAATCTGGCTGACTGGTGGATCTGGAAGAGTCTGGCGGATCTGGAAGAGTCTGGCTGACTGGCGGATCTGGAAGAGTCTGGCTGACTGGCGGATCTGGAAGAGTCTGGCTGACTGGCGGATCTGGAAGAGTCTGGCTGATCTGGAAGAGTCTGGTTGACTGGCGGATCTGGAAGAGTCTGGTTGACTGGTGGATCTGGAAGAGTCTGGTTGACTGACGGATCTGGAAGAGTCTGGTTGACTGGCGGATCTGGAAGAGTCTGGTTGACTGGCAGATCTGGAAGAGTCTGGTTGACTGGTGGATCTGGAAGAGTCTGGTTGACTGGTGGATCTGGAAGAGTCTGGTTGACTGGCGGATCTGGAAGAGTCTGGCTGACTGGCGGATCCTGGCAGACTGACGGGTCTGGCTGCTCCATGCTGACTGGAGGCTCTGGCTGCTCCATGCTGACTGGCGGCTCTGGCTGCTCCATGCTGACTGGCAGCTCTGGCGGCTTCTTGCAGACTGGCAGCTCTGGCTGCTCCATGCAGACTAGCAGCTCCGGCAGCTCCCTGCAGACTAGCAGCTCCTTGCAGACTGACAGCTCCTTGCAGACTGGCAGCTCCTTGCAGACTGGCAGCTCCTTGCAGACTAGCAGCTCCATGCATACTGGCAGCTCCAGCTGCTCCATGCAGACTGACAGCTCTGGCTGCTCCATGCAGACTGACAGCTCTGGCTGCTCTATGCAGACTGACAGCCCTGGCTGCTCCATGCAGACTGGCAGCTCCGGCTGCGCTAAACGGGCAGGAGACTCCGGCAACGCTGTAGAGGCGGAAGGCTCCGGCAGCGCCAAACAGGCGGGAGACTCCGGCAGCGCAGGAGAGGAGGAAGGCTCCGGCAGCGCTGGAGAGGCGAGGCGCACAGTAGGCCTGATGCGTGGTGCTGGCACTGGTGGTACTGAGCTGAGGACACGCACAGGAAGCCTGGTGCGGGGAGCTGCCACCGGAGGGCTGGGGTGTGGAGGTGGTACTGGGTAGACCGGACCGTGCAGGCGCACTGGAGCTCTTGAGCACCGAGCCTGCCCTACCTTACCTGGTTGAATACTCCCGGTCGCTCTGCCAGTGCGGCATGGTGGAATAGCCCGCACTGGGCTATGCAGGTGAAACGGGGATACCGAGCGTAAGGCTGGTGCCATGTAAGCCGGCCCAAGGAGACGCACTGGGGACCAGATGCGTAGAGCCGGCTTCATGGCATTTGGCTTGACGCTCAATCTAGCCCGGCCGCTACACGGTGCTGGAGTAGAACTCACCGGGCTATGCACCCGCACTGGAGACACCGTGCGCACCACAGCATAACACGGTGCCTGCCCGGTCTCTCCAGCCCTCCGGTAACCACAGGAAGTTGGCGCAGGTCTCCTACCTAGCGTCGTCATACTCCCAGTGAGCCCCCCCAAGAAATTTTTGGGGCTGACTCCCGGGCTTCCTATTGCGCCGCCGTGCTTGCTTCAACAACTCCATTTTTCTATACCCCTCTTCGCACTGCTCCAGCGAATCCCAGGCGGGCTCGGGCACTCCTCCTGGGTCGGCCGCCCACCTGTCTATTTCTTCCCACGTAGTGTTGTCCAGATTCTGTTCCCATGTCCTTTCCTCTCTTTGTTGCTCCTGCTGCCGCTGTTGCCTGTTACCACGCCGCTTAGTCCTTGGTTGGTGGGTGATTCTGTGACGGGTTTCTTCTAACTCCTCCTCTGACGAAGAGGTGGAACAAGGATCGGACCAAAATGCAGCGTGGTTAGTTAGATACATCTTTAATGAAGATGAAACACGAACAATACAAAACAACAAACGTGGAAAACCGAAACAGCCCTATCTTTTTTTTTATAAAAAATTATTTATTACCTTCAATACCATTCATTCTTTACAACTCATAATTTTCATACAAACTCCAATAATGGTATTTTAATTTTAACAAAACAAAAACCACAAACAAAACCTCAGGGTAGCATCTTCCCTCCCTGTAAACCTACAAAATACCTTTCCCTATCTCCCCATCCCTAATCTATCCCCTTTGAAATCTAAATGACACCCAGCCCTAAACCCCCCTTCCACCTCTCCCAAGCAGCATGCTGCCACCACTTCATCTCCTCCCTCTTCATCCTGCCCCTCAAATCTCCTTCCACCCTCCTCACTATCCTTTCCACCCCCCAATCTCTCCCTGTCTTCACCATGTTCTGCCTGGCTTCCCACAGCCCCCGTTTAAAGAGACTCATGAGAAGCCAGAGCAGAAACCTGTCCCTATCCGTCCCTCTCGCTCTCCCTACACCTCTTTCTAACCTGGCCCACGTCAATACAAAATCCCCCCTTACCAAACCTAACAACACCCGTGCCCTAGCCCATACTACTCCGGCAAAGGCACAGTCCCAAAAGACATGGCGCACAGTCTCCTCCCTGCCACAAGAGGATCTTGGACAGGTGGGGGATTGCACCAAACTATACCGGTACATGATGGAACGTACCGGCAAGCACTTATGGAGGCTCAACCAATTCAGGTCCTTGAGCCTGTTGTCCAGACCCCGCACCTGCACTCCCTCCCAGACCTCTTCCGAGATGCCCACTACAGGCGCCGGACTCCCTGCCGTTCTGACCTCCTCGTACAGGTGCCTGTGATCTAAACCTACTCGGGCAACTTCAACCTCAGGGTGCGCACACAGCCACTTGGCCGCATGACCAAAGTGCCACGGCAGCTGTTCCGCCTGAGGACCCGTGTTAGACCACACCATTACGCTTCTCGCCTGATACGAGAAGAACACCCGCAGGAGGTAACCGGACGGGTGTATCACTGGATGATCAAGCTCCGTTAACAAGAAAGAAACAAAAATTGCGTCCAGCTTGAGGGGGAAATGTGGTACCCCCCTACCTCCCTCCCCGATGGGACAGAGCATGCGTGCCCTGGCGACCCACTCGCAACTGCCACTCCACATGAACTGAAGCACAAGCCTCACTAGAGGCCTCCTCAGACAAGCCGGCAATGGGTAGATGTACGCCAAATACAAAAGAGATGGCAACACATCCACCTTTAGGACCAGGACTTTGCCCATAAAAGACAAATACCTGGCCTTCCACATTGCTCACTTCCTCTGTACCACAGCGATACGCATGTTCCAGTTTGGCATCGCTGAGCCGGAGGTCTCAAAATGGACCCCGAGAATCCTCAGGGCCCCCTCACAGAGAGATAACCCCCCGGGCACATTCGTTCTACCGCGCCATCTTCCGAAAAACTTGACGGAAAACTTTGCATGTTTCAGAACCGCTCCCGACGCTCGGGTGAAATCCCCAAATATGGCAAGGGACCTTGTCAGGCACGAGTCCTTGCACAGCAGCAAGGAAGTGTCGTCGGCATACTGCGTCATCTTAACACGCAGCCCACCACTTCCAGGGATCAACAAGCCTTCCACCCCTGTGTCTGCCCTAATGGCAGCCCCCAGAGGCTCCATGTACAGAACGAAGAGGAGAGCCGACAGTGGGCACCCCTGCCTGACCCCAGACGAGAGGTCAAAAACATCACCCAAGTGACTATTTACACTAACTCGGCACCCCGCTCCGACATATAATGTACGAATCCATCCTATGAACTTCTCCCCAAATCCTAATCGACCTAACACTCTGAATAAAAAGGATCTATTCATGCGATCAAAGGGTTTCGCCTGATCTAGCGCTGCTACCATTAAAGGCAGTCCTCTATCTTCAACCCAAGCAATGGAGTCCCTGATTAACTGTAGGTTCCATCTAATAGAGCGGCCCTCTACCCCGCACGTCTGATCCTCATGGACGACGTAGAGAAGGGCTGTGCGCAACCAGTCTGCTAAAACCTTTGCAAGTAGCTTGTAATCTACACACAGCATGGTCAACGGCCGCCAGTTGCCAAGGTCTGTTACTTCCCCCTTCTTATATAAAAGTGACAGCACACCAACAGCCATTGATCCCCCCCGGGACCCCCGTCTCAAGGATGGACTTCGAGGACCACTGTTCCAAGTATACCCCAAAACTTGAGATAAAACTCAGCCGGCAGCCCATCCATCCCAGGCACCTTCCCTTTTCCCATCCTCCTAAGAGCGCTCTTATCCTCTTCTAGTGAGATCTGGGCCTCCGTAACTTCTCTAATGTCCTCAAGTGTTCTAAAAACACATTTCCCTGCTCTAAATCTATTTCCCTTTCCTTAAATAAACCTTGGAAATGATCAGTTGTCACCCTGACCATATCCTCTGGTTCTCAAACTATACTACCATTTTCTTCCCTAACACCATGCATTACCTTCCTACTCTGTCTGGCCCTAACCGACTTAAAGAACATAGCAGAACAGTCTCATTGTGTTCTAGAAAGCCACTATGCGCACGCTCCAGGAAAGCTCGAGCCTTCCGCTTCTGCAACTCCCTGAGTTGCGCCTTTAGGGTTGCAGATCCCTCCCAGTCAAACGACCCGCCGAGGTTGCCTGCCTCGTACTCGAGTTCAATTAACCTTTGGATACAATCCACCTCCCTCCTCTCCTCCCTTTTTTTCCTCTTGCAATACCCTATTATAAAAAAGCCCTAATCCTCACCTTAACTAATTCCCACCACTCTAACACCCCCTCGCACATGGACCGGAGGCCTTCAAGCCTCCAAAAGAAACCAAAAAACCCGTCAACAAAAGCCTGCTCCTCCAGCACATCCCGATCTAACCAGTACCCCCTACCAAAGAGGCAGACTGGCGACCCCACCTGCAGGAGCACCCCGTCGTGATCCGAAAAGAAAACAGGCAACACCCGCCCAGACAACTTACCCAAAGACCTGGGTACAAAAATATTGTCGAGCCTCCGCGCAACCCCCCTGGAGTTGCGCCATGTAGGACCGGCCATTTTCGGAGTAGTGTGCAGGCCAACTAACATCCCCTCCATCCATCAGGTGAACCTCCTGTAAAAAAAACAAAAATCAAACCCCACACCCTCCAGATAACTAAAAACCGCCCTCCTCTTAACAAAATCCCTTAAACCCCTTTACATTTAAACTAACAAAAGTAAAATTAGACCCCATGAAAGAATAAAATAAAAACATGTAATACACTCAAATTCTAAACCCAGACAGAAAAAAACAAAAACAGGAGACTCACCCGATGCTCCCCTGCTCCATCTCTACCCGTGAGAACACCATCCGTCCTCCCGACATCCCCCCCTCTTCCTCCATCTCGCTAACCCAGGATGCAGGAATAGTGTTTGGCTCCGGGGTGCCCTGCACCCTGAGTCTACTCCCACACCCCTCCCCCTCCCCAGCGCTGCAGCTAGTTTGGAAAAAAATAGGGGAGGCTGAGTCCCCAAACAAAAAAGTCCCCACCTCCTCCTGTACCCAGTCCTGGGTCTTGTTAGGTGTGTCCCCACCCAACAGAAGTTGAGGGCCTGGGGAAACCAGCAGCAACCCAGAGGTTTCTCCCACCCCCATCGCTCTCTTGGCCATCCCCTCTCTCTCACTGTCGGCCAATCGCACCCTCCTCTTCACTCTCTTCTTTGGTGATGGCGGCAGTGGAGAGATACCACCATCCCCCCCGCCAGCTCCTCCACCATACCCCTCATCTCTTCCACCAGGGCACTTTCCCCCCACTCCACTTGCTCTTCCACCGTCTCCACCACCCCTCCCTCGCTTTCTTCTCTCTCATGCTCCTCCACTCGGTTGCCTTCTTCCACCGCTTTTCCTGATTCCCCTACTCCCGTGCCTTCCGTTTCCTTCTCTCTTCCATCCTCCACTTCTTGCTCCTCCTCCTTCCCTGCCGCCTTCCCCTCTGGACCTGTACTCTGGTCATGAGGCATGCTTCCTTCCCCTCCTCTTCTTCCCCCATCCCCCGCTCCTGCCCCCCCCCCCCCCCAGCCGCAGACGCATATGACCTCTGACGAGCCGGGCACCCTCGCCACAGGTGTGCTGACGAGCCACACCCGTGGCACGCCTTAGGCTTGTCACAATCCCTCGCCTCGTGTTCCTCAGATCCACAAAATCTGCATTTTCTCGCACGAGGCGAAAATGCTGCACGAGGCGAAAATGTGGCCGTAGGCCATACAGCGCCTGCACAATGGGGGCTGACGTGCATAAAACAACATCCCCCTGTCAGCCCCCAGGGAGAACATAGCAGGAGGATGGAGGTAGCCACCATGTCCATTTGGTTCCTCCCTGAGGAGGGCCTGGAAGCCTCTCCTCCCATTCCAAAACCCAAGGGAGTCTTTGAGGTGCCTTGCTGAGGAGACGTTATCCATGTATCTCCCCAGAAAGGCCCTCACCTCTTCGTCCTTAACGTATGGGTTGTAAATGTTGACAGTTTACAACCCTAAAGTTGTTCTTTGCCAGGCTTGTTATTTCATAGTGGCTCATCGGCCTCTCACCTCCCACTGCTCTTGCCCTTCTCAGGATATCATCATGTTTCTCCTCTGTATATAGTGCCACGTCGTATGCTCCCTCCAACGAGTTGCCTTGGAAACAAAACACGTCCTTCACCGTCAGCTTTAGAATCCCCATCAATATTATCCTTCCAAAAGTTTCCCGTCCTAAAGGCTCCAACTCCTTCTCCTTCCAAGCAAACCGAATCGTGTTGGCCAGCCCAATCCCAGGGACCGACCGTGATGATGTATTTTTCACCATCTCCGCAAGGAGAATGGCGCTCGTTCACTTCTCTTCCAAAACAAGGAAAAAAGAAAATCCAAAGTGACTGAGCCTATCTGGTGCAACAAACACAGAGACAGGAACAATCACCCACAAACACACAGTGAAACCCAGGCTACCTAAATATGGTTCCCAATCAGAGACAATGACTAACACCTGCCTCTGATTGAGAACCATATCAGGCCAGACATAGAAATAGACAAACAAGACATCCAACATAGAATGCCCACTCAGATCACACCCTGACCAACCAAAACATAGAAACATACAAATAAACTATGGTCAGGGTGTGACAACTGCCCTTAATTATATCACAAAAGAACAACTTATTTGACATGATTGTTTAGAGCCCACAAACCATTTACCACATTACTTACATTTGAAATATTGTTTCAATGTGCCAACTTTTGATATTCCATTACTGCAAATCTCTCTCTGTTGTAAACAAAGGGATTTTTAACTTCCATTTCTGCAGAGTGGGAGAGAGAGTTCCTGCAAGATATGTACGATCGTCATAAAACTCTAAATACAGTCAAGCATTTTAGTTATAAAGCTAAATAATAAAGGGAGCCTTGATTAAATGTACAATCACAGCTTAAATGTAGTTGGCTAAGATGTATGTAAACGTCCGACTTCAACTATATATATGTATCATTTATATATGGGAGGTAGGTTAACACCTTTCACTGAGATGTGTAAAGACAGACTGGGCAGTAGCTAACGAGCAATGTGAAATGGCATTCTGAGAAACATCACTTATGTTACACACAGTTCATACACGTAAGTTAATGTTAGGTAGCAAACCAGCAATCGAACCTCAGCTAACGTTTGCTAGCTAACAGCAAGCTTTAACTTTGTCTTTTCTTGAGACATGCACCGTTAACGTTAGCTATCTAGCAAAACATGTAACAATAATCCCATCCCATAGAGTACTAGCAATACAGATACAAGATAATTACATGGTACGCTTTCACCGTAAAGCCTTTGAAATCTGACACAACGGTTGGATTAACAAGAAGTTGTTCTTTAAGCCGATTTATAACACCGTTATGTTTTTTGAATTTTTATTATGAGTATTTCTGTTTTGAACTTGGTGCTCTGCAATTTCCCCGGAAGTTGGCCAGGTGAGACGGTAGTGTCTCACACCCCCTAGAGAGGTTAACAACTTTATTCATATTTAAGGCACATGAAAGTTAACATGTTCAAGAAGACATTTCTGCTAAAAAAACAAACACATTTTGATAAAAAAATATTTTTGTTCAAATGGCTCTCCTTCTGAAGTCGTGACTTGCGACATATGCCTAGTTTCCTGAAACGGGTCACGTGTGTGACCACTTGAGGGTGATGTAAATGTCACACTGACCTCATATAAACAGTGCACGATCCAGATTCGCCAAGATTCTGAGCTGAACTGGAGCTGACTTTTACCAACTTGTTATTCTGAGAGAGAAAAAAACTCACCAAATTTAGTGGCAGAATATTTAGCACTCACTTTTAAAATCCTGAAAAAGTGTTGCAAACACAGCACCAACAACCTGCTCGATACTACTACAGCACAGACTCTACACTTCCAATTTCACTGAAAGATGGTCCGCATGTCAAAAGTAAGGAACTGCTTTCAACATAACACAATGAATAAAACAAAAACTCCACTGTACAGACAGGCGGTCCACATTAGAATGAAATTTAAGAATATTTAGTCTTACCACCACTAAAGAGCCATGAAGCCTGCAAATTTTAGAAACGCTTCTCGATGACATCTGAAAATGGAGACAAAAAACAAACATTGGTGATTCAAGCACGGGTTAGCTAGAATGATCATGGATCCACATGCACACGTTTGGTCAGTTCTACACTACAAGAATGCATCTGGTGCATATCAAATTCGGCCGAGTTAAGTAAATTGTATTGTAAAAAATGTATCTATGCCTTAATTTCCCCAAAATATTGTCTGCTGTGGTCTAAATACTTTTTCTTTTATATTACTTAATTCAAAACCAATTATTCATTTGTCTAGAGTATTGTGTCAATAAAAACACATATACACCCCCAGAATAATCACATTAACTTATCTGGAGAAGGAAATAATCACCAATCAACTCCTCTCATAAAGCTCAGAGCTCGGGTGACTGGAGGGGATTGAAAGGTAAGAAACAAATAAATAATTCAAAGATTTTTGGGAAGGGGGTCTGCTGAACTCAACTGACAGCTTCCCCCCCACCCACACACATTTGTTGGTTAATAGGTTTGAATTAAGCCCATCAAGTGGTGTCGTGTGTGATAAGCAGTCTCGCGGGCTCTGTAAGGGACTGAAGGAGCACTTGTAATGAATGGTTGGAGTGCTGCTGATAAACAGAAATCAGAAACAGCATGAAAATTACTCAGGGTATATCAGTAGAGAAAATGTGTGTGTGTGTGCGTGCATACTGGGTTGGGGAGTGGGGGGGTGCAATAGGTGTGTGTGTGTATGTGTGTTTAAAACCTCATTTGTGTGCTCTAAAATGAGTTATTCATTTCATTATTATTATTATCTTGCATAATGAAATGTAATTACTTGTTTTAGAGGATAAAATATATTTTCAAATGACATCAAGATTAAGTTTGTGCCACATGTAGATCAACCTTTATGGTGTATTGCACAACCATCTCTCACAATCTCATATCAGAATTAGACATTTAGACACCACCAAAGGACCAAAGGACAATTTTTTACTCAAGTTTTAAAGCTTTTGTAAATTCATTTTTTACTTGCAAAATCATACATTTCTCATTCTATCCATAAGACAGAACCAATGACAGCGAAACAATAACTTTACCCTGCCTCAGTGGTGGTCAGTGACATTTATAATGAGGCAGTAATATTTGTTTTAATGACCATGGCCTTCTATTACAGCTTGTTGGATGACTGTCATTCATATTCCATTCACCCAGTTCAATGTAAAATTGACAGATTTAGGCTCCTACATGCCACTCAACTTTCCCTATACCCATCATGAGGTTGTTACAACCTAGCCTAGGAATGAAAGTTTACATTGTAGGTGCACACAGGTTGAGAGATTTTTGAAATTACAGAAAATGACACATGGGCAGACAGTGACATATTCACTAGCGCCTTGCATATTCTTGCATGCATCTAGCTTATCTAGGGTGTAATCATTAGTCCAACAGTTTCAAAACATTTTTGGGAGGTATTTTTTATCTCAGTTTCGTTTGCTTCCATTGAAGAACGTTTTTCAACAGAATCGGCAGACTTAATACACCCCTGATCACGCATATATTCTTTCTAGCCTTTATGCACTCACCTCCTCTCACCTTTTCCCTTTGTTTGTGGACTTCAATGAACAACACATCAACTGGATGTGACCAGGTGAAAAAACCTTTCCAAGCCAAACCATGTCATAACCGCTACACACAGCCTACATTGTTGTCCCCATATCAGCGAAATTAACGTCCTGGTCAACATAGCTAATAGAACTAATGTGTTCGTAAACCCACTACAATTATGCCGTAATATGACAGCCCCGGTGGCAATCAGTTAATAAAACCAAAAGCTGACCTTGACTTGGAATAGTTCCAGGGTTGTGTTGGGATAGTCATAGCCAGCCAGCTAGCTAACATAACATCACTCGGTTTTAGCTGAAGTTTTAGTAACTTAACTAGTCATTTGCATTTCCTAGCTAACTAAGTGAAATTGAAAGTGAGAAAAAAATGAAATATTTCTCTCTATATTGCTTCTCCTTTTTTGAAGAAAGTCATTTGTTGAAAACTGTTCAACTATGTTTTTTCTTTGAGTCAACTTCTCAACACATTTTATGCACTGCTTGCTGTAGCTTGTGCTTTCAGTATTAGATTCATTATCTGATCCTTTGATACAGTATGTCAGTTCATGCTGCAAGAGCCCTGATACGTTGAAGGACGTCCTACTGAAGTTGTCATAATTACTGTGTAAGTCTATGGAAGGGGGTGAGAACCATGAGCCTCCTAGGTTTTGTATTGATGTCAATGTACCAAAATTAGGATGGAAGCTAGCTGTCCTCCGGCTACACCTTGGTACTACCCTACAGAGTGCTGTTGAGGCTACTGTAGACCACTGCAAACCAGTGTGTTTTAATCAATTATTTGGTGACATGTAAATATATTTGGTATAGGTTTATCTAAAAAGGATAACTTTTTCAATGTTTCTGAAATTCACTGAGGAGGACGGTTCTCCACTTCCTCCTCTGACGAGCCTTCACTGCCCTGCCTAGAGCACAAATTAAAATCATTACATTTAAAATCTAATTTGGACAAACTTCCCCATGTCATAAATGTACTCCTAATGTAGACAAATTCTACAATTCCAAATATAGTTGTGTTCTTCTGGGTATTTCAGCAATGAGAAGCTTTTTTCACTCATCTTATTATTATTCATCCACTGTGTATCGTTTCAGTACCAACCAGACGGAGTGATGTCTCCATGGAAACCAAACCCAACGACTGGCTTCAATGCCAACTCGACATAATAGAATAATAAGAAGAAAGACAATGATGCTCAAAAGTATCTCTCAAAACACACTAAATGATTCAATAGCCTGTCTTAAACTAGGAAAACCAAGCATTAAGGCTTTAAGGACTCTATTGATATTGCTACCTCTCCATAAATACATATTTAAAGACAGTCAATCGGCAACCACCACATGGACATCAAAGGAATCCAAGGAACACCATCACTTTTTGACTGCAAAACATTGAATTTAGCATTACAAACTTTCACATTTTCAATTGAGACACTTTTTGTTCTATGTTGTCATGCTATGCTATTTTGTTAACTTTTTTCATCGAATTTAGTAAAACATGAGAACACCTAACGACAGAAATACACCCAACAAAAAAGGTGAATAGAAGGCCTAAGTACTGTTTGGTTCTGAACGAACAGAGTAAAAAACTCACAGACTCATAGTTAAGCTCAAACCACGTTTATTCACCCACTGGGTCATACAGCTGCATAAGACAAAGACATGTTTCCACCGGTGGTAGCATATCCCAATTTGGGTGGAGCATCCTCCTTCCTTCTTACACTGCTAGACACGAAGTTATGTGATGTGGGCAATAAACTGTTCTTTTTCCCTTAATGTGACCTAACCTGACCTCAGCCCCTATTCATCCCTAACCCACATCTCTCCACCCTTACCAGTGACTGCAACCATGTGATTGCCTTTCCTTTATTCAATACATGCCAAGCTTAATTACATCCACCATATACATTCTTCCTACAGATAACCATTAATTTCTGGTGAAAAACCAGACTATGGCACTGAATATTTCAATAGGATTCTTGATAAAAGATATATATGAGACTCAAAATTGAGTTCAGGTGCATCCTGTTTCCATTAATCATCCTTGAGATGGGATAACCTTCCAGAAGGACAACCATCTCTGCAGCACTCCACCAATCAGGCAGAGTGGTAGAGTGGCCACTCCTCAGTAAAAGGCACTTGACAGCCCACTTGGAATTTGCCAAAAGGCACCTAAAGACTCGCAGACCATGAGAAACAATATTATCTGGTCTGATGAAACCAAGATTGAACTCTTTGGCCTGAATGCCAAGCGCCACGTCTGGAGAAAAACTGGCACCATCCCTACGGTGAAGCATGGTGATGGCAGCATCATGCTGTGCGGATGTTTTTCAGGGGTAGGGATGGGAGACTAGGGAGACTAGTCAAGATTGAGGGGAAAGATGAACAGAGAAATGTACAGAGAGATCCTTGATGAAAAATTGCTCCAGGACACTCAGGACCTCAAACTGGGGTGACGGTTCACCATCCAACAGGGCAACAAACCTAAGCACACAGCCAAGACAAAGCAGGAGAGGCTTCAGGACAAGTCTCTGAATGTCCTTGAGTGGATCAGCTAGATCCCTGTCTTGACCCCAATCGAACATCCCTGCAGATACCTGAAAATAGATGTGTAGCAACACTCCCCATCCAACCTGACAGAGCTTTAGAGGATCTGCCCAAAAACAGGTGTACCAAGCTTGTAGCATCATACCCAAGAAAACAGCAGGCTACAATCATTGCCAAAGGTGTTCCAACAAAGTGCTGAGGAAAGTGTCTGAAAACGTATGTAAATTTAATATTCATATTTTTTTGGTGTTTTAAAATATATTTGCATACATTTCTAAAAACATGGTTTTGCTTTGTCATTATGGGGTATTGTGAGGAGATTGTGGAGAAAAGAATCTATTTGATACATTTTACAAAAAGGCTGTAATGTAACACAATGTGGAAAAAGCCAAGGGGTCTGAATGCTTTCCGAATGCACTGTATATTAGGATCCCATTAGCTGCTGCTAACGGAGCCGCAGTGGCAGAAAAAGTACCCAATTGTCATAATTCAGTAAAATTAAAGATAACTTAATAGAATATGACTCAATTAAAAGTGAAAGTCACCCAGTAAAATTATATTGATAAGTGTGTGGATTTAACCATTTTACTGTCCTGCTAAGCATTCAAAATGTCAGGGAAAATACATTTAGTGAAGTAAAAGTTGTCAAAAATATAAATAGTAATTTATAAAACAAAAACTTAACTTCTTAGGGCATAGGGAGCAGCATTTTCACTTTTGGATAAATACCGTGCCCAATTTCAACTTCCTGCTACTCATGCCAGGAATATAAGATATGCATATTATTAGTAGATTTGGATAGAACACACTATGAAGTTTCTAAAACTGTTTGAATCATGTCTGTGAGTATAACAGAACTTATGTAGCAGGCAAAACCCCGAGGACTAACCGTTCAGAATTCTTTTTTTTAGGTCTCTGTCTGTTCAGTGAGTCTCTGTCTGTTCACAATATTTCTTAGGAACTTGTTTTCAGTTCCTACCACTTCCACTGGATGTCACCAGTCTTTGGAATTTGGTTGAGGTTATTCCTTTGTGCAATGAAGAAGTATGGCCATCTAAGAACTGCATAACACTGTTGAGAGTTGCACAAGACTTGAAAAGTAGCTTGGTTAGTTGTCTTCCTGTATTGAACACAGATAGACCCGTCTTCAATTTGATCGATTATTAACCTTTAAAAATATCAAAAGTTGTATTACTAAAGTAGTTCGAAATATTTTGTAGTGACGTTGCGCAATTTGGAAGCTGTTTTTTTCCGGATCAAACTCTCCAAATAAATGGACATTTGGAGAGGCAGGGTAGCCTAGTGGTGAGAGCATTGGACTAGTAACCAGAAGGTTGCGAGTTCAAACCCCCGAGCTGACAAGGTCTGTCGTTCTGCCCCTGAACAGGCAGTTAACCCACTGTTCCCAGGCCGTCATTAAAAATAAGATATTGTTCTTAACTGACTTGCCTGGTAAATAAAAATATATGGATGGAATTAATTGAACAAAAGGACCAATTGTGATGTTTATTGGAGTGCCAACAAAAGAAGCTTGTCAAAGGTAAGGAATATTTTTATATTTCATTTCTGCGTTTTCTGCGTTTTCTGTAGCGCCTGCAGGGTTGAATTATGCTACCCTCTTTGTTTACTGCGGTGCTATCATCAGATAATAGCTTCTTACGCTTTTGCCGAAAAGCCATTTTGAAATCTGACATGTTGGCTGGATTCGCAACGAGTGTAGCTTTAATTTATTATCTTACATGTGTGATTTAATGATTTAATGAAAGTTAGATTTTTATATTATTTTATTTGAATTTGCCGGGCTGCATTTCCCCTCTACCATAAGAAGTTAAGTACGTTACACCACTGCAGAGCCGCTACTCTTCCTCGGATCCACAGGATGGTGAGTCTATTGACGCATCCTCACGTGAATCTAAAATCTGCATTAAAATCTGTCAATTTAAGATAGATATAACACCTTTCTTATATCTCCAACATATATGACAGCCACTCAAAAACCTTAGTCCTAAAGTTTATTTTTGACTGTCTTTTTGCCATTTATGAATGTGCTATTCAATGTGTTTCTATGGGCTATAGTAGTAAATGGCAAATTCATAATTTTATCAAATCAATTTAAAATATTTTATTTTGATACTGAAAGGGGTCCTACAATTCTAAATGAAATAGATGAATAATTCATGGTATGATCATCATGAAACAATTACCGCCCCCCCACCTCCTCCCCCTTCACTGGCTTGGAGTTTTAAAAGTGAAATAATAAATGAATGTCAAATCAATTGCACTAAGTTCTTGTTCTTTGTTTGTTGTGACAGTTTACCATTAGTTTTTTTTTATTAACAAACAAAATTTGTAACAAGTACTCGAGTAGTTTTGTGATCGGATACTTTTTTCTCTAGTTTCTTACGAGGGCTACTTTTACTTTTACTTGAGTAAATTACAATCTAAGTAACAATACAGAAGTCTGCAGCTCAAACACACAATGTTTATAAGGGGTAGGAAGTCCAAACCGGTCGGCGTTACGGTTGGACTCATTAGGTCAAACTGCCTCACTATACTCCTCAATCACCTTGTGACTTCTATTCCATAATCCAATAGTCACTTTGTTGTTGTTTTCCGTGAAGCTATTGACATGATGATATTGGGGTGCTCTACTTTGGCAAGTTTGTCCTATGATTGCGAGCCCAAACAGCCATGGCCGGTCCACCCTGCCTTAACTTCTTATGGATATGGGAGACGCTAGCGTCTCAACTGGCCAATTGCCAGGGGAAATGCAGAGCGCCAGATTCAAATAAAATGCTATAAAATTCAAATGTTCATTAAATCACACATGTAACATACTCAATTAAAGCTACACTCATTGTGAATCCAGCCAACATGTCAAATTTAAAAAATGCTTTTCGGCGAAAGCATAAGAAGCTATTATCTGATAGCCTGCACCCATCTGCACCAGCAGTAAACAAAGGAGCTAGCGTACACAAAATGCTGAAATAAAATATATATATATTACCTTTGACGAGCTTCTTTTGTTGGCACTCCAATATGTTTCATAAGCATCACAATTGGTTATTTTGTTCAATTAATTCTGTCCATATATATCGAAAGTGTCCATTTATAAAGCACGTTTGATCCAGAAAAATACTGCTTACAAAAACACAAGGTCACTACAAAATATTTCAAAAGTTGCCTATAAACTTTGCCAAAATATTTCAAACTACTTTTGTAATACAACGTTAGGTATTTTTAAACGTTAATAACCGATGAAATTGTAAACGGGGCAATCTGTATGTATTCAATACAGGAACGAAAAGAAACCAGCTCTGCTTTTCACGTCTTGCGCAACTCACAAAAGTGTCCCCAGTTCCGAGGTGGCCTACTTTTTCAATGTACAAAGGAATAACCTAAACCATATTCCAAAGACTGGCGATATCGTGTGGAAGCGGTAGGAACTGAAAATTGGTTCCTATTAAATATCCAATGGCAAAGACAATATAGTGAACAGAGATGGGGAAAAAAATCTGAACAGTTTGTCCTCTGGGTTTTCCCTGCTACATAAGTTCTGTTATACTCACAGACATGATTCAAACAGTTTTAGCAACTTCAAGAGTGTTTTCTATCCAAATCTATGAATAATATGCATATCTTATATTCTTGGCATGAGTAGCAGGAAGTTGAAATTGGGCAGGCTATTTTACCAAAAGTGAAAATTCTGCCCCCTAGCTTTAAGAGGTTTTAATCTAGCGTGGGATAATTAAATTGTTATCTCCGGGCTGTAGGCAGGGGGAGTGTTGAGCTGCAGGGGACTACGGAGGGGTGATGAGTGAAATAGCAGATGAGAGAGAGAGAGAGGAGAGTTGAGAAGACAAAAGAGGGAGAAAGAGGGTGAGTGGAAAAGAGAAAGAGCAGAGCAGAGCGAAAAAGAGAAGGGCAGAGCAATGAGGGGAGAGCGAGAAAAACGTACAATTAAGAGATAGAGAGGAGAGAAAGGAGAGGGGAGAACCAAGGAACCAAGGAAAAGATAGTGGAAAAAAAACAAAATAAAAATCGTGGAAAAGTGGGGTGTTGATAGGAAGTGGGAAAAGAACAAGTTATGGGGTAGAGCGAGACATACACAGAAATATTAATGAGAAGGTAGAGAGAAAAGCAGAGAGCAGAGTGGAAAAGTGGAGAAAGGGAGGCTTTGCAAACAGGCATGCTGTGATGCATGCTCCAAAATGGTAAATTCTGTCTGTATATCATGTGTGACAAAACTTCAGAGATAACTTTGTTCCTCCAACCAGAGGATTTGAAACAATATCTGAAGTTTGTTGTCATCCAAAATCTTATTGAGCACTGAAGTAAGAACCAGAGAATAGTGTGACATTTTCATACATTTACCAGAGAAAAAAACTTTTATTCCCTGAATCAAATTAGAATTACAACTCTTGATAACTCCATAAGGAAATAATTGTATCCCTTGGCTTAAGTTAATGCTAAAATAGACTAGAGACAGGTGTCCCTCATTCAGGAGCAGGGCTCTCTCTCTCTGTCCTTCTCGTGGTCCGAATCACACGTAGGACTATTGATTAATTACAAACTTCTTCAAATCATTAGTGTTTACATAGCCCAATGAGGATGATCACGTCTCACCAGGAAGTCAGAACAGAGGTCAGTTAGCCCTATTAAGTGAGTATTTGTTTTCATATACCTCAAACATTATTTCAAACATTTTGTGTATCAGGTTTTTTTTAGTACAAGAGAATTTACGTGTGCAACTAAAACTCTGACAATAGAAACTTCCTTTGAAGGCTATGATTACGCTCCCAGATACGGGTTTGGAGTCGCAAGAAGTTAATACAGGTAACGAGTGGAGGACAGAGGAGTCTCAAATGAAATTAAATAGATGTATTGAAACACAAGCTTAGCCTTTTGTTAACAACACTGTCATCTCAGATTTTCAAAATATGCTTTTCAACCAAAGCTACACAAGCATTTGTGTAAGAGTATTGATAGCCTAGCCTAGCATAGCATTAAGCCTAGCATTCAGCAGGCAACATTTTCACAAAAACAAGAAAAGCATTCAAATAAACTCCTTTACCTTTGAAGAACTTCGGATGTTTTCAATGACGAGACTCTCAATGTTCATTCTTTCCAAAAATATTATTTGTTTAAGAGAAATAGCTCCGTTTTGTTCACGTTTGGCTAAGAAAAAAAAAACGAAAATGCAGTCAACACAACGCCAAACCTTTTTCCAAATTAGCTCCATCATATCGACAGAAACATGGCAAACGTTTAGAATCAATCCTCAAGGTGTTTTTCACAATTCTATTCAATGAAAAATCATTCGTGGCAGTCGGTTTCTCATCAGAGCAAACGGAAAAATACTGCAGCTGGAGACGGAGGACACCAAGCGACCACCTGGTAGATGTATTCTATTATGGTCAATCTTCCAATGATATGCCTACAAATACGTCACAATGCTGCAGACACCTTGGGGAAAACGTGGAAAACGTAAGCTGACTCCTAGCTCCTCCACAGCCATATAAGGAGTCATTGCCATGAGGCGGTTTCAAAAAAATGCGGCACTTCCTGATTTGGATTTTATCTGGGGGTTTTTCTGTAACATCAGTTCTGTGGCACTCACAGACAATATCTTTGCAGTTTTGGGAACATCAGAGTGTGTTCTTTCCAAAGCTGTCAATTATATGCATAGTCGAGCATCTTTTCGTGACAAAATATCTTGTTTAAAACGGGAACGTTTTTCATCCAAAAATTAAAATAGCGCCCCCTAGTTATAAAAGGTTAATGGCACCTGTTTGAACTTGTTGTCAGTATAAAAGACACCTGTCCACAACCTCAAACAGTCACACTCCAAACTCCACTATGGCCAAGACCAAAGAGCTGTCAAAGGACACCAGAAACAAAATTATAGACCTGCACCAGGCTGGGAAGACTGAATCTGCAATAGGTAAGCAGCTTGGTTTGAAGAAATCAACTGTGGGAGCAATTATTAGTAGTAGTATTGGATAGAAAGCACTAAAGTTTCCAAATCGGTCAAAATATTGTCTGTGAGTATAACATAACTGATATTGCAGGTGAAACCTTGAGGAAAATCAGAACAGGAAGTGGCTTTTATTTCGAAAACTCCATGTTCCATGCACCATTTAAAGTGATATCAACCAGATTACTTTTCCTATTGCTTCCTCAAGGTGTCAACAGTCTTCAGACATAGTTTCAGGCTTTTATTTTTAAAAATGAGCCAGAACGATAACATTGCGTCAAGTGGTCGCATGAGGTTTGCTCGCGCATGTCACACCCTGACCATAGTTTGCTTTGTATGTTTCTATGTTTTGTTTGGTCAGGGAGTGATCTGAGTGGGCATTCTATGTTGTGTGTCTAGTTTGTCTAGTTCTATGTTTGGAGTCATTGTCTCTGATTGGGGACCATATTTAGGTAGCATGTTTGGTGTTGGGTTTTGTGGGTGATTGTCCTTATGTCCTTGTTCTGTCCCTGTGTTACTTTGCACCAGGATTAGGCTGTTTCGGTTTTCGTGTTACGTTTATTGTTTTTGTGTTTGATTCGTGTTTACTTTGTTTCATTAAACATGGATCGCAATAGCCATGCCGCATTTTGGTCTGACACTCCTTCACATACAGAAAACAGTTACAGAGTTTGGACAGCCATTGCTTTTCCCTCTCCTACTGATAAAGACAATTACTGTTGATATATTATAGATTATATATTTTAAAATCCACCTGAGGATTGATTATAAAAAAACGTTTGACTTGTTTCTGTGGAAATTATGGAAAATATTTTGGAATTTGTCTGCGTTGTCGTGACCTCTCTTTCCTGTGGATTTCTGAACATAACGCGCCATGGAATTTAAAGGAACATTTGTTGTGTAACTGGGAGTCTCTGGAGTGAAAACATCCGAAGATCAAAGTTAAACGATTAATTTGATTGCTTTTCTGATTTTCGTTACCAAGCTACTTAATGCTAAGTGTACATAATGTTTTGTCGTGCGATCGATAAACTTCAACAAACGCTTGGATTGCTTTCGCTGTAAAGCATATTTTCAAAATCTGACACGACAGGTGGATTAACAAAAGGCTAAGCTGTGTTTTCCTATATTGCACTTGTGATTTCATGAATATGAAATATTTTTTGTAATATTAATTGAATGTAGCGCTATGCTATTCAGCGGTTGTTAATGACACTTATCCCGTTAACGGGATTGAATCTGGCCGCTCTTCATCTGGATGTCAAAATACTGCCACCTACCCCACAGAGGTTAATAGTTACGCACGCTCAAGGTTTACGTTTTTTTTCTTGTTATTCTTTTCTTTTATGTATTATTTCTTGTTTGTTTCATAATAAAAAATATTTTGCATCTTCAAAGTGGTAGGCATGTTGTGTAAATCAAATGATACATTACCTCCCAAAAATCCATTTTAATTCAAGGTGGAAGGCAACAAAATTGGAAAAAAGCCAAGGCACTGTAGTTCAGGTTCACCAATTGTTTTCCAACTCTGATAGAGTTGGTGACAGTATTTTTTTAGGCCAAAACATAAGCACTGCATATGCAAAGCGAGCAAGAGGTTTGAAACTACAGATCACCTCAAGTACAACATTTTAGTGTTGAGCCATGTACATGTAGTTGTAGGAAATTCCTGGCTGGTGAAAGGAGTGAAATAAATATATGAGCAATGAGAAAGTACTTAAAAAAATCAGGGAAATTGATTTCCGGGCTCCTCTGCCTTCCTATACACAAGCTTATGACGAGTTCAGCTGTCGCTATCTGACTTGAATTCCCCAGCTAGATGACCCTATACAGCATGTACTGTATACATTCCCTCGCCGTCAGACCTTCAGCTGGTTAAAAATGCTCCCAGAGATTTGAACCCTGAGAAAATGAGGCTTCTGATGGTATTGTGGAGTGACCGTGTCTGAAGTATGGGTGTTTATAGAGTGGATGGCCTTTATGGGAACTCTTATAGCAACCCAACTTATCTCAAATAAACAAATGGAGCCTAATGGAGCCTAAAGGCATATCATATTTGTAAGTCGCTCTGGATAAGAGCGTCTGCTAAATGACTTAAATGTAAATGTCATAGACCTGCTGTATGGAAAATCACCCATCACCCAATTGGCCTTAACGTGTTCACGCTACACGTTCCCCAAGGGCACCCCCAAGGGCACCCCCCCCCATCAAAAAGTGGCGCACAGAATGCAAAAATATTCTTAGAAATATTTAACCTCCACATATTAACAAGTCCAATAGCTCAAATGAAAGATAAAAACCTTGTTCATCTACCCAACGAGTCAGATTTCTAAAATGTTTTACGGCGAAAACATAGCACATATGTATGTCAAACCACCACAAAGACACAGACGATATGTAGCCATTTTGTCGAACAAAAGATGCAATCACAAACGCAGGATTAAAAGAAAAATATTTCACTAACCTTTTGAAAATCTTCATCAGATGACAGGAATAGGACATGTTACACAGTACATTTATGTTTTTTTCAATAATATGCAATTTATATCAATAAATCTCCGTTTACATTGACGCCATGTTCAGAAAATGCTAAAAAATGTCCGGAGAAATTATAGATAACTCCGCCAGATAACGCCAGATAACAGCAATGTTCTACATATAGAGTGCCTTGCGAAAGCATTCGGCCCCCTTGAACTTTGCGACCTTTTGCCACATTTCAGGCTTCAAACATAAAGATATAAAACTGTATTTTTTGTGAAGAATCAACAACAAGTGGGACACAATCATGAAGTGAACGACATTTATTGGATATTTCAAACTTTTTTAACACATCAAAAACTGAAAAATTGGGCGTGCAAAATTATTCAGCCCCTTTACTTTCAGTGCAGCAAACTCTCTCCAGAAGTTCAGTGAGGATCTCTGAATGATCCAATGTTGACCTAAATGACTAATGATGATAAATACAATCCACCTGTGTGTAATCAAGTCTCCGTATAAATGCACCTGCACTGTGATAGTCTCAGAGGTCCGTTAAAAGTGCAGGGAGCATCATGAAGAACAAGGAACACACCAGGCAGGTCTGAGATACTGTTGTGAAGAAGTTTAAAGCCGGATTTGGATACAAAAAGATTTCCCAAGCTTTAAACATCTCAAGGAGCACTGTGCAATCGATAATATTGAAATGGAAGGAGTATCAGACCACTGCAAATCTACCAAGACCTGGCCATCCCTCTAAACTTTCAGATCATACAAGGAGAAGACTGATCAGAGATGCAGCCAAGAGGCCCATGATCACTCTGGATGAACTGCAGAGATCTACAGCTGAGGTGGGAGACTCTGTCCATAGGACAACAATCAGTCGTATATTGCACAAATCTGGCCTTTATGGAAGAGTGGCAAGAAGAAAGCCATTTCTTAAAGATATCCATAAAAAATGTCGTTTAAAGTTTGCCACAAGCCACCTGGGAGACACACCAAACATGTGGAAGAAGGTGCTCTGGTCAGATGAAACCAAAATTGAACTTTTTGGCAACAATGCAAAACGTTATGTTTGACGTAAAAGCAACACAGCTCATCACCCTGAACACATCATACCCACTGTCAAACATGGTGGTGGCAGCATCATGGTTTGGGCCTGCTTTTCTTCAGCAGGGACAGGGAAGATGGTTAAAATTGATGGGAAGATGGATGGAGCCAAATACAGGACCATTCTGGAAGAAAACCTGATGGAGTCTGCAAAAGACCTGAGACTGGGACGGAGATTTGTCTTCCAACAAGACAATGATCCAAAACATAAAGCAAAATCTACAATGGAATGGTTCAAAAATAAACATATCCAGGTGTTAGAATGGCCAAGTCAAAGTCCAGACCTGAATCCAATCGAGAATCTGTGGAAAGAACTGAAAACTGCTGTTCACAAATGCTCTCCATCCAACCTCACTGAGCTCGAGCTGTTTTGCAAGGAGGAATGGGAACAAATTTCAGTCTCTCGATGTGCAAAACTGATAGAGACATACCCCAAGCGACTTACAGCTGTAATCGCAGCAAAAGGTGGCACTACAAAGTATTAACTTAAGGGGGCTGAATAATTTTGCACTCCCAATTTTTCAGTTTTTGATTTGTTAAAAAAGTTTGAAATATCCAATAAATGCCGTTCCACTTCATGACTGTGTCCCACTTGTTGTTGATTCTTCACAAAAAAATACAGTTTTATATCTTTATGTTTGAAGCCTGAAATGTGGCAAAAGTTCGCAAAGTTCAAGGGGGCCGAATACTTTCGCAAGGCACTGTAGTTAGAAAGATACACTGCTTCTTAATGCAATCGCTTTGACAGATTTCTTTTTAACGTTACAGAAATCGTTTACTATTCAATAATCTGAGACGGCGCTCAGACATAAGCAATATTTCTCTGATATGTTGGAGTCAACAGAAACACAAAATTACAACATAAATATTCCCTTACCTTTGATGGTCTTCGATCAGAATGTAGTGGAAGGAGTCATACATACCCAAAACAGCGTTTGGTTTCAAGTCGTGTGTCTTTGTATTAGCAAATGCGACAAGTTCCAGCTGAAATGCATCCAAAATGACTTCTGGTCCCGAGAGTTTGCGCATCAAAACTTCAAAATTACATATTATATGTCGACTAAACTGGTCAAACTAAGTGCAGAATCAAGCTTTAGGATGTTATTAACTTACAAAACAATTGCCGATTCGACCGGACAAAAGCAACTCCTCTCAGACAATCTGGAACGAAGGAATGACTGTGTACAATTTGCGCCAGAACGAGCATCTATTTTCTCGCGACACCCAGTATTTTGCCTGCCAAAGGGTCAAAGCTCGCGGGATTTGCACAATTAAACGCTCTACTGATAGAAGACATCTCGCGGAAGACATAGAAACTGTTCCCAGATCCATAGCTGGTTGGGAAGGGTGGGGGCGATGACGTCAAAGTTGGCCCAACTTTACTGATGAGAAAACTAGTTGGGGAGATTGGCTGCCCTGTGAGTTCTGCTATACATACAGACATAATTCAAACGGTTTTAGAAGCTTTAGAGTGTTTTCTATTCAATAATAATTATTATTTGCATATATTAGCAATTTTGGACAGATTTCTTTTCAGTTTACTATGGGCACGCAATTCATCCAAAGGGGGCAGCATTGTCCCGAGCCTTAACAGGTTTTAAAGTAAAAATATGGCACGAGTGGAGAGGGGATTTTAGTCCTAAATCAAGTTTGCATTTAGGTATTGATTTTTTACAGTAGTCAGCCCCAACTAAGCCTTGGAGCCCACACTTGCCTACACACCTATACACACATACAGTAAACACACACACCAAAAAACACATTAACACAATTAAAAAAAAATGCTAGTCGTCAGTCCTAAATTAGCCAGATAAAAAATACATTTCAACACTCTTTAATAAAAAAAACATCTTTAATAACACCACTGCTCTGGCAAAAGAAAATGTAGTAAAGTAAAACAAAACTCAAATGGGAGAGCTGGTGTTATATCACAGAAGATCCATTACCTCTCCCTCTGTGAACATCAGCTCTTTTGGGCACCACACAAACCTCTTTCTCCCTCCTGTCATCCTCCCCCAGCTCATCCTCCTCCTCCTGCTTCATATAATCCTGCCAGAGGAGTTTAAATGACTACCTGTATGCTTGTTTATTCCATGTGTAACTCTGTGTTATTGTTTGTGTCGCACTGCTTTGCTTTATCATGGCCAGGTCGCAGTTGTAAATGAGAACTCGTTCTCAACTAGCTTACCCTTTTAAATAAAGGTGGAAAAAATATATATATATTTTAAAAGTACATTTATGACAATGCAATTTCATAGGTGCCCCGTATAGTAAATATTATTTGCGAAGCATCATACATATTAACAAGACAAAAGTGTGAGTCTGTGGTCCTCATTGCCGAAGCTCTCACATACCCTAAGGGAACATTTTGACAATCACCGTATGGTTAGTGAGAAAGTCCCTATTGGAACTGTACGGTCCCTTACTAGACGTCCGAAAACATTTTAAAAATTCGGGGACGGCGTCGGGCCGAGCGGCAGGGCCAGACCTACCGGGAAGTCATCAAATGAACTTTGTCGGACATTCGGTTTTCGTTTAATAAAATAAACAAATTTTGGCCCATTTTTGCGCTATGCCGGAATATCCCACAAGAGGGCATAAGCAATCATATTGCTATTGGACAAAACATCCCGAATCACGACGTGCCATATCTCGAAAACTGAAAATATTTCGAAGCCGAAACTTGGTGAGCGTAGGTTTGGCATTATGGGAAGATGGCCCCGAACAAGATGGCGTCTAGGCCTCAACGGTTTTTGAGTTATGGCCATATTTCTGGGATTAAAGGTCCAAAATGAAAATAGAGAAAAGATTTTTTCACTTCACGTCAAAGTCAAGGAGCCTCCGGTGTCAATAAAAAAATCGGCCATTTATCTATCGTCATTTAAGAGAAATCGTACGGTGACCAGATAGTGATGTTCAGATATAGGTGTTTTTTTTTTTTCAACGGTTACAGATCCAGTTGCAGGGTGTTCATACGAGTATTTTTAAAATGTGCTGCGGAGCTCTGCGACATTTCTGTGATTTTCTATGATTTTCTGAAATAACACACACTCACTAAACCCTCCGTAAATAACTCAGTTCTTAATGTAAAGACTTAAAACTCAGGATTCTGTAAAGGCATACCCCAATGAGGATATGAGTTTATTTATAGCTTCCTGTGCCAACCGGAAGTGCCATAATTGGTGTCTCAGGGGCTGTTTGGAAGGGTTAAAAAAATCAGATCTGTCCAAAACTTCATATGTGTGATTAGACAACCCCCATGAACTGTAAATCAGTCATTTTTCCCAACAGATGTCAAAGAAAAGCTCTCACACACACACACAGCAAGGATGGAGTGACAAAGCGTGGTGTTTAAAGACACAGAGAGCAGGCAATGGCATAAACATAATCCCAAGGCAGGGCCGAGTCCAACGAGGTGCCCCGCTTGACCGTAGCTCACTCGGTCTGAGCGCAGCGACCATGAGAAAAATAGGCCCACAATGAAGCCTGCACCACAATGTCATTTGATTTTGGGTGACAGCGGCGGAACCGTTAGGTTTAGAAGGACAATTCAAACACAGGACTGTTCCTAAGGTCCTCCCGATCTGTGCAAGCCTAACCTTGACTGTGTGGCATTAACCTTTCACAGTTAAAAGAAGGTGTTTACATAAAAACAGTGTGCATTGACTTCTCTCCCCATAGGAATACATTGCCTGCTCCCCTAAATACAACCTGGAGTCTTTATGGGTTATGAATGCTGTATGAACCTGTCTTCTATGACATTCCATCAGACCACTATGAGGTCTACCTGTGTCGATTCTAAGCTTCCTGGAGCAACCGGAAGTGGTTAAATTGACCCAAAAGGTATTTGGATGTACATCACCTCGAAAGGTGAAAAGGCCTCTGCATTATTCAACCCTGTGTAGATCAGTCAATTCTCAACTTAAAGACTTAAAACTCAGGATTCCCTAGGTTTCTATGTCAGTCAAGACATGTGTGTATTTATAGCTTCCTGTGCCAACCGGAAGTGCCATAATTGGTGTCTCAGGGGCTGTTTGGAAGGGTTAAAAAATCAGATCTGTCCAAAACTTCATATGTGTGATTAGACAACCCCCATGAACTGTAAATCAGTCATTT
The DNA here is from genome assembly GCF_036934945.1 of Oncorhynchus masou masou. NCBI lineage: Eukaryota > Metazoa > Chordata > Actinopteri > Salmoniformes > Salmonidae > Oncorhynchus > Oncorhynchus masou. The sequence goes on from NC_088234.1 coordinate 34,940,539, forward strand.
TTCCCAACAGATGTCAAAGAAAAGCTCTCACACACACACACAGCAAGGATGGAGTGACAAAGCTTGGTGTTTAAAGACACAGAGAGCAGGCAATGGCATAAACATAATCCCAAGGCCGTGCCGAGTCCAACGAGGTGCCCCGCTTGACCGTAGCTCGCTCGGTCTGAGCGCAGCGACCATGAGAAAAATAGGCCCACAATGATGCCTGCACCACAATGTCATTGGATTTTGGGTGACAGCGGCGGAACCGTTAGGTTTAGAAGGACAATTCAAACACAGGACTGTTCCTAAGGTCCTCCCGATCTGTGCAAGCCTAACCTTGACTGTGTGGCATTAACCTTTCACAGTTAAAAGAAGGTGTTTACAAAAAACAGTGTGCATTGACTTCTCTCCCCATAGGAATACATTGCCTGCTCCCCTAAATACAACCTGGAGTCTATATGGGTTATGAATGCTGTATGAACCTGTCTTCTATGACATTCCATCAGACCACTATGAGGTCTACCTGTGTCGATTCTAAGCTTCCTGGAGCAACCGGAAGTGGTTAAATTGACCCAAAAGGTATTTGGATGTACATCACCTCGAAAGGTGACGAGGCCTCTGCATTATTCAACCCTGTGTAGATCAGTCAATTCTCAACTTAAAGACTTAAAACTCAGGATTCCCTAGGTTTCTATGTCAGTCAAGACATGTGTGTATTTATAGCTTCCTGTGCCAACCGGAAGTGCCATAATTGGTGTCTCAGGGGCTGTTTGGAAGGGTTAAAAAAATCAGATCTGTCCAAAACTTCATATGTGTGATTAGACAACCCCCATGAACTGTAAATCAGTCATTTTTCCCAACAGATGTCAAAGAAAAGCTCTCACACACACACACAGCAAGGATGGAGTGACAAAGCGTGGTTTTTAAAGACACAGAGAGCAGGCAATGGCATAAACATAATCCCAAGGCCGTGCCGAGTCCAACGAGGTGCCCCGCTTGACCGTAGCTCGCTCGGTCTGAGCGCAGCGACCATGAGAAAAATAGGCCCACAATGATGCCTGCACCACAATGTCATTGGATTTTGGGTGACAGCGGCGGAACCGTTAGGTTTAGAAGGACAATTCAAACACAGGACTGTTCCTAAGGTCCTCCCGATCTGTGCAAGCCTAACCTTGACTGTGTGGCATTAACCTTTCACAGTTAAAAGAAGGTGTTTACAAAAAAACAGTGTGCATTGACTTCTCTCCCCATAGGAATACATTGCCTGCTCCCCTAAATACAACCTGGAGTCTATATGGGTTATGAATGCTGTATGAACCTGTCTTCTATGACATTCCATCAGACCACTATGAGGTCTACCTGTGTCGATTCTAAGCTTCCTGGAGCAACCGGAAGTGGTTAAATTGACCCAAAAGGTATTTGGATGTACATCACCTCGAAAGGTGGAAAGGCCTCTGCATTATTCAACCCTGTGTAGATCAGTCAATTCTCAACTTAAAGACTTAAAACTCAGGATTCCCTAGGTTTCTATGTCAGTCAAGACATGTGTGTATTTATAGCTTCCTGTGCCAACCGGAAGTGCCATAATTGGTGTCTCAGGGGCTGTTTGGAAGGGTTAAAAAAATCAGATCTGTCCAAAACTTCATATGTGTGATTAGACAACCCCCATGAACTGTAAATCAGTCATTTTTCCCATAAAAATTCAAAGGAAAAATAAATCACACAGATACACAACTTGGATGGAGGGACGTATTGGTGTGTAGAGACTGACAGTGCCTCCAATAGTTAGCTTTGTTCGAGCTAAAAAAGAACCGTCAGACCTAGAGTTCCGAAACTTTAGAATCCTGTTCTAGACCTCAGGTAGATAGTGCGTGGTGAGTTACGGCGCTCTAGAATGTTCTCGGACCGAGAAACAGCGTCGAACATTTGCAATGACTTCAATTCATTTTGACCATTACGAAAATGGCGACATTTAGAAATGTCCCAGAGACACAAGACTAGGTGCATTGTGACCGTCTCGGCCCATAGAGACAGAACCCAACATCTCGGTCCGATAGCTCATTCAAGGACCCCGTAGCAAGGCATGGAAAAAAGTGGATTTTCAGCACCAATTAGGCTTTTACTCGGACACCAAATGACCTATCGAGCCGAAACTCGGGATTCGGGGTCGCCTCACATAGGACTATACATAATGTCCGAACTGGCCCCGCAGCTAGAAAGTAACTATGTGTTTTATGGTTTTTTAATGTTTTGTACCGAAGGCCTTGTGAATTTTGGGCCAGCTCTGAAGTATGTTATACTTGGCTCCTAAATGAGTTGGGAAAAGTGGGTTTGGTGTCAGTTTGTATCAGTTTGGTGTCAGAATGATATCAAATTGACTGATGGACGGTGACTTGCAGGTGACTCTTGTCCATTAGCAATATGTTTAAGCGGTGAGGTACCATCACCAAAAGCGACATTCTGAAATCAACCCAAACGAGCGATGGAGAGGTACCAGTATCACTGCCCAGCCATCCCTATGTCATCGGGCCAGTCAATTTGGCATTCCTGCATGATTTTTATGGCATGACAAATTGGTGATGGTGAATGCCCAGTTAACCATATGGCAAATGCACAGTGACTTTGAAAGAGTGAGAAAACATTACCAAATGGACATTCTGAAATCAACCCTAATGAGCGATGGAGAGGTACCAGAATCACTGCCGAGCCATCCCGAGTTCATCGGGCCAGTCAATTTGGCATTCCTGCACAAATTTTCAGTGACTTTGCAAAAGTAAGGAACATTTGCAATATGTTTTAACAGTGAGGTACCATCACCAAAAGCGACATTCTGAAATCAACTCAAACGAGCGATGGAGAGGTACCAGAATCACTGCCGAGCCATCCCGAGTTCATCGGGCCAGTCAATTTGGCATTCCTGCACAAATTTTCAGTGACTTTGCAAAAGTAAGGAACATTTGCAATATGTTTTAACAGTGAGGTACCATCACCAAAAGTGACATTCTGAAATCAACCCAAACGAGCGATGGAGAGGTACCAAAATCACTGCCCAGCCATCCCGAGGTCATCGGGCCAGTCAATTTGGCATTCCTGCATGATTTTTATAGCATGACAAATTGGTGATGGTGACTGCCCAGTTAACCATATGGCAAATGCACAGTGACTTTGAAAGAGTGAGAAAAATCACCAAATGGACATTCTGGAATCAACCCTAACGAGCGATGGAGAGGTACCAGAATCACTGCCAAGCCATCCCGACTTCATCGGGCCAGTCAATTTGGCATTCCTGCACGAAATTTTCAGTGACTTTGCAAAAGTAAGGAACATTTGCAATATGTTTAAGCGGTGAGGTACCATCACCAAAAGCGACATTCTGAAATCAACCCAAACGAGCGATGGAGAGGTACCAGAATCACTGCCCAGCCATCCCGAGTTCATCGGGCCAGTCAATTTGGCATTCCTGCACGAATTTTCAGTGACTTTGCAAAAGTAAGGAACATTTGCAATATGTTTAAGCGGTGAGGTACCATCACCAAAAGCGACATTCTGAAATCAACCCAAACAAGCGATGGAGAGGTACCAGTATCACTGCCCAGACATCCCTATGTCATCGGGCCAGTCAATTTGGCATTCCTGCATGATTTTTATGGCATGACAAATTGGTGATGGTGACTGCCCAGTTAACCATATGACAAATGCACAGTGACTTTGCAAAAGTGAGAAAACATGACCAAATGGACATTCTGAAATCAACACAAACAATGGCATGACCATAGTGTCCAGACTGTGCCGAGTCCAACGAGGTGCCCCGCTTGACCGTAGCTCGCTCGGTCTGAGCGCAGCGACCATGAGAAAAATAGGCCCAATATGAAGCCTGCACCAGTACGTCATTTGATTTTGAGTGACAGCGGCGGAACCGTTAGGTTTAGAAAGACAATTCAACCACAGGACTGTTCCTAAGGTCCTCCTGATCTGTCCAAGCCTATCCTTGACCGTGTGACATTAACCCTTCACAGTCAAAAGAAGGTGTTTACATAAAAACAGTGTTCATTGACTTCTCTCCCCATAGGAATACATTGGCTGCTCCACTAAATACAACCTGGAGTCTATATGGGTTATGAATGTTGTATGAACCTGTCTTCGGTACCAGTCCATCAGACCACTATAAGGTCTACCTGTGTCGATTCTAGGCTTCCTGGGCCAACCGGAAGTGGTTCAAATCACCCTAAAAGTGTATATCCATACACTGCCTACAATTTGATGGACATAGTGCATTGAACCCTGTGTAAATCAGTCAATTCTTAACGTAAAGACTTAAAACTCAGGATTCTGTAATAGAATACCCCAATGAGGATGTGTGTTGAGTTATAGCTTCCTGTGCCAACCGGAAGTGCCATAATTGGTGTCTCATGGGCTGTTTGGAGGGGTTAAAAAAATCAGATCTTTCCAAAACTTCATATATATGATTAGGCAACCCCCATGAACTGTAAATCAGTCATTTTTCCCATAAAAATTCAAAGGAAAAATAAATCACTCAGATTCACAACTTGGATGGAGGGACGTATTGGGGTGTGTAGAGACTGACAGTGCCTCCAATAGTTAGCTTTGTTCGAGCTAAAAAAGAACCGTCAGACCTAGAGTTCCGAAACTTTAGAATCCTGTTCTAGACCTCAGGTAGATAGTGCGTGGTGAGTTACGGCGCTCTAGAATGTTCTCGGACCGAGAAACAGCGTCGAACATTTGCAATGACTTCAATTCATTTTGACCATTACGAAAATGGCGACATTTAGAAATGTCCCAGAGACACAAGACTAGGTGCATTTTGACCGTCTCGGCCCATAGAGACAGAACCCAACATCTCGGTCCGATAGCTCATTCAAGGACCCCGTAGCAAGGCATTGAAAAAGTGGATTTTCAGCACCAATTAGGCTTTTACTCGGACACCAAATGACCTATCGAGCCGAAACTCGGGATTCGGGGTCGCCTCACATAGGACTACACATAATGTCCGAACTGGCCCCGCAGCTAGAAAGTAACTATGTGTTTTATGGTTTTTTAATGTTTTGTACCGAAGGCCTTGTGAATTTTGGGCCAGCTCTGAAGTATGTTATACTTGGCTCCTAAATGAGTTGGGAAAAGTGGGTTTGGTGTCAGTTTGTATCAGTTTGGTGTCAGAATGATGTCAAATTGACTGATGGACGGTGACTTGCAGGTGACTCTTGTCCATTAGCAATATGTTTAAGCGGTGAGGTACCATCACCAAAAGCGACATTCTGAAATCAACCCAAACGAGCGATGGAGAGGTACCAGAATCACTGCCCAGCCATCCCGAGGTCATCGGGCCAGTCAATTTGGCATTCCTGCATGATTTTTATGGCATGACAAATTGGTGATGGTGAATGCCCAGTTAACCATATGGCAAATGCACAGTGACTTTGAAAAGTGAGACAACATTTGCAATATGTTTTAACGGTGAGGTACCATCACCAAAAGCGACATTCTGAAATCAACCCAAACGAGCGATGGAGAGGTACCAGAATCACTGCCCAGCCATCCCGAGTTCATCGGGCCAGTCAATTTGGCATTCCTGCACAAATTTTCAGTGACTTTGCAAAAGTGAGAAAACATTTGCAATATGTTTTAACAGTGAGGTACCATCACCAAAAGCGACATTCTGAAATCAAGCCAAACGAGCGATGGAGAGGTTCCAGTATCACTGCCCAGCCATCCCGAGGTCATCGGGCCAGTCAATTTGGCATTCCTGCATGATTTTTATAGCATGACAAATTGGTAATGGTGACTGCCCAGTTAACCATATGGCAAATGCACAGTGACTTTGAAAGAGTGAGAAAAATCACCAAATGGACATTCTGGAATCAACCCTAACGAGCGATGGAGAGGTACCAGAATCACTGCCAAGCCATCCCGACTTCATCGGGCCAGTCAATTTGGCATTCCTGCACGAATTTTCATTGACTTTGCAAAAGTAAGGAACATTTGCAATATGTTTAAGCGGTGAGGTACCATCACCAAAAGCGACATTCTGAAATCAACCCAAACGAGCGATGGAGAGGTACCAGAATCACTGCCCAGCCATCCCGAGTTCATCGGGCCAGTCAATTTGGCATTCCTGCACGAATTTTCAGTGACTTTGCAAAAGTAAGGAACATTTGCAATATGTTTAACGGTGAGGTACCATCACCAAAAGCGACATTCTGAAATCAACCCAAACGAGCGATGGAGAGGTACCAGTATCACTGCCCAGACATCCCTATGTCATCGGGCCAGTCAATTTGGCATTCCTGCATGATTTTTATGGCATGACAAATTGGTGATGGTGACTGCCCAGTTAACCATATGACAAATGCACAGTGACTTTGCAAAAGTGAGAAAACATGACCAAATGGACATTCTGAAATCAACACAAACAATGGCATGACCATAGTGTCCAGACTGTGCCGAGTCCAACGAGGTGCCCCGCTTGACCGTAGCTCGCTCGGTCTGAGCGCAGCGACCATGAGAAAAATAGGCCCAATATGAAGCCTGCACCAGTACGTCATTTGATTTTGAGTGACAGCGGCGGAACCGTTAGGTTTAGAAAGACAATTCAACCACAGGACTGTTCCTAAGGTCCTCCTGATCTGTCCAAGCCTATCCTTGACCGTGTGACATTAACCCTTCACAGTCAAAAGAAGGTGTTTACATAAAAACAGTGTTCATTGACTTCTCTCCCCATAGGAAGACATTGGCTGCTCCACTAAATACAACCTGGAGTCTATATGGGTTATGAATGTTGTATGAACCTGTCTTCGGTACCAGTCCATCAGACCACTATAAGGTCTACCTGTGTCGATTCTAGGCTTCCTGGGCCAACCGGAAGTGCTTCAAATCACCCTAAAAGTGTATATCCATACACTGCCTACAATTTGATGGACATAGTGCATTGAACCCTGTGTAAATCAGTCAATTCTTAACGTAAAGACTTAAAACTCAGGATTCTGTAATAGAATACCCCAATGAGGATGTGTGTTGAGTTATAGCTTCCTGTGCCAACCGGAAGTGCCATAATTGGTGTCTCATGGGCTGTTTGGAGGGGTTAAAAAAATCAGATCTTTCCAAAACTTCATATATATGATTAGGCAACCCCCATGAACTGTAAATCAGTCATTTTTCCCATAAAAATTCAAAGGAAAAATAAATCACTCAGATTCACAACTTGGATGGAGGGACGTATTGGGGTGTGTAGAGACTGACAGTGCCTCCAATAGTTAGCTTTGTTCGAGCTAAAAAAGAACCGTCAGACCTAGAGTTCCGAAACTTTAGAATCCTGTTCTAGACCTCAGGTAGATAGTGCGTGGTGAGTTACGGCGCTCTAGAATGTTCTCGGACCGAGAAACAGCGTCGAACATTTGCAATGACTTCAATTCATTTTGACCATTACGAAAATGGCGACATTTAGAAATGTCCCAGAGACACAAGACTAGGTGCATTTTGACCGTCTCGGCCCATAGAGACAGAACCCAACATCTCGGTCCGATAGCTCATTCAAGGACCCCGTAGCAAGGCATTGAAAAAAGTGGATTTTCAGCACCAATTAGGCTTTTACTCGGACACCAAATGACCTATCGAGCCGAAACTCGGGATTCGGGGTCGCCTCACATAGGACTACACATAATGTCCGAACTGGCCCCGCAGCTAGAAAGTAACTATGTGTTTTATGGTTTTTTAATGTTTTGTACCGAAGGCCTTGTGAATTTTGGGCCAGCTCTGAAGTATGTTATACTTGGCTCCTAAACGAGTTGGGAAAAGTGGGTTTGGTGTCAGTTTGTATCAGTTTGGTGTCAGAATGATGTCAAATTGACTGATGGACGGTGACTTGCAGGTGCCTCTTGTCCATTAGCAATATGTTTAAGCGGTGAGGTACCATCACCAAAAGCGACATTCTGAAATCAACCCTAACGAGCAATGGAGAGGTACCAGAATCACTGCCCAGCCATCCCGAGGTCATCGGGCCAGTCAATTTGGCATTCCTGCATGATTTTTATAGCATGACAAATTGGTGATGGTGAATGCCCAGTTAACCATATGGCAAATGCACAGTGACTTTGCAAAAGTGAGACAACATTTGCAATATGTTTTAACAGTGAGGTACCATCACCAAAAGCGACATTCTGAAATCAACCCAAACGAGCGATGGAGAGGTACCAGAATCACTGCCCAGCCATCCCGAGTTCATCGGGCCAGTCAATTTGTCATTCCTGCACAAATTTTCAGTGACTTTGCAAAAGTGAGAAAACATTTGCAATATGTTTTAACAGTGAGGTACCATCACCAAAAGCGACATTCTGAAATCAAGCCAAACGAGCGATGGAGAGGTTCCAGTATCACTGCCAAGCCATCCCGAGGTCATCGGGCCAGTCAATTTGGCATTCCTGCATGATTTTTATAGCATGACAAATTGGTAATGGTGACTGCCCAGTTAACCATATGGCAAATGCACAGTGACTTTGAAAGAGTGAGAAAAATCACCAAATGGACATTCTGGAATCAACCCTAACGAGTGATGGAGAGGTACCAGAATCACTGCCAAGCCATCCCGAGTTCATCGGGCCAGTCAATTTGGCATTCCTGCACAAATTTTCAGTGACTTTGCAAAAGTGAGAAAACATTTGCAATATGTTTTAACAGTGAGGTACCATCACCAAAAGCGACATTCTGAAATCAACCCAAACGAGCGATGGAGAGGTTCCAGAATCACTGCCCAGCCATCCCGAGGTCATCGGGCCAGTCAATTTGGCATTCCTGCACAATTTTTCAGTGACTTTGCAAAAGTGAGAAAACATTTGCAATATGTTTTAACAGTGAGGTACCATCACCAAAAGCGACATTCTGAAATCAACCCAAACGAGCGATGGAGAGGTACCAGAATCACTGCCAAGCCATCCCGAGTTCATCGGGCCAGTCAATTTGGCATTCCTGCATGATTTTTATGGCATGACAAATTGGTGATGGTGAATGCCCAGTTAACCATATGGCAAATGCACAGTGACTTTGAAAGAGTGAGAAAAATCACCAAATGGACATTCTGGAATCAACCCTAACGAGCGATGGAGAGGTACCAGAATCACTGCCAAGCCATCCCGAGTTCATCGGGCCAGTCAATTTGGCATTCCTGCACAAATTTTCAGTGACTTTGCAAAAGTGAGAAAACATTTGCAATATGTTTTAACAGTGAGGTACCATCACCAAAAGCGACATTCTGAAATCAACCCAAACGAGCGATGGAGAGGTACCAGAATCACTGCCAAGCCATCCCGAGTTCATCGGGCCAGTCAATTTGGCATTCCTGCATGATTTTTATGGCATGACAAATTGGTGATGGTGAATGCCCAGTTAACCATATGGCAAATGCACAGTGACTTTGAAAGAGTGAGAAAAATCACCAAATGGACATTCTGGAATCAACCCTAACGAGCGATGGAGAGGTACCAGAATCACTGCCAAGCCATCCCGAGTTCATCGGGCCAGTCAATTTGGCATTCCTGCATGATTTTTATAGCATGACAAATTGGTGATGGTGAATGCCCAGTTAACCATATGGCAAATGCACAGTGACTTTGCAAAAGTGAGAAAACATAAACAAATGGACATGATGAAATCAACACCACGAGTGATTGAAAGGAACAACAATCACTGCCCGGCCATCCCGAGTTCATCAGGCCAGTCAATTTTGCATTTCTGAAGGATTTTTGAGCATGTCAAATTTCTTATGACATTTGGCCCCCACAAAACATATGCCTTATGCACAAGCAAAAAAACAACAACATTATGATAATAAAATATGACTAAAGTATGTTGATACAGTTCTTATACGTGTGTAACTGGCACAAAATTCGAAATTTTTTCGAAAAACGGTCCAGAAAGCACTTTTTTAGGGGTGTGTGAAGCTTTTTATGAAATGTAATAATTTTTGACTTTTGACTTCTGACTTCCTATGAAATCATATTGCAGATGGAGAAAACACATGCAATATGAGCAAGTAAAAAAAATAAAAATAATTATGATAATAAAATATGACTAAAGTATGTTGATACAGTTCTTATACGTGTGTAACTGACACAAAATGCGAAAAAATTTCGAAAAACGGTCCAGAAAGCACTTTTTTAGGGGTGTGTGAAGTTTTTTATGAAATTTAATAATTTTTGACTTTTGACTTCTGACTTCCTATGAAATCATATTGCAGATGGACAAAACATATGCAATAATGCGCAAGTAAAAAAATTAAAAAAATTATGATAATAAAATTGGACAAAAGTATTTTCATACAGTTCTTATACATGTGTAATTGTCAAAAAAAGCGAAAGAATTTCGAAAAACGGTCCAGAAAGCACTTTTTTAAGGGGTGATACGTTTTTTTCAAAAAATTCATTTTTTCAAAATTTGGCTTTTGGATGTTGACTTGGAGTCCAATATCAATATGAAAAACCATGGTGGAGCTCAATCGCCACCTGTTGGATTTTTGAAGTGTTACAACTGGCAATAGCCATATGGCAATTGAAGTAAACTTTGCATGAATCAACGCCGCTTTGGGTGGTATTGGCCAATGTGTACATGGTTTGTCCTATGCCAATAATTTGCCATTCATTTTTGTCCACTACGGGGGTGAATTCCCTTACTTGTATTATCGCCCGCTGAAGCACTTTTATTGGACGCTGGAGTGCCAACCCTGTACATCAATGAAAGTTGTTGTGTCGCTGGGAGACATAAGAGGAGATGGAATGGGAGATAAAGCCGGCTTGGAAAGAGAAACAACAGTGAACAGAAAACACTTATCACCAAGAATTCAGTTCAGCCCGAGTGTTTTCAAGTTCAAAGGTTTAGGTTCTCGAAGGGACTGATGTTGCACTAAGTGACACAGTGCTTATAGAGCAGTTGTATGTGACCAAGAGAGACTACACACATGTCCCTGACTCAAAGAAATACTGTGTTCACTGACAAAGCACTAAACATCTCAGGTGCAGACTCAGCAGCACTCAAGATGTCCGAGTCAACTCTGCAGTCACATACGTCCACATCTTCAAATAAGACCAAAGTCCAACTCAATCAACATTGGTGAAGCTCTAAAAGATTACACTATCAACCACTCACGATGTATTTTACCTCTCTCAATGTTTACTTTGTCTTTATAATATAAATGTGTTGCCTAAGCAAAAACGTGGTTAACACAGGGTTTTTATATAGCCCCCACCTGCACTTTCTCCTCTATGTTCCAAGTTCTTTGTTTGTGAGCCCCTGGGGCAGATGGGTAGACTACAGGCAGAAGCTGTATGGTCATGTGACAGCAGCCTTTGATTTCATAAATGAGCTGTGATTGAGTTAAGCATCAGTGCCACTCTGCCTCACTCCACAAGCTGATGGATGCTAAACATAGGTTTGTCGACAACCTCTGACCCTCCTCTGCCTTCCTGGAATGTAATTGTCATCCCCACACTGGTCTCCTGGTAGAGTCAGGCAGTCAAGTGCAATTACAGGGGTCAACAAACATTATAATCAAGAGCTCACTGTGGTTTTCTTTGAGGAGATATATAAAATGGCAAGAAAAATTATGTGAAACCTAAGGAATTACCTGGATTTCTACAGGACTTGCTCCTAAAATTTGATCTGATCTTCATCTAAGTCACAACAATAGACAAACTGTGTGCATAAACTAATAACATGCTAATTATTGTATTTTTCTTGTCTACATTGAATACATCATGCAAACATTCACATTGGAAAACTTCTCCAAAAGCTAATTGGAGTCAGGACTCAGCTAACCTGGAGTTCAATCAATGATGCGAGATTGGAGACGTTGGTTAGAGCTGCCCTGCACTATAAAAAACACTCAAGAATTTGAGTTAGCTATTTACATGAAGCATTGCCTGATGTGAACCATGTTCAAAAGAGATCACAGAATACCTAAGATTAAGAATTGTTGGCTTGCATAAAGCTGGAAAGGGTTACAAAAGTATCTCTAAATACCTTGATTTTCATCAGTCCACGTTTTTATTTAACCTTCGTTATCTAGGCAAGTCAGTTAAGAACAAATTCTTACTTACAATGATGGCCTATCCCGGCCAAACACTAACCCGGACTATGCTGGGCCAATTGTGCGCAGCCCTATGGGACTCTCAATCACAGCCGGTTGTGATACAGCCTGGAACCGAACCAGGGTCTGAAGTGATGTCGCTTGCACTGAAATGCAGTGCCGTAGACCGCTGCGCCATGGAGAAATTGAGAAAGTTCAGCACTGTTGCTACTCTCCTTGGAGGGGCCGTCCTGTGAAGATGACTGCAAGAGCACAGCGCAAAATGCAAAATGAGGTTAAGAAGAATCCTAGAGTGTGAGCTAAAGACGTACAGACATCTCTGGAACATGCTGGGGCGGAAGGGTAGCCTAGTGGCTAGTGGTTGCAACCGGAAGGTTGCAAGTTCAAAACTCCCGAGCTGGCAAGTCGGTCGTTCTGCCCCTGAACATGCAGTTAACCCACTGATCCTAGGCCGTCATTGAAAATAAGAATTTGTTCTTAACTGACTTGCCTAGTTAAATAAAGGTAAAAAATAAAAAAATAAAAAAATGCTAACATTTCTGTTGATGAGTTTAGTAAAACAGTAAACAAGAATGGTGTTCATGGGAGGACACCACGGAAGAAGCCACTGCTGTCCAAAAGAAACATTGGTGCACGTCTTCAGTTCGCAAAAGAGTACCTGGATATTCCACACCGTTACTGGCAAAATATTCTGTGGACAAGTGACACTAAAGTTGAGTTATTTGGGAGGAAAACACAACACTGTGTTGAGAAAAAAAGGTACAGCACACCAACATCAAAATCAAATCCCAACTGTAAAGTATGGCGGAGCGAGCATCATGGTATGGGTCTGCTTTGCTGCCTCAGTTCCTGGACAGTTTGCTATCATCAACGGACAAATGAATTCCCAAGTTTATCAAGACATTTCGCAGGAGAATGTAAGGCTGTCTGCCAATTGAAGCTCAGCAGAAGTTGGGTGATGCAACAGGATAGAAGAAAAAAATAAGCTTTCTGGAGTGGCAAAATCAGAGTCCTGACCTCAACCTGATTGAGATGCTGTGGCATGACCTCAAGTTTTTCACACCAGACATCCCAAGAATATTGCTGTACTGAAAAATATTTGTAAAGAGGAATTGGTCCTAAATTCCTCCCGACTGTTGTGCAGGTCTGATCTGCAACTACAGAAAATGTTACTGCTGCCAAAAGAGGGTCAACCAGTTATTAAATCCAAGGGTTCACATACTTTTTTCTCCCTGCACTATGAATGTTTACACGGTGTGTTCAATAAAGACATAAAAATGTATAATTGTTTGTGTGTTATTAGTTTAAGCAGACTGTGTTTGTCTATTACTGTGACTTAGATGAAGATCAGATTTTATAACCAATTTATGTAGAAATCCAGGTAATTCCAAAGGGTTCACATACTTTTTCTTGCCACTGTATGTCTTGTTTGATTAGCATAGGCGAACTGAACTGTAATACACTGAAAAACCTTGCTGTTAGTGCCAGAATGTCTTTGACTACATAACAGGACCTTAGCAGTTGTATAACGAATCCAAAAGAAGCAATAGAGCAAGGTGTATTCTACATGGATTTTTGCTAAATGGGGTTTTTGTGAAATAAATTGGCATGTAGCTTCTACCAGGCCATTGTGCTCATGTCATTATGAACACATACCAGATTCATCATGCATAGAGGCTAAAAACCAAATCTGGTGTGGAAAAAAATCAATGCTCATTAATGATAAATAAAAACTCTACAAATTTGAACATTACAGAACATTCTTAGTGTTCTTTCTTAGCATTGCATAATTCAGCATCTGTCCGGCAGCTTCGTTGAATAATTGTTTAAATTAAACATTTGTATAAGGAGGAGAGAGAGAGAGAGAAGAGAAAAACACAAAGAAAAGCGAGCATGGGGAGTGGATAACCTAAGCCCACAATCAAAAGTTAAAAAATTGCTGTCGGCGCAGGTTTACAATGTTAACCTTCCGACGTGTGACATTATTTACATATAGGATTCAGGTTTCTTAGAATATTAATCATTGATGCGAGTGGTAATGAATGATTCATAATGAAAGCCAATCAAAAAATGCAGTCTCCCTGTGCCACCTGAGGTGTATTATATATTTATAACTCAAGGACATGCTGTCATTGTTTATACCTAGCTACCAGCTAGAGTAGAAAGGAGCTTTGTTCCCTTTCCTTTCCTTGTACTTTCCCTTCCCTTCAAAGACACTGTCTATTGACTGTTCAGCACAAATGTCTTCTCCATAGAAAAGTTGTGGAGGTGTCCTTATTTCATGTGTGTTCTTGTAGGTACCTTCTAGCGTATGCTATGGCTTCAATGGCATCGCTCGTCACTTTTTGCTCACTTGTTCCTGAACCCATTTATTCAAAGAACCAGCAGGATGAGGCTTTTGTGTGTACACATTGGTTGTTTCTCAAAATTCATACTACAGGTGCTCCGAGCACGGAAATTGGAGCACAGGAGGGTCGAAGTATGAGTCTAAATCAAAGTATAGAATTGGAGCACAGAGGGCACTTCTCAAATGCGTACTCTGTTTTTACATTTTTCTGTTATTGATTTTTGGTGGGTTTGTATCGTTTGATTTACACAACATTCCTACCACTTTGAAGATGCAAAATATTTTTTGTTGTGAAACAAACAATAAATAAGACAGAAAAAATATAAAACTTGAGCGTGCATAATTATTAACCCCCCCAAAGGCAAAACTTTATAGAGACAACTTTTGCAGCAATTACAGTTGCAAGTCTCTTAGGAAATGTTAGGATATATGATGCTGCCACCACCATGCTTCAATGTGGGGATGAGAGACATAGCATTTTCCTTGATGGCCAAAAAGCTACATTTCCATCTCATCTGACCAGAGTGACTTCTTTCATATATTTAGGGAGTCTCCCACATGCCTTTTGGAGAACACCAAATGTGTTTGCTTATCTTCTTCTTTAGCCTCTAGCAACTCCCAAACCAGCATGCGGGAGCGTAATCATCGCCTGAAACTAATTAGCATAATGCAGCGGACATAAATATCCCTAGAAAATATTCCTATTCATGATTATCACAAATGAAAGATATTGAGACACAGCTTAGTCTTTTGTTAATCACCCTGTCATCTCAGATTTTCGAAATATGCTTTAAAGCCAACGCTAGACAAGCATTTGTGTAAGTTTATAATAACCTAGCATAGCATGCCTTGCTAAAAGCAATCAAATTAAATTGTTTACCTTTGATGAATTTTAGATGTTTTCACTCACGAGACTCCCAGGTAAATAGCCAAAGTTCATTTTTTCCCCAAAGATTATTTTTGTAGGCGAAACAGTTCCATTTGTTCTTCACGTTTGGCTGAGAAATGGCCCGGAAATTGTGGTCACCACAACGCCAAACTTTTTTCCAAATTAGCTCCATAATATCGACAGAAACATGGCAAACGTTGTTTAGAATCCAAGGTGTTTTTCTAATATCTATTCGATAATATATCCGTTGGGACAATTCCTTTTTCTCTAGGACCGATTGGAAATGGCTACCTCTGTACTTTACGTGAGAATCTCTCTCGGAGCCACCATGTGACCACTTGCGCAATGTGCCCCCATACGGCTAAGCTTCAACAGAAATGCGTAAAACTACGTCACAATGTTGTAGACACCTTGCGGAATACGTAGAAAGCGTAAGCTCATTGATGGTACATTCACAGCCATATAGGGAGTCATTGGAACGCAGCGCTTTCAAAACCTGGGGCACTTCCGGATTGGATTTTTCTCAGGCTTTCGCTTGCAACATCAGTTCTGTTATACTCACAGACAATATCTTTACAGTTTTGGAAATGTTAGAGTGTTTTCTATCCAAAGCTGTCAATTATATGCATAGTCTAGCATCTTTTCCTGAAAAAAATATCCCGTTTAAAATGGGAACGTTTTTTTTTTCAAAAATGACAATACTGTCCCTAGAGTTCCAAGAGGATTAAGCAATGGCTTTTTTCTGGCTACTCTTCAGTAAAGCCCAGCTCAAGTGGTCCTATGGACAGATACTCCAATCTCCACTGTGGAGCTTTGTCTCTTTGTTGCCTCTCTGATTAATGCCTTCCTTGCCTTGTTCTAGAGTTGTGGTGGACGGCCCTCTCTTGGCAGGTTTGTTGTGATTCTATATTCTTTAAATGTTTTAATAATGGATTTAATGGTGCTCTGTGGGATGTTCAACATTTTGGATATTTTTTCATAACCCAACCCTGATCTGTACTTCTCCACAACTTTGTCCCTGACCTGTTTGGAGAGCTCCTTGGTTTTCATGGTGCCGCTTGCTTGGTGGTGCCCCTTGCTTAATGGTGTTGCAGACTCTGGGGCCTTTCAGAGCAGGTGTATATGCACTAAGATCATGTGATACTTAGATTGCACACAGGTGGACTTTCACTAATTATGTCACTTCTGAAGGTAATTATTTGCACCAGATCTTTTGTAGGTGCTTTATAGCAAAGACGGTGAATACATATGAACCCACCACTTTTCCATTTTTGTTATATTTTTTTAATCAAGTTTATTTTTAAAATTCACTTCACCAATTTGGACTATTTAGTGTATGTCCATTATATGAAATCATAATCAAAATCAACTTAAATGACCGTTTGTAATGCAACAAAATAGGTAAAATGCCAAGGGTGATGAATACTTTTGCAAGACACTGTCTTGTCATACATCGATGCAAGCTTCAATGGAAAGTATGCAAAGAAATTTGACGCAACCACATAAAAAATGACATTTCCTAAACAAAGGTGGCTATTATTTGAGCTCAAGCGAGAGAAAATACATTCAGACTTTGGAATGAAATATTGTCTATTCACATCTCATATGTTATCTGATGCCAATATTTTATCTTGATATGTTAATAAATACATACTGTGTTAATTGTGGGATGTTTACCTGCCTACAAACCATAGATCACAAGCCCTTAATAAGAAGTCAATAGTGCTAACTGGCTAGCTACTACTGTTAGCTAGCCAGATGGCCACGAAGAATTGTTAGCTAGCTACCCTAGAAGTATTGACATCTAACTTGCATAACATTAGTTTTAGGTAATTTTTGCCATACTATCTGGTCAGCTACATTATTACGATTCACATATACAGTGCCTTGCGAAAGTATTCGGCCCCCTTGAACTTTGCGACCTTTTGCCACATTTCAGGCTTCAAACATAAAGATATAAAACTGTATTTTTTTGTGAAGAATCAACAACAAGTGGGACACAATCATGAAGTGGAACGACATTTATTGGTTATTTCAAACTTTTTTAACAAATCAAAAACTGAAAAATTAGGAGTGCAAAATTATTCAGCCCCCTTAAGTTAATACTTTGTAGCGCCACCTTTTGCTGCGATTACAGCTGTAAGTCGCTTGGGGTATGTCTCTATCAGTTTTGCACATCGAGAGACTGAAATTTGTTCCCATTCCTCCTTGCAAAACAGCTCGAGCTCAGTGAGGTTGGATGGAGAGCATTTGTGAACAGTAGTTTTCAGTTCTTTCCACAGATTCTCGATTGGATTCAGGTCTGGACTTTGACTTGGCCATTCTAACACCTGGATATGTTTATTTTTGAACCATTCCATTGTAGATTTTGCTTTATGTTTTGGATCATTGTCTTGTTGGAAGACAAATCTCCGTCCCAGTCTCAGGTCTTTTGCAGACTCCATCAGGTTTTCTTCCAGAATGGTCCTGTATTTGGCTCCATCCATCTTCCCATCAATTTTAACCATCTTCCCCGTCCCTGCTGAAGAAAAGCAGGCCCAAACCATAAAGCTGCCAACACCATGTTTGACAGTGGGTATGGTGTGTTCAGGGTGATGAGCTGTGTTGCTTTTACGCCAAACATAACGTTTTGCATTGTTGCCAAAAAGTTCAATTTTGGTTTCATCTGACCAGAGCACCTTCTTCCACATATTTGGTGTGTCTCCCAGGTGGCTTGTGACAATCTTTAAAATACACTTTTTATGGATATCTTTAAGAAATGGCTTTCTTCTTGCCACTCTTCCATAAAGGCCAGATTTGTGCAATATACGACTGATTGTTGTCCTATGGACAGTCTCCCACCTCAGCTGTAGATCTCTGCAGTTCATCCAGAGTGATCATAGGCCTCTTGGCTGCATCTCTGATCAGTCTTCTCCTTGTATGAGCTGAAAGTTTAGAGGGACGGCCAGGTCTTGGTAGATTTGCAGTGGTCTGATACTCTTTCCATTTCAATATTAGCGCTTGCACAGTGCTTCTTGGGATGTTTAAAGCCTGGGAAATCTTTTTGTATCCAAATCCGGCTTTAAACTTCTTCACAACAGTATCTCAGACCTGCCTGGTGTGTTCCTTGTTCTTCATGATGCTCTCTGTGCTTTTAACGGACCTCTGAGACTATCACAGTGCAGGTGCATTTATAGGGAGACTTGATTACACACTGGTGGATTGTATTTATCATCATTAGTCATTTAGGTCAACATTGGATCATTCAGAGATCCTCACTGAACTTCTGGAGAGAGTTTGCTGCACTGAAAGTAAAGGGGCTGAATAATTTTGCACGCCCAATTTTTCAGTTTTTGATTTGTTAAAAAAGTTTGAAATATCTAATAGATGTCGTTCCACTTCATGATTGTGTCCCACTTGTTGTTGATTCTTCACAAAAAAATACAGTTTTATATCTTTATGTTTGAAGCCTGAAATGTGGCAAAAGGTCGCAAAGTTCAAGGGGGCCGAAACTTTCGCAAGGCACTGTAGCTGATAATTGTGAAGCAAAATGCTTGCTTTGTGTATATCTAATTTCATCTCTATTGCCATTTTCCTGGCTGGAAGAAGGTTCAGTGTAAGTCCATAGTATGTCACTAGGGCTAACTGGCTAGCTAGCTAGCCACGAATAATTTGTACATAAACCTTGCATAACATTAGCTTTAAGTTATCGTTGCCTGTTTAACCAGTTAGCCAGGTACAATATTACAATTCACATATATCTGGCTGATAATTATGAAGTAAAATATTTGCTTTGTGTATATCATGTTGTTTCATCTATTGTTGCCATTGTCCTAGCTGGAAGAAGGTTCAGTAAATGGGTAGGTGCACCGTGAGGTAATACAGTAGATGGAGTGTGGGTGCTTCTGAAATGTAATGTTTTATGCGTTCTCTACACTCTTGTCCTCACAAGAAAGTAACCAAGAGAACACCTTTGGAGAATGCAATCAGAGCATGAGAGTGTGGAGAACAGTAGTATGTATATTGAGAAACACTCATAGTTAGCTGTGACCTTGTTGCTTGTTGGTGAACTTGGTATTTTTTTCATGGTTTTATGATCTGAAGAAACCATTCATTTATTATTCAGAAAACCATTTAAATAAGCATAAGGTAGGGAGGTGACCTTTGTGTCACTGAACATTTATAAAAACCTGCAGCTCACATACCTAACACAAAATGCACATAAAAGCAAGTCATGTCCACATATGCAACAAATAAGTGACTAATCATGCTCCACCTTTTCATTGTGGATTAAATCAATGTATCACACTCCAAATGACCTCGCCATGTTAACTGAAGAGTGACCCGGGTCGTGACCCAGACACCTAGCCATTCGACCCTTAAGAGGACTTAGAGCAGTTTTGGGTGGTTTCTCACCAGCATATACTGTAGGTTTAAATGAACCACTAAGCATCTCATTTAGCAGTTTTATATCCCTGGCTCGCCACATCTCCTTGTCATCCTTTTCTAAGGCAGTTGAGGTGTCAGACTGATGAAGGAAGACAGGAAAAACGTTCCATCAGTGACATCATAATGCCAGAAAGACATATCGAGATAAATTGTGGATGTAAATGCGTCTATTCAATCAAATGTATTGTAAATGTCAGTGAATGAGCATTCAGGCGGGACTCACGAGCCTCCAAAGGCTGTGGATATGTAACCCGATACCCCAGAGTCATCTGAGGAAAACTAAATTGAAACAGGAAAGTGCAGCTGTCAGACAGAACAATCGCGAAGAAGTTGATTTCTATGTGAATAACCTTGATACGCCTTGATAAAACCATTTAATTTTAACAAAAGTTCATAGGGGACTTAACATTTAAAAATGCGTGAGTAGTCATTTGAATGCTTTAGTAGTAGTCATCATGATGAATATAATCAACCTAACAACCAAGGGAGTCACATGGTCTATGGGGTGAAATGTATTGTGCAAACAACTAAATTAACCTCTGTTTCAATGTTGCTATGGTAATGTGCGGTCAGTGTTCACATAGCAACATGTCCAGAGGAGATGATATGCTTTATCCATTTTTGCTGCAGCGCTCTTCCCCCATTATTTCTGAACCATATTTTATACCTGACAATTATATCTGGTACCATCCCCAAGGTTTGAAACGCAACCCATGTACTCCCCCTTCACAAAGGTGGTGACCCTTACGACCTAAATAATCAACAGCATATTTCAGCTTTAATATTGAAGATAGATTGTGGCTTCCATCAATGTAATTGTCTGCATAATTTACAATCCCGCAAATATTTTCTGGGAAAATAGATATTTTCTATTTACTTTTCTTCTTCATTGTTTCCCCCTAACCCTATCATCCTTCCCCTAAATGGAGCAAACTAATGGACAACACTAAGGTTTCCACTTCCAGATATATACTGTACATACAGTACATTTTACAGACACAGTATACATTTACATGAATTATCTTGTTTATTTGTTATTTTTAACCACACCT
Organism: Oncorhynchus masou masou; assembly: GCF_036934945.1. Classification (NCBI taxonomy): domain Eukaryota; kingdom Metazoa; phylum Chordata; class Actinopteri; order Salmoniformes; family Salmonidae; genus Oncorhynchus; species Oncorhynchus masou. Next base: position 34,961,325 of record NC_088234.1, read on the forward strand.
TTCAACTCCCCTCAACCCCTCCCATCTATCTCTGAACAACACCCAGTTTTGATTATATTAGACATATAAAGTATTTTTAAACTGTGATATGGTGTTTCAGAAATGTCCTGAACCTTTGTACTCATAGTTTCTACAGATTACCATTTCAAAGGAAACACCGACGTTTGTGGAAATGTGAAGTGAATGTAGGAGAATATAACACATTAGAGCTGGTAAAAGATAATACAAAGGAAAATCCATGCGTTTTTTGTCTTTTTTTGTATCATCATTTTTGACATGTAAGAGAAAGGCCATAATACATTATTCCAGCCCATGGGCAATTCAGATTTTGGCCGCTAGATGGCAGCAGTGTGCGTGTAAAGTTTTAGACTGATCCAATGAACAATTGTATTTCTGTTCAAAATGTTGTATCAAGACTGCCCAAATGTGCCTAATTGGTTTATTAATAACTTTTCAAGTTCATTACTGTGCACACTCCTCAAACAATAGCATGGTATTATTTCACTGTAATAGTTATTGCAAATTGGACAGTGCAGTTAGATTAACAATAATTTCAGCTTTCTGCCAATATCAGATAAGTCTATGTCCTGGGAAATGTTCTTATTACGACCTTTGGACTCATCCATTGCTCGAGTTTCTTGGCCCAATCAAGAATTTTCTTCTTATTGGTGTGTTTTAGTAGTGGTTTCTTTGCAGCAATTCGACCATGAAGGCCAGATTCACGCAGTCTCCTATGAACAGTTGATGTTGAGATGTGTCTGTTACTTGAACTCTGAGAAGCATTTATTTGGGCTGCAATCTGAGGTGCAGTAAACTCTAATGAACTTATCCTCTGAAGCAGAGGTAACTCTGGGTCTTCCTTTCCCGTAGCGGTACTCATGAGAGCCAGTTTCATTGTAGCGCTTGGTGGTTTTTGAGATTGCACTTGAAGAAACGTTCCGTATTGACCGACCTTCATGTCTTAAAGTAATGATGGTCTGTCATTAATCTTTGCTTCTTTGAGCTGTTCTTGCCATTATATGACCTTAGTCTTTTACAAAATAGGGCTATCTTCTGTATACCACCCCTACCTTGTCACAACACAACTGATTGGCTTAAACACATTAAGGAAAGAAATTCCACAAGTTAACTTTTAACAAGATAAACCTGTTCATTGAAATGCATTCCAGGTGACTGTCATGAAGCTGGTTGAGAGAATGTCAAGAGTGTGCAAAGCTGTCATCAAGCTGTTATCTTCTGAATAAACTCTTAAAGACCTAGTAATATGGGGCTTCCCGGGTGGTGCAGTGGTTAAGGGTGCTGTACTGCAGCACCAGCTGTGCCACCAGAGACCCTGGGTTTGCTCCCAGGCTCTGTCATAACCGGCTGAGACTGGGAGATCCGTGGGGCAATGCACAATTGGCCTAGCGTCATCCGGGTTCATGAGGCCCTTGCCAGTAGGGACATCCTTGTCTCATCGCGCACCAGTGACCCCTGCGGTGGGCAGTGACACCTGTGGTGGGCCAGGCGCAGTGCGCACCAACCAAGGTTGCCTGGTGCAAGGTGTTTCCTCTGACACATTGGTGCGGCTGGCTTCCGGGTTGGATGCAAGCTGTGTTGACCTCTTGCATCGAGCAATCCCGTATCCGGGAGCAGAATCATAGTCTCAAGCTCATTACCATAACACAACGTTTCCTATTAATGAAAATTGCAAATGAAATAAATATATTGAAACACAAGCTTAACCTTTTGTTAACAACACTGTCATCTCAGATTCTCAAAATATGCTTTAACCTCTTGGAACTCTATTTTGTCACGAAAAGATGCTCGACTATGCATATAATTGACAGCTTTGGAAAGAAAACACTCTGACGTTTCCAAAACTGCAAAGATATTATCTGTGAGTGCCACAGAACTGATGCTACAGGCAAAACCAAGATGAAACTTCAAACAGGAAAAAAAAAAAAAAATTTTTTGAAGCTCTGTTTTCCAATGTCTCCTTATATGGTTGTGAATATGCGCCCTGAATGAGCCTACAATTTCTGCCATTTCCCCAAGCTGTCTGCAGCATTGTGACGTATTTGTAGGCATATCATTGGAAGATTGACCATAAGAGACCACATTTACCTGGTGTCCGCCCAGTGTCCTGCGTGGAAATTGTTTGCGTAAACTTCAGCTGCAAGTATTTTTCCATGTGATTCAGAGGAGAAAGCAGACTTCCTCGAACGATATATCAATGAAGAGATATGTGAAAAACACCTTGAGGATCGATTCTAAACAACGTTTGCCATGTTTCAGTCGATATTATGGAGTTAATTTGGAAAGGTTTGGCGTTTTGGTGACTGAATTTTCGTTTTTTTTTTGGTAGCCAAACGTGATGTACAAAACGGAGCGATTTCTCCTACACAAAGAATCTTTCAGGAAAAAAATAACATTTGCTATCTAACTGAGAGTCTCCTCATTGAAAACATCCGAAGTTCTTCAAAGGTAAATGATTTTATTTGATTGCTTTTCCGGTTTTTGTGAAAATGTTGCCCGCTAAATGCTACGCTAAATGCTACGCTAGCTATCAATACTCTTACACAAATGCTTGTTTTGCTATGGTTGAAAAGCATCTTTTGAAAATCTGAGATGACAGTGTTGTTAAGAAAAGGCTAAGCTTGAGAGATAGCATATTTATTTCATTTCATTTGCGATTTTTATGAATAGTTAACGTTGCGTTATGCTAATGAGCTTGAGGCTATAACTGGATACAGGTTTTTTTCGTAGCCAAACGTGAACAAAACGGAGCGATTTGTCCTACACAAATAATATTTTTTGAAAAACTGAACATTTGCTATCTAACTGAGAGTCTCCTTATTGAAAACATCTGGAGTTCTTCAAAGGTAAATGATTTTATTTGAATGCTTTTCTTGTTTTTGTGAAAATGTTGCCGGCTGAATTCTAGGCTTATAGCTATGCTAGCTATCAATACTCTTACACAAATGCTTGTTTAGCTATAGTTCAATAGCATATTTTGAAAATCTGAGATGACAGTGTTGTTAACCAAAGCAACACAAGCATTTGTGTAAGAGTATTGAGAGCATAGCATAGCAGGCAACATTTTCACAAAAACAAGAAAAGCATTCAAATAAAATCATGTACCTTTGAAGAACTTTGGATGTTTTCAATGACGAGACTCTCAGTTAGATAGCAAATGTTCATTTTTTCCCAAAATATTATTTGTGTAAGAGAAATAGCTCCATTTTGTTCATCCCGTTTGGCTAAGAAAAAACAAACAAAAATGCAGTCACTTACAACGCCAAACTTTTTTCCAAATTAGCTCCATAATATCGACTGAAACATGGTAAACGTTATTTAGAATCAATCCTCAAGGTGTTTTTCACCTATCTATTCGATAATCTATCAGTGGTGGCAGCTGGATTCTCATCAGAAACAAACGGAAAAGTACTGCAGCTGGAGATTACGCAATAATTGTGACGGAGGACACCAAGCTGTAAATGTACTCTTAGGGTCAATCTTCCAATGATATGCCTACAAATACGTCACAATGCTGCAGACACCTTGGGGAAAAAGTGGAAAAGGTAAGCTGACTCCTAGCTCCTCCACAGCCATATAAGTCATTCCCATGAGGTGGTTTCAAAAAATGCGGCACTTCCTGATTGTATTTTTATCTGGGTTTTTTCTGTAACATCAGTTCTGTGGCACTCACAGACAATATCTTTGCAGTTTTGGAAACACCAGAGTGTTTTCTTTCCAAAGCTGTCAATTATATGCATAGTCGAGCATCTTTTTGTGACAAAATATCTTGTTTAAAACGGGAACATTTTTCATCCAAAAATTAAAAGAGCGCCCCCTATATCGAAGGAGATAAGAAGCAGTGCGGCTTGGTTGGGTTGTGTATCGAAGGACGCATGACTTTCAACCTTCGTCTCTCCCGAGCCTGTACGGGAGTTGTAGCGATGAGACGAGATAGTAGCTACTAAACAATTGGATAGCATGAAATTGGGGAGAAAAAGGGGTAAAATAAAAATATATATATATTTTTTAAAGACCTAGTAATATTTTGCATCAATAGTAGTCAATATTAATCATCATCTTAATTCAGTCTCATCTGAAAGTTGTAATTTCTTGGTTATCTGCATGAACCCTGGCTAACAATTTGATTCAGCAATAGAAAATTGGGTTTAATTATTTATTTACTAAATACCTAACTAATTACACAGAATTACGCATAATTAAATCATAACTTGATTACAAATTACGTCATAAAGGAAAACGTCCCTATCGGGCAGAAAATATATGACAGCTTGTTACACAAAAGAAAAGGGTCTGGGTTTGAGTGAAAGAGCGGGAAGACTGAGGAACAAAGGGCAAAGCTGTGCTATACAGTATCTTATGCATTCTAAATTACCGCCCATTTGGAAAACGAAAATGCAATAAATATTTACTCTGAGCTGCGCTTCGGTAGGTTGGTGGTAGATGGAACTCTGTGTTGTCCAACCGAGTCCTTTGTCCTTTGGAGAATGTCTCTGGTTGTCAATTGTATACGTTGTAGTAACGTTGTTGTGTGATAGACGGGATACTCTGTCTGTTTCTTCCTAACCCTCATTTGCAGCGGCTGTTGCTAACTCAAAGTCTAGAAGGTATCACTTCTGTAGTGAATAAGAGTTCAAAGTTCATTCCATTCGCAACCAAAGCTCACGCTGATGTTGGCATCGTTCTGTAGTTATTATCTGAACCATTCTGACATCGGACCGCCGTCTCACATCCTCGGAACAGGAGGTTATATTGTTGTCCAGGGCTTATATAGGAAGGGAGAGGAGGGCATGGAGAGGAGGGCGTGTTTGAAAAGTTTTACAGCCCATATCCCTTCATAGGGGCGGGCCACTGATTGAGCAGAGCCCTATCTAATGAAAACCCAAATCTCACATTTTAGAAGCTAAAATCACATTTCATCCCATCACAAATAATGTCATATTCAAACATTTAAATTGAACAACAATTCCATGTGATTCCGATAACTCTGATGTGTAGACTTTCCACTGTAGAGTTTATATCATCTTATCATTGATGAGAATGTTTCAGATGACAACCGAACTGACATCACATTCATTAAGTACCACCGCATATGTTCAATTGGTCGGATGACCAGAATATAGTTCATTTCCCTCCACCTTCTGATGTTTCCAGAATCTCTATGTTAACCAAGGGTTTTGCAAATGTAACATCAGTAGGGGAGAGAGAAGAAAAAGGGGGGAGAGGTATTAGTGTTATCCAAACTCTTCGGATGCTATAGACAGAAGTTGGCAGATCAGCTATACCTACTTCAGAATAGTTCCAACGCCCTTGTGGGGGTTGTAGAGCAAAACAGTGAACACCATCATTTTTGTGAGAGTCTCATCTTTCCATAGCGTCTGAACGGTATGTAGACCAAACCGTTCGGACGTTACAAATGATTTTGTAAGAAGATCGATTTTCTGGATGTCTCATGGTCTGACAAACATTGCAATATCACTGTCACCTTTCACAGCAGACGTGGAAGAGCAACATCGGCGGATGTTGTAGAATGAGAAATCTCTAGCTTTAACTGACAGATTTTTATGGTGATTTTGTTATTAAGCTAATTCGATTTCTGTGGGAGTATGAACATTGACTCACACACATTTTCTGTATATTACATTTACAACCTTTCATATTTGCATGATTCCATAATTAATGTATATATTCATAAGATTATGTATCCCAATTATGAACCAGATAGATTAATAATGTGAAATAGAGAAACATTTATGATCTTATTATGGGTGCTAAAGAACACGCTGAAGACCTGTGTGACATAGTTCAATGCTACATTACATCCAAAGTTGTTTGTCCATGTCCCCCACTCATTTTACCACCTCCAAATTACTGGGGGAATTTATTGCTGGAGTGATCCTGGACTTTTTCAACAATAGGGATAACGTACACAGAAGACAGCAACGCTATTAACCTGCCCATCTCATTCGCTCACTAAGGCTAGCGAACGCAGACCCTTTCTCCAGCACACAGTGCCTGGCTGTGAAGGATCCTTCTACTCCTAACACCTACACATTAAATAGGCTATTGAGAGAGGGGAACCTCTTCCTTTTGTGTGGGGTTAGCAACTGAAAGAATATATGAAAAGCCGACTAAAAGAGCTTCAAACATGACTATTGTTGCTGTAGGGTTGCACTGTGGCCTTCAACAATGGTATTTAGGCAGTACAAAATACATATTTCTATTTCATTCAACATTCTGTCTCTCTCTCTACTATATGTGATGCATCAACTTAAATAATGCATTCAAAAGTGTAGAATAAAACCTGTGTGCATATTGGAGATTAAATGGTAACCTGCTGAGAAGAAACAATCTTCCATCAAATCAAACCATACATGTCTTGATATGGCTCTCTCATCCATTCATAAATCAATAGTCATTCCGCAGCATGCTCACCTTTAGTTTATGAGAATATTGCAGTGCTGCATGTTTAGCAAAATACAGTACTGTCTTAGGAAAAAAAGGGTTACAAAAGTGTTCTTCGGCTGTCCCCATAGGATAACCCTTTTTGGTTCCAGTTAGAACCCAAAAGGGTTCCATGTAGAACCCTCTGTCGCAAAATATTCTACATGGAACCAAAAGGTTTCTACCTGCAACTAAAAAGGGCTCTTCAAAGTGATCTCCTATGGCAGGGTTCCCCAACTTGCAGCCCGCATGGGACCTGACTGAGGACCTTCTGTGATGAGGAAGTCATTGTTTTGACCCAGATGAAGCCAAGCTGCATTCAGAAAAAGTAAGTACCAATTCATGTTCTGTTCTGTTCTGTTCTGTTGATCGAGCATTGTCTGAAATGAAGTTGTAGGGGACGGAGCAAATTACACAGTAATAAGCATAATTAGCACCATAAAGTTGTTTGCTGATTTCAATGTAGCAAATTGCCTCCTTATATCATATTCCTATTACTTTTCCAATGAGAGAGAGCGAGAGAGCTCGTCATTTTTTTACTATGGTGTATTTATACTCCCTGAAGTCTTTGACCTCGATTTGTGAACATTGTTTTGAGCATTTTTTCCCAGTTATGGTTTTGCTTCCAATGAATTCAAATTAAGAGGGTTGGAAAGTTTTTTATTTCAACCTGGCTAAACTTTTGTACTGTTTATTAACAACCACAACTATTATCCCTTGTTTCGCTATCTACCTTAACATCTCTCCTTTCAAATTCATCCATCCCTCCTATCTGTGCCTCATAGGCTTCCACTACAAAGGGACTCCAGACACTTTCAAATATCTTCCACTGATCTCCTCCTACAGATACTGACCCACGTGGGATCCCTCTACTAATCACTTTTCAGACTCACTCTGGGGCTGGAAGGCAGAGCGATAAAGAGAGCCCCTGGCTTTACTCGGGCCTTACCGGGCCTCTGTGCCTCTGTCTTTGCCTTAGCAGTGAGAGACAGAAAGGGGCTTCAAAGTGGGTTTGAAATCGCCTTTTGTCAGTCTATAGAATATTATACTTCAGTCATACCATCCTACTGTCCATCTGTTGACCTATAATGAGAGCATTATAGGAAAATATGACTGGAAAATCACCTCAATGCAATGTAAACTGTGTTTCATTTTCTCGCCAAAGTAAACGGTGGTGGATGTTGTTTTATTTCCACTATCTCCCAATAGGGTATAATATGTAGAGGAATCTGATAAATGCAGGAGCCCAGAGAGGCTCTCAATGGTGTGCGTACTGGGAGCAGAGTCAGGTGTAGGAGAGCAGAGAGTTGTGAACCGGTGCACACTTTATTTAGGCAGGAGAAACCAACAGACGGACGCCACTGCGTTGAAATCCCCATCCAATATGCCAAAGTGCAAAAACGCACAACAATAAAGTACAAACAAATAAACATACCTCGTGAATATAAAACACGGAATAAACGCATACCAGAATTAGCACGTCAAAAATGACACAATAACACACAAAGACATGAGGGGGAACAGAGGAATATATACATGAGGATTGATTGGGGAATGAAAACCAGGTGTGCAGGGAACAAGAAAAAATGAATGGATAAATTAAAAATGGAGCGGCGATGGCTAGAAAGCCGGTGAATTCGACCGCCGAACACCGCCCGAACAAGGAGAGGAGCCAACTTTGGTGTGACAGAGGCCAGTTTCTCGTAGATGCTTCGAATTTACAATTACACATTTCATTACCATTTTACTTTGCCTGTGTATCTTGGAGCGTCTTCTGTTGTTGCATACACTCCCTGTACATAATCATGTGGGTCCTGACAGGGGGAAAACGAAAACAGACAGGTGCAAGGGTAGGGGGGCAGTTGTAGGTTGACAAGATGGTACATGTTTCTGTGTGCACACACATGTCCATGTGCGTGCATGTATGTGTGCTAGCATTTGTGTTTGTGTGCATGCTGTGTGTGTGCTGTGCATGTACTCTATGTATGTGTGCCTGAATGCATCAATATTTGTGTGTGTTTGTGATTAAGATAGAGGTGAAAGCATTCAGTGATGGTGCGAACAAGGTTTTCCCAGTAGCAGCAGCACACAGCATTCCAGTCTGGATCTTTTAATGTCTCCTCTTCAGACTTGACTGACACTCTCCTCCGTAAGCCTGCCAAATCCAAATCATGAATTAATATTGTAGGCATATGTAACAATGAATTTCACAGATAAGGAGGGACGAGGTGAGTGCGATTAAGGGTGTGCGCGAGTGTACATTGAAGAGAGATATAGGAGGAGTGTGTGTGTGCTCATTTGTGTGTGTGTGTGTGTGTGTGTGTGTGTGTGTCTTCGAGTGTGTGCGTGTTTACCTGAGTATGTGTGTACATACATGTGTGTGTGTGTGTGTGTGTGTGTGTGTGTGTGTGTGTGTGTGTGTGTGTGTGCGTGCGTGCGTGCGTGCGTGTGTGCGCGTGCGTGCATGCGTGTGTGTGCATGATGTACAATTGCATTCAATAAAAATGACACTCCCCCTACAATCAAAGATGGGATGATTTTGATACTGCTGTGGGGTTGCTTTGCTCCCTTTGGCAATAGTGGCCTTGAACGTGCACAAGGCATTACGAAATCAGCAGAAAATCAGGTGTATTTTAGTCCAATGATCAACCTAATGTCCAAAAATCGCACATCAAAGGCACCCTGGAATGGTTCAAGAAGAAATGCTGGAGTGTTCTGGAGTGGCCAGTGAAGAGTCCAGATCTGAATCAAATCCGTAACCTATGGCTTGAGCTGAAAACGACAGTTGCTGTAGGGCACTGCTCAAACACTGAACAATTTGAGTAGTTTGCTGCTGAAGATTGGGCTAAAAAGGCCAGTTGAAAGTTGCAGCATGCTAATTGATGACTACACAAAGCATTTGCTGTGCAACCAAGTAATAGCTCTGGGGTTCCAATAATTTTGTCCATGCCATGTCTTTATTTTCTCAATTAATATTGTAAAATTATTTTGGGGGGATGAATTTGAACGTATTTCAGAAGAAATAGGGAATTATTTAAGAAAAATGCAAGGGTATCACCATATTTAGCCATAACTGTGTATGTGTTTGTATGTGTGTGTGTGTGTGTGTTTACCTGTGTGTGCGTGTGTGCACGTAGATGTCGTAGGGTAGATGTCTCTGTGTAGCTTTGTCTTTCTGTGTGTGCGCGTTGGTGGAGGGTACCATTCAAATCTTGAAGACTTAGAGCAGTTAGATAATAGATAATTGGCCCTCTTTCTGGGACTCTGGGACTCACCCACAAACAGGACCAAGCCTGGCCAGTTGAGGAGTGACGGACTGGAGGGGTCACAAGGTCACAAAAAGTTATATTTCTCTACTAGCCTGGTCACACCAGATCCACTGCAGTATTATACATTTGATCAGGTACCAAGGGCTGCAGGAAATGCCTTCAATACTGTCCACTAGCAGCAACGTGAGCAGGGAGTTGTGGATAGGGATAGAGGAAGCGCTTGAGTCTAATCCATCAATTAAAGGTAGATATACTGTATCAGGTTCTTTTTGGGCTGCATCTCAATCCACTGCATCATCCAATGCCACCCTTCCGCATCTGCGGTGAAAGGTGGCAGAGCAAGAATGGTGTTTGTCAGACCATGAGACGTCCCAAAAAACTGGTCTTCTTAAGAAAACGTTGGTAGCATCCAAACGTTTTGGTCACGTTTTGCTCTACAACTTCTGTCTCTAGCGTCCAGACAGTTTGGGCTACAGACTATGGAAAGGTGAGACTCTCATGTAGCCGTGTACCAGTATTCAGACCCCTTGATTTTTTTTCACAATTTGTTACATTACAGCCTTATTCTAAAATGGATTAAATAAACATTTTATCCGTCAATCTACAAACATTTCCCCATAATGACAAAGTGACAGCAGGATTCTATACATTTTTGCCAATGAAATATGTATTTTTTTACATAAGTATTCAGACACTTTGCTATGAGACATGTAGGTAGAGTTAAAATGACAATGCATAGATCATAAACAGAGAGTAGAAGCAGTGTAAATATGGGGACGGGGGTGGTGGGTGGTGGGGTAGGACAATGCAAATAGTCTGGATATTCTGGGTATTCCATTTACATTTACATTTAAGTCATTTGGCAGACACTCTTATCCAGAGCGACTTACAAATTGGTGAATTCACCTTTTTTTCCATTTCAATAGCTGTTCAGGAGTCTTATAGCTTGGGGGTAGAAGCTGTTAAAGCGTCCAGGTTAGAGTCCCACTCCTTGAAAGCGGCAGCTCTACCCTTTAGCTCAGTGTGGATGTAATCCTGTAATCCTGCAATCCTTAGCTTCCGGTTGGGGTATGTATGTACGGTCACTGTGGGGACGACATCATTGATGCATTTATTGATGAAGCCAGTGACTGTTGTGATGTACTCCTCAATAACATTGGAAGAATTCCGGAAAGATTTCCAGTCTGTGCTATCAAAACAGTCCTGTAGCTTAGCATCTGAGTCATCAATCAGGTATTTATTGTAGACTGGCCAGACGGAAGCCAGTTGGAGTTTGCCAAAAGGAACCTAAAGGACTCTCAGACCATGAGGAACAAGATTATGATATGTACACTACACTTTGATTATGATATTATGATATGTACACTTCTGGCGCCGACAGAGATGGCCGCCTCGCTTCGCGTTCCTAGGAAACTATGCAGTTGTTATTTCTTACATTAGTACCCCAGGTCATCTTAGGTTTCATTACGTACAGTCGAGAAGAACTACTGAATATAAGATCAGCGTCAACTCACCATCAGTACGACCAAGAATATGTTTTTCGCAACGCGGATCCTGTGTTCTGCCTTACAAACAGGACAACGGAATGGATTGCATGCAGCGACCCAAAAAAACGACTCCGAAAAAGAGGGAAACGAGGCGGTCTTCTGGTCAGACTCCGGAGACGGGCACACCGTGCACCACTCCCTAGCATTCTTCTTGCCAATGTCCAGTCTCTTGACAACAAGGTTGATGAAATCCGAGCAAGGATAGCATTCCAGAGAGGGACATCAGAGACTGTAACGTTCTGTGCTTCACGGAAACATGGCTCACTGGAGAGACGCTCTCGGATGCGGTGCAGCCAGCGGGTTTCTCCACGCATCGCGCCGACAGAAACAAACACCTTTCTGGTAAGAAGAGGGGTGGGGGCGTATGCCTTATGGCTAACGAGACATGGTGCGATGAAAGAAACATACAGGAACTCAAATCCTTCTGTTCACCTGATTTAGAATTCCTCACAATCAAATGTAGACCGCATTATCTACCAAGAGAATTCTCTTTGATTATAATCACAGCCGTATATATCCCCCCCCCCAAGCAGACACATCGATGGCTCTGAACGAACTTTATTCAACTCTTTGCAAACTGGAAACCATTTATCCGGAGGCTGCATTCATTGTTGCTGGGGATTTTAACAAGGCTAATCTGAAAACAAGACTCCCTAAATTTTATCAGCATATCGATTGCGCAACCAGGGGTGGAAAAACCTTGGATCACTGTTACTCTAACTTCCGTGACGCATATAAGGCCCTGCCCCGCCCCCTTTCGGAAATGCTGACCACGACTCCATTTTGCTGATCCCTGCCTACAGACAGAAACTGAAACAAGAAGCTCCCACGCTGAGGTCTGTCCAATGCTGGTCCGACCAAGCTGACTCCACACTCCAAGACTGCTTCCATCACGTGGACTGGGACATGTTTCGTATTGCGTCAGATAACAACATTGATGAATACGCTGATTCGGTGTGCGAGTTCATTAGAACGTGCGTTGAAGATGTCGTTCCCATAGCAACGATTAAAACATTCCCTAACCAGAAACCGTGGATTGATGGCAGCATTCGCATGAAACTGAAAGCGCGAACCACTGCTTTTAATCAGGGCAAGGTGTCTGGTAACATGACCGAATACAAACAGTGCAGCTATTCCCTCCGCAAGGCTATTAAACAAGCTAAGCGTCAGTACAGAGACAAAGTAGAATCTCAATTCAACGGCTCAGACACAAGAGGCATGTGGCAGGGTCTACAGTCAATCACGGACTACAGGAAGAAACCCAGCCCAGTCACGGACCAGGATGTCTTGCTCCCAGGCAGACTAAATAACTTTTTTGCCCGCTTTGAGGACAATACAGTGCCACTGACACGGCCTGCAACGGAAACATGCGGTCTCTCCTTCACTGCAGCCGAGGTGAGTAAAACATTTAAACGTGTTAACCCTCGCAAGGCTGCAGGCCCAGACGGCATCCCCAGCCGCGCCCTCAGAGTATGCGCTGACCAGCTGGCTGGTGTGTTTACGGACATATTCAATCAATCCCTATACCAGTCTGCTGTTCCCACATGCTTCAAGAGGGCCACCATTGTTCCTGTTCCCAAGAAAGCTAAGGTAACTGAGCTAAACGACTACCGCCCCGTAGCACTCACTTCCGTCATCATGAAGTGCTTTGAGAGACTAGTCAAGGACCATATATCACCTCCTCCCTACCTGACACCCTAGAACCACTCCAATTTGCTTACCGCCCAAATAGGTCCACAGACGATGCAATCTCAACCACACTGCACACTGCCCTAACCCATATGTGAGAATGCTGTTCATCGACTACAGCTCGGCATTCAACACCATAGTACCCTCCAAACTCGTCATCAAGCTCGAGACCCTGGGTCTCGACCCCGCCCTGTGCAACTGGGTACTGGACTTCCTGACGGGCCGCCCCCAGGTGGTGAGGGTAGGTAACAACATCTCCTCCCCACTGATCCTCAACACTGGGGCCCCACAAGGGTGCGTTCTGAGCCCTCTCCTGTACTCCCTGTTCACCCACGACTGCGTGGCCACGCACGCCTCCAACTCAATCATCAAGTTTGTGGACGACACAACAGTGGTAGGCTTGATTACCAACGACGACGAGACGGCCTACAGGGAGGAGGTGAGGGCCCTCGGAGTGTGGTGTCAGGAAAATAACCTCACACTCAACGTCAACAAAACTAAGGAGATGATTGTGGACTTCAGGAAACAGCAGAGGGAACACCCCCCTATCCACATCGATGGAACAGTAGTGGAGAGGGTAGCAAGTTTTAAGTTCCTCGGCATACACATCACAGACAAACTGAATTGGTCCACTCACACAGACAACATCGTGAAGAAGGCGCAGCAGCGCCTCTTCAACCTCAGGAGGCTGAAGAAATTCGGCTTGTCACCAAAAGCACTCACAAACTTCTACAGATGCACAATCGAGAGCATCCTGGCGGGCTGTATCACCGCCTGGTACGGCAACTGCTCCGCCCTCAACCGTAAGGCTCTCCAGAGGGTAGTGAGGTCTGCACAACGCATCACCGGGGGCAAACTACCTGCCCTCCAGGACACCTACACCACCCGATGTTACAGGAAGGCCATAAAGATCATCAAGGACATCAACCACCCGAGCCACTGCCTGTTCACCCCGCTATCATCCAGAAGGCGAGGTCAGTACAGGTGCATCAAAGCTGGGACCGAGAGACTGAAAAACAGCTTCTATCTCAAGGCCATCAGACTGTTAAACAGCCACCACTAACATTGAGTGGCTGCTGCCAACACACTGACACTGACTCAACTCCAGCCACTTTAATAATGGGAATTGATGGGAAATGATGTAAATATATCACTAGCTACTTTAAACAATGCTACCTTGCATAATGTTACTTACCCTACATTATTAATCTCATATGCATACGAATATACTGTACTCTATATCATCGACTGCATCCTTATGTAATACATGTATCACTAGCCACTTTAACTATGCCACTTTGTTTACATACTCATCTCATATGTATATACTGTACTCGATACCATCTACTGTATCTTGCCTATGCTGCTCTGTACCATCACTCATTCATATATCCTTATGTACATATTCTTTATCCCCTTACACTGTGTATAAGACAGTAGTTTAGGAATTGTTAGTTAGATTACTTGTTGGTTATTACTGCATTGTCGGAACTAGAAGCACAAGCATTTCGCTACACTCACATTAACATCTGCTAACCATGTGTATGTGACAAATAAAATTTGATTTGATTTGATTTGATTATCTTATCTGATGAAACCAAGATTGATGCCTACAGTGAAGCATGGTCTTGGAAGCATCATGCTGTGGAGATTTATTTCAGCGGCAGGGATAGGGAGACTAGTCAGGATCGAGGGAAATATGAACGGAGCTAAGTACAGAGACATCCTTGAAGGACCTCAGACTGAGGAGAAGGTTCAACTTACAACAGGACAACAACCCTAAATCTTCACTCCCCATCCAACCTGACAGAGCTTGCAGAGAACAACGGGAGAAACTCCCCTAATACAGGTGTGCCAAGCTTGTAGTGTCACACCCAAGAAGACTGAAGGCTGTAATCGTTGCCAAAGGTGCTTAAACAAAGTACAGGGTCTGAATACTTATGTAAATGTGATATTTAATTATATAATATTTTGTATACATTTAGAAAACCTGTTTTTGCTTTGTCATTATGGTCTATTGTATGTAGATTGATGAAGGACATTTTTTAAAATACTTTTTAGAATAAGGATTACATGTAACAAAATGTGGAAAAAGTCAAAGGGTCTGAATACTTTCCGAATGTGCTGTATACTGTATATGGAGATAGTTTAGTTCCTAAAATAACTGGTTAAATTCCTTTATATTTTTTAACTATCTGTTGTATGAATTCAATGTATTTCTATGAGCTAATAGCAGTGAGACCAAATTCAATGTTTTATCCCCCCAAAAATGTGTAATACATTTTTTTTATACCTTAATGGGTCCTAAAATTCTATATAAAATAGCTAAATGATCCTTGGTATGAGCATCTTGAAACAATTCCATATGTTAGCTTAGTAAAATTTGAGATTGCCTAAAATCAAGTTCAATGCCTGCTTTTTGATTAATATGTCAATCAGAATATAGAGTCAGAGTCTTTTGTTTATAGAGTCAGAGCCTTATCATTTACATTTTGGGTCAAACTACTCGTCTCCATTTTCCATGTCCTATAACTTGTAAGCCATTGATTGTTGTATTCTTTTGACAATACGGAGCCAAGCAGAGTCGAGTTGTACCACCATAATTGCTGGACCTGTGCTTAAAAGTTCAGTGTGGGTCGGCCCAATAGTGTCAGTCAGTTATTACTTTGTTACTTTCCCCTCTGTATGTCCTATATACAGTGGGGCAAAAAAGTATTTAGTCAGCCACCAATTGTGCAAGTATTCCCACTTAAAAAGATGAGAGGCCTGTAAATGTTCATCATAGGTACACTTCAACTATGACAGACTAAATGAGAAAAAATCATCCAGAAAATCACATTGTAGGATTTTTTAACATTTATTTGCAAATTATGGTGGAAAATAAGTATTTGGTCGATAACAAAAGTTTATCTCAATACTTAGTTATATAACCTTTGTTGGCAATGACAGAGGTCAAACGTTTTCTGTAAGTCTTCACAAGGTTTTCACATACTGTTGCTGGTATTTTGGCCCATTCCTCCAAGCAGATCTCCTCTAGGGCAGTGATGTTGTGGGGCTGTTGCTGGGCAACACGGACTTTCAACTCTCTCCAAAGATTTTCTATGGGGTTGAGATCTGGAGACTGGCTAGGCCACTCCAGGACCTTGAAATGCTTCTTACGAAGCCACTCCTTCGTTGCCCGGGCGGTGTGTTTGGGATCATTGTCATGCTGAAAGACCCAGCCACGTTTCATCTTCAATGCCCTTGCTGATGGAAGGAGGTTTTCACTCAAAATCTCACGATATATGGCCCCATTCATTCTTTCCTTTACACGGATCAGTCGTCCTGGTCCCTCTGCAGAAAAACAGCCCCAAAGCATGATGTTTCCACCCCCATGCTTCACAGTAGGTATGGTGTTCTTTGGATGCAACTCAGCATTCTTTGTCCTCCAAACACGACGAGTTGAGTTTTTACCAAAAAGTTATATTTTGGTTTCATCTGACATTCTCCTGATCTTCTTCTGGATCATCCAAATGCTCTCTAGCAAACTTCAGACGGGCCTGGACATGTACTGGCTTAAGCAGGGGGACACGTCTGGCACTGCAGGATTTGAGTCCCTGGTGGTGTAGTGTGTTACTAATGGTAGGCTTTGTTACTTTGGTTCCAGCTCTCTGCAGGTCATTCACTAGGTCCCCCCGTGTGGTTTTGGGATTTTTGCTCACCGTTCTTGTGATCATTTTGACCCCACGGGGTGAGATCTTGCGTGGAGCCCCAGATCGAGGGAGATTATCAGTGGTCTTGTATGTCTTCCATTTCCTAATAATTGCTCCCACAGTTGATTTCTTCAAACCAAGCTGCTTACCTAGTGCAGATTCAGTCTTCCCAGCCTGGTGCAGGTCTACAATTTTGTTTCTGTTGTCCTTTGACAGCTCTTTGGTCTTGGCCATAGTGGAGTTTGGGGTGTGACTGTTTGAGGTTGTGGACAGGTGTCTTTTATACTGATAACAAGTTCAAACAGGTGCCATTATTACAGGTACCGAGTGGAGGACAGAGGAGCCTCTTAAAGAAGAAGTTACAGGTCTGTGAGAGTCAGAAATCTTGCTTGTTTGTAGGTGACCAAATACTTATTTTCCACCATAATTTGCAAATAAATTCATTAAAAATCCTACAATGTGATTTTCTGGATTTTCTTTTCTCCTTTAGTCTGTCATTTTTGAAGTGTACCTGTGATGAAAATGACAGGCCACTCTCATATTTATAAGTGGGAGAACTTTCACAATTGGTGGCTGACTAAATACTTTTTTGCCCCACTGTATCACCCTCTCATAATCCAGCCAATGTATTCCTGTCCCCTGGCATTCACAGCCCTGCTTTTGTTTTGGGGGTGGGGGGGGTGGTCTGGGGGTCACAGTGGGCTAGACACATTCATAAAACCATGCTTTTGAGATAGACAACTTTTTATGGGCATAATTTGAAATTGGCACTGGGGGGGGGTTAAAGTGGAGGGGTGTAGGGAGGAACGATTAGGGGGTAGGTGGAGTGTTTGTGAAGCTCAGTTGGCTGGTTCCTAATGGAACTATATGTTGAACTTGTACTGTTCACTTATTACCCAGCGTAGCAGGAGTAGACAGGTGGGGGGTTAGGGGGTGGAGCGTTATGGGGGGCTGTTCCAGAGTGATTTTTCTTGGCCAAAAAGTTATCTCCTCTTTCACAAATAGCTGGGCAGAATCCCCCCTCCATTAGTAGGCACAGAGATAAAAGAACAAGGGAGAGAAAGGAATATAGAGTAGACACCTGCATGTCTAATTTAACACATACTGTATTAGTCCACAGTCCTCTCGTAATGTACTGTACAGGCTCGGCCATTTGTTTTATATAACATGTAAACTGCAAACAATCACAGATGCGATACATTATGGATAATATCCAATAAAGTCTGAGAGGAACGTTACTGAGGCAAGCAGAATCCCTCCGCAACTCCTCTGAGAGCATTAGCATTTCTCCCTGTGGGCAGAAATTGGTATTTGAAGGTGAGAGAGCGAGAGACAGAGAGAGCGTGAGAGAGGCCGAAGCCATTTGGATTGAGCCTTAGTTTCCAAGATTATTTTCAAAGTGCTATGTTATAGAAGGTTATAGATGCCATTAACTCAATTTCCCCAAAAGATAAAAGAAAGCTAAATGTATTTTGCCAGTGATCAAAACACTTTTTTTCTTTGTTCCTGGAAAGGTGTTGAGGGGTTGAGGCATGTCAGTTTACTGCATTTTCAACCATGTGTTATGTATTGGGGGGGGAAGACCTCGTGGCATCCGGGTAAGGGGTTCTCCTACTGTGCCGGGGTACAAGGGCTCTCAGGGTAATTTCATGCACGTCACCTTTTTCTAATTTAACTGCATTTTAAATGAGAAAGTATTGTAGTGCATGCCTTCTCTTTGTCTTGCCCTCGCCATCTGTCTCTAGCTTTTCCCTCTGTCTACAGTTGAAGTTTGTGTGTTTTCGCGCATGCATGCATTAAACTTCAACTGTAGACAGAGAGAAAAGGTATGCGTGAACAGACACACAACATTCCATTATGGTTACTGATCATATAATCCAAAGTGTCTAATCACAGCTCTCCATTCTGAAACTTAATGTGATACTTCAGGATATTGTCAATGAAGCCCTGTATCTACTTCCCCAGTGTCAGATGAACTTGTAGATACCATTTTTATGTCTCTGCATGCAGTTTCAAGGAAGTTGCTTACTATCGTTAGCTCAACTGCTAACTACGATGAGCGCAATGACTGGAAATCTATGGTAACATGCATACATGCAGTTATATAGCACTGGCTCACAAAACTACCTTCAACTTCCTTCATACTGGATGCAGAGACATACAAATGGTATCAATGAGTTCATCTGACTCTGGGGAAGTAGATAAAGGGCTTAATTGCCAAAATCCCAAAGTATCCCTGTAACCTATACCAACTTCTGATTGGTGGGAAGTTACCAACGACCTCTGTTCCAGTAATGGGATTGGTTGAGCAGAATAGACAAAGGGAGACAGAGTAATCATGGCTATGGTGACCGGGTTAATTTGAGCTGTCTCTCTCCCAGAGAAAGGTAGTCTTTGAGATGTGACACTTCCTAGATATTATCTCATCTTCTCCGCCATAATGACATCTGTGGGCTCCTTTCCTATTATTTTCCAGAAATGTGACATCTAAAAATAACACAAAGTATGCTGGGAATTAAGGGAGAATATTGCTCATATATCCTGAGTGAGATCTAACTACCGGGATACGGCGGGGTTTAGGTCATATTGGACTGTCTTGTTCCGATGAATTTCATCTAATGTACATATACAGCAGTCTTTCTATTATAAGTATGCTTCAGATTAAAAAGGCTTTAAAACCTTCTGTCCATACCGAGGCTAAAATGCAAGACAAGAAAAAATGTTGTGTCCATAAAAATAACTTGATTTTCAGAAGAGACAAAACAGGGCATATTCTGTCTCGTGAAGATTTAATGAAAAGTGAAGAAAATTACCTTCAAGGTCAAAGCAGCGATGAGTCTTACATTTTTTTCCCTCCCGAGTGGCACAGTGGTCTAAGGCACTGCATCTCAGTGCAAGAGGTGTCACTACAGTCGCTGGTTCACATCCAGCCATGATTGGGAGTCCCATAGGGCAGCACACAATTGGCCCTGCGTCGTCTGGAGTAGGCCGTCATTGTGAATAAGAATTTGTTCTTAACTGACTTGCCTGGTACTGACTTGCCTATAAAAATTAAAGGTGATAATCGTGAGAGGCTTTTAAGGAGTATCAGCGCTGAACCATGGGACGCCTCACAACCACACAGGTCAATGCCATTATTAATGGCCTACTGTTGAAAGCAAAGCACTCCTTAAAACGAAGGAGAATACATTTTATTCTTCCCCTACTTCAGCCCCTGAGCGTGGTGGCTTGACTTTCTAAATCCACCAGCCCGTCACTCTCCTTTTCCTCTATTTACCGGTCATGCTGAAAACATTTTATTGTGGTCGTCGAGCAGTGCTGCCTCGAAAGGAGAAAGGGAAAAAGAATGTGTTGGGGTTTGAGAGAGACAAAAGAAAGAGAGAGAGGACAAAGAAAAGGGCGGCAAAAAATGGTGGCTTTTAAAAAGGTTTTTGCAGAACCATTAGGCTTTGACAAGGAAAAAGAGAAAGAGGTGGGAAATGGAAAAAATAGTCTGGAATCAGAGCTAAGATGGCGGCTTGAATATGGCGGCTCCAAATATCTCATGAAACTAACTACTGTAAATAATACCACTTTTCACGGACACTGATCTGCTCACTCGTGAGCAATAACATCAAAGTCAGATAAAAACCGAAAACACATTTAAGGCTTGACAAATACTACCAAACCTGTGAACGTTGGATCATCCGAACACACACCTCTGTAAACGTGGAGAACCAAGTGCAAAAATAAAACAGCTGGACTCAATATCTATGCCTTTCACCTGCTAATATCAATAAATAAGAAACTAGACGTACTTGGCTTACTCCATAAAAATATACAGTACATGAAGACGAGCCTTGAAATGAGTGATGAAAAAGCAGTGACTCTAGAGAAACAAACTAACCAGCTAAAAGGTCCTGTGAATACTATCGAAACTAACGTTATCAAACAAAAAAAGAGAGAACAAGTTTCTAAGAGAATCCTTACTTGAAATACAAACTCCATCTACAGTTGCAAGAATATCTGGTGTTTACTGGTATCCAAGAGAAGGATGGTGAAAATCCAAAACATGTAAAGTTAACCTTTTCACATGTGAGTTCCAAATATCTCTAACGGCCGCCACAGCGTGATTTTTTATTTTTTATTTCAAATTATTACCTAACAACAGTTTAAATTGAGGTGGGTTCCGCCTCCTCATTGATTCACATAGTATTAGCTCATTTTAGCATTCGGGACAATTTATGTTTGAGGCTTTACTGAGCCATGTAAACTTCTCTCTTCGAGGAGAGCCCACTGCACTTCACACATATTTGTGCAGATCAAGTATGCATATATTTGCGCAGTCTTGCAAGAATTGGAACATTTTCTTGCTGGCACTCGCTTTGCCTTCCTTGTTGTCCTTACAAATAATAACTTTGGACAGGTGTGTGTTCCTATCAAAGTAAGTTCCTTATTTTCTGTATATCTTTTTGTCGTTTCTACTGTAGGAGCATACATTACATTACATTTACATTTAAGTCATTTAGCAGACGCTCTTATCCAGAGCACACTATGTATGAATGCATGGAGCATTACAGTTTTATTCACATGTTTTCAAGGACTAGTGACATATAATGCATTCCGATTATTGCATATATTGTAATGGACATATATGATGTGTGTAAAGTACTTTTTTGAAAGCTGTATGGATTATAATGAGATTTTGGAGGCTGTGAATTTTCGCAGCTTTTTGTTAAAAATCGCGCAAAATTTCAACGTCCTGCTAGTCATGCCAGGAATATAGTATATTCATATGATTAGTATGTGTGGATAGAAAACACTCTGAAGTTTATAAAACTGGTTGAATCATGTCTGTGACTATAACAGAACGTGTGTAGGAGGCAAAATCCCAATAAAAAAAATATATCAATCCGCCAGTCTGTATTGTCTATGGCAAGGGAAAATAGATAGCGTCCGGTTTACAGTTCCTACAGCTTCCGCACGATGTCGCCAGTGTTGGGAATTGTGTTGAAGTTAATCCTTGGTCAAATGAGAAATAGGCACTTCCTGTCGTTGAGTACACCCGAGGAAGTTATGAAAGGGAGAATATGGACGATGATTTCAAGACTTGCTGCTATTGAATACAGATCGCCCCGTGATCAAATTGATCGATTATTAACGTTTACTAATACCTAAAGTTGGATTACAAAAGTAGTTTGAAGTGTTTTGTCAAAGTTTAGAGGCAACTTTTTTAATTTTAAAAAATGACGTTGCGTTTTGAAACTGAGTTTTTTCCTGGATCTGACGGTCTTCATAAATGGACATTTTGGGTATACATGGACCGATTTAATAAAAAAAAGACCCAATTGTGATGTTTATGGGACATATAGGAGTGCCAACAAAGAAGCTCGTCAAAGGCAATGAATGTTTTATATTTTATTTCTGCGTTTTGTGTAGCGCCGGCTACGCTAATTATTTTGTTTACGTCCCCTTCGTGTATTTCGGGGGGTTGAATGCTATCAGATAATAGCTTCTCATGCTTTCGCCGAAAAGCATTTTAAAAATCTGACAAGTTGGCTAGATTCACAATGAGTTCAGCTTTAATTGAAGATTGCATGTGTGTTTTAATGAAAGTTTGAGTTGTATCGAGTACTATTAGTTGGCACTCTGGAATTTCCGCTGATTTTGATCCCTGTACAGGGACCGCAGCCATAGGAGGTATAAGCTATTTGTCAGCTATGTGTCGCGCCATGTTTGTTGACATTATACAATGATTTCTGGGTGTCACGTAATCTGTCAACACAAAGATGTTACATTGAGGTGAAGGAATGGTTCACTCATCTTTCAGGTATACTTTCAGAAGTCAAAGAAGAGAAGTGGATGATCGTAGACGTCACACCCCCTTCAACATGCAAACTATAAACAGACCAATCTCATCTTGTTGTTTCGAAAAAAAAACAACCATGAAGGAGCGCACAACTACCCATCATCGGATTACTTTCGATTTCTAGATAGTGTTTAAAACAATTTTTGGGATAGGGGGCAGCATTTTCACTTTTGGATGAATAGCATGCCCAGAGTGATCTGCCTCATACTCTGTCCCAGATGCTAATATATGAATATTATTATTACTATTGGATAGAGAACACTCTGAAGTTTCTGAGGATAGCACCTCTGTAAACAAAAGAGAGAAAACATATTTCAACCCTGCAGGCGAAACACAAATGCAGAAATAAAAATGTAATTCATGCCTTACCTTTGACGAGCTTCTTCTGTTGGCAGTCCAATATGTCCCATAAACATCACAAATGGTCTTTTTATTCGATTAATTCCATCGATATATGTTCAAAATGTCCATTTATTTGCCGCGTTTGATCCAGAAAAACACTGGTTCCAACTTGCATTTTCACTTTGGATGAATTGCATGCCCAGTTCCTGGTCAGGCGCATTTCTCATGATATCGCCATGCGTAGACAAAAACGAATGCTCCGGTTGGAACGTTATTGGATATATATGATAATAACATCCTGAAGATTGATTCTCTACTTAGTTTGAACAGTTTATTCGACCTGGAATATAACTTTTTGAAGTTTTCGTCCGAGTTAGCCTGGACCGGTGCCAGCTTTTGGACATGTGAACTAAACGTGCTAGCAAAAGTAGCTAATTGAACACTAGTAATGGACATTATCGAACAAAACAACAATTTATTGTGGAACTAGGATTCCTGGCACTGCATTCTCATGAAAGATCATCAAATGCAAGGGCATATTTATAATGTAATTTCGTATTTCTGTTGACTCCAACATGGCGGAGAAATGTTGTGTATTTCTGAGCGCGTCTCAGATTATTGCATGGTATGCTTTTTTCGTAAAGTTTTAAAAAATCTGACACAGCTGTTGTATTAAGAACAAGTGTATCGTTAATTATATGTAAAACATGCATCTTTCATCAAAGTTTATGATGGATATTTCTGTTATATGACATGGCTCTCTGTAATTACTCCGGATATTTTGGAGGCATTTCTGAACATGGCTCCAATGTAAACCGAGATTTGTGGATATAAATATGCATATTATTGAACAAAACATAAATGTATTGTGGAACATGATATCCTCTGAGTGTCATCTGATGAAGATTATCAAAGGTTAGTGATTCATTTTATCTCTATTTCTTGTTATGTGACTATCTTTGGCTGGGAAAAATGGCTGTGTTTTTTTTGGATTTGGTGGTTATCTAACATAAATATATGTTGTGTTTTCACTGTAAAACATTTTTAAAAATCGGACATGATGGGTAGATTAACAAGATCTTTATCTTTCATTTGCTGTATTGGACTTGTTAATATGTGAAAGTTAAATATTTCTAAAAAATACTTTTGAATTTCCCTAATTTCCCTATTTTTTTCTTCCTTTTCAGCAGAATGTTTGGTGGGGTTCAACTAGCGGAACCTGTTTCCTAGACAGGTTAATGGTCCACGTAGTAGAACTTCTAGAGAACATTGGTCTACGTTTTGATCGTCACTGAACCCTTTGTTACACTTGTGCTCTGACACTTTGTGTGGGTTGGGTGCAGGAACGTAGCAATCAGGTCGAATGTAGCGATAATCATATTGATGGCGACGTACTTACGGTGGGTATTGGTATTGTGGTTTTGTGGTAGAAACCGTTGTTGCCCATGATATCTCAACTCTCTAATACCTGATAATGCACCCTCTAACTGGATCAATTTGATGTTATTTTAATGTACAATTTTTTTTTACATTTCTAAGTGACCCCAAACTCTTGAACAGTCCTGTATATGATTAAATGTGATGTTAGATTATAAGTTAGAATTATTTTTCATATAAAGTCTTAAATAGTCAGTGACCACACCTACATGCACATACAGTAGTTTTTTACAGTACATAAAACCCACTTCTGACTAAATGTACATTACACCAAGCAGGTTTCTAAGTGACCCCAAACTTTTTAAAGGTAGTGTGTGTGTATATATATATATTTATATATATACACACGAACGCACGCACGCACGCACACACACACACACACACACACACACACACACACACACACACATACATAACATAACATAACATAACATACATACTGTACATACATACATACATACATACAGTGGGGCAAAAAAGTATTTAGTCAGCCACCAATTGTGCAAGTTCTCCCACTTAAAAAGATAAGAGAGGCCTGTAATTTTCATCATAGGTACACTTCAACTATGACAGACAAAATTAGAAAATAAATCCAGAAAATCACATTGTAGGATTTTTAATGAATTTACTTGCAAATTATGGTGGAAAATAAGTATTTGGTCAATAACAAAAGTTTATCTCAATACTTTGGTACATACCCTTTGTTGGCAATGACAGAGGTCAAACGTTTGCTGGTATTTTGGCCCATTCCTCCATGCAGATTTCCTCTAGAGCAGTGATATTTGGGAGCTGTTGCAGGGCAACATGGATTTTCAATACAGAGGGCATTGACTTGAAGCGGCACTGCCTACTTCGATGCTACGCTAGAATAGTCTCACCTCTGCATCACATTCACATCTGTAGCACTTCCCCACAACTACTGGGGGAGGTTGTAAACAGCGTGAACCCGGTCCGGGGGGGGGGGGGGTGTAACAGAGTATGATGAATGAATTGGCACAGCCCACACTGTTTCCCTTGTTCTCACCAGCCACGTGTTACATGCATACGTTTCTAGGCATTCAGGTGATTTTGCTCCTGCAGAGGTTGTTCTGAAGCAGCAGCTGTGACACGCCCCCCCGGGTTGTCGTAGCAATTAAACATTCTACTTCCAAACATTCCACATCCTGTTTGGATTTCTTCTCAGATTTTTGCCTGCCATATGAGTTCTGTTATACTAGAGTGTTTTCTATCTAATACTAATAATACTATGCATATATTAGCAACTGGGACTGAGGATCAGGCCGTTTACTATGGGCACCTCTGGGCACATTTCATCCAAGCTACTCAATACTGCCCCTGCAACCATACAAAGTTAATCAGAGAGGCAATAAAGAGACCAAAGATAACCCTGAAGGAGCTGCAAAGCTCTACAAAGAAAAAAATAAGCAAACATGTTTGGTGTTCGGCAAAAGGTGTGTCGGAGACTCCCCAAACATATGAAAGAAGGTACTCTGGTCAGATGAGACTTTTGGCCATCAAGGAAAATGCTATTGGCTCAAACTCAACACCTTTCATCACCCTTTCATCACCCTTCCCCATAGTGAAGCATGGTGGTGGCAGCATCATGCTGTGGGAATGTTTTTCATCCGCAGGGACTGGGAAACTGGTAAGTATTGAAGGAATGATTGATGGCGTTAAATACAGGGAAAATATTTAGGGAAACCTGTTATAGTCTTCCAGAGATTTGAGACTGGGACGGAGGTTCACCTTCCAGCAGGACAATGACCCTAAGCATACTGCTGAAGCAACACTCGAGTGGTTTAAGGGAAAACATTTAAACGTCTTGTAATGGCCAAGTCAAAGCCCAGACCTCAATCCAATTGAGAATCTGTGGTATGACTTAAAGATTGCTGTACACCAGCAGAACCCATCCATTCTACTTGAATTAGCTGGAGCAGTTTTGAATGGGCAAAAATCCCAGTGGTTAGATGTGCCAAGTTTACAGAGACATACCCCAAGAGACTTTAGAGCTGTAATTGCTACAAAAGGGTGCTCTACAAAAAAGTATTGACTTTGGGGGGGGGTGAATAGTTAGGCACACTCAAATTATTATTACTTTTTGTCTAATTTCTTGTTTGTTTCACGAGAGACAATATTTTGCATCTTCAAAGTGGTAGGAATGTGTGTAAATCAAATGATACAAATGCCCCCAAAATCTATTTCAATTCCAGGTTGTAAGAAAACAAAATAGGAAAAATACCAAGGGGGGTGAATACTTTCGTAGTGCACTGTAGACTACCTCTGTGTGTTTCGGCCAAAGTACGGTATGTTTATAGAATAAATGTGTGTGTTTACGTATGTGTCAAGTAAGTTGTTTCGTGTGTGTCAGTCCATAGTCCATCAGTGTGTGTGTGTGTGTGTGTGTGTGTGTGTGTGTGTGTGTGTGTGTGTGTGTGTGTGTGTGTGTGTGTGTGTGTGTGTGTGTGTGTGTGTGTGTGTGTGTGTGTGCCAAGTAATTGGGCATCACTCTAAAGCGGGAAGGTGGAATAAACGAGTCAGGAGTAGGTTTTCTTGATTGAACACAGTTCTCTATTGAGGGCATTTGGTCAACAAAAACATTCCAATATAATCAATGAAAAAACATACATCTTCTTCTCCAGATGAAACAGGAACACAATAGGATTATCTTTAAACTACAACAAAAAGTCACAGGATTGTCACCGTCTCAGTGGTTCTCCCTGGATAGCTCCTCTCTCTCGGTGGCCATCTTCCAGAGATAGTTTCCCCCCCCTCTCTCTCTCTCTGCTGGTTCCATTCTCTCTCTTATAGGGGACGGAGAGAATGTCATTAGTATCATCAGCTGTGCTTAATTGCCTCTGTTTACCTTGTCTCCCATGCTTTGTTGGTCAACTATCCGTGAGCCCAGCCTGCCCTCTGGTGGTCCTTCCACAGTGTGTACGGTATTTGTGTGAATACATAGCGTGCTGGGCCTAATTTCAGACAGCTCTCGCCTGTTTCTAGTTGATCGATAAAACACACTCGCTCCATGTTTTTAGATTAATGCAAAGCTGGGCAAAATAACACTATCACCACTCCACACCTCTAACTCTCCATTCTGGTTTTGGGGAGATACACTATTGTGTTTATCGATTAGAGATTAAGAAAGAAATGGAGAGAGACAGACAGAGAGAGAAATTACATTTTAATTGGTTGTATAGCATTCAGTTTAAAAGTGGTTCTCTCAACAACACTTAAAATCTATTCAGGGGATTTCACAGTCCATTTCAAATTGCAAATATTTTTGTTACCCAAGAGTGAAACTTAAATATACTATCTAAAGCAGGGTAGTCAAACTCATTTTGCCCAGGGGCCACTTTCAGCCACATTCAACCTGTTATATTTCGTCTCCGGAAAAATTTTGCAAATGGAATTTCCGTTGCTCTAGCTGTCTAGCTTTCTTTTTTTTTTTTTTCGAGCTGGACGCAGTCAAGAAACTATATAAATGTAGGTCCATTATGTCATTTTAAAGTACAGAGTTCCTCCCCTTTTTAGAGTAGGGCAAAGAGAAAAAGAAAGAAGATTAAATGTTAATAGATTCAATGCTTCAGTTAATGCATTTCTTTATTAAAAAGACACGTGAGGCTGATAATACTGATATTGTCAAGGCAGTGGTCATTCATGTACAGTGCCTTCAGAAAGTATGACCTTTTCCACATTTTGCTGTGTTACCTACTCATAATACCCCAAAATGTCAAAAAGGGATTATATTGTTCCAAATGTTTACGAATTTAAAAACAAAAACCTTGAGTCAAGTACTCAAACCCATTGTTATGGCAAGCCTAAATAAATTCAGGAGTAAAATGTTGCTTAACAAGTAATATATAAATTGGGTGGTTATTTTTATGACAACCTCATCTACAGTGCATTTGGAAAGTATTCAGACCCCTTGACTTTTTCCATGTTTTGTTATGTTAGAGCCTTTGTATGTTTATATGTTTTGTTTGGTCAGGGTGTGATCTGAGTGGGCATTCTATGTTGTGTGTCTAGTTTGTCTGTTTCTGTGTTTGGCCTGATATGGTTCTCAATCAGAGGCAGGTGTTAGTCATTGTCTCTGATTGGGAACCATATTTAGGTAGCCTGTTTGGTGTTGGGTTTCGTAGGTGATTGTTCCTGTTCCTGTCCTTATGTCTGTCGTGTGCTAGTTTACACCAGTATTAGGCTGTTTCGGTTTTCTTGTTACGTTTGTTTGTTTTGTATTTGATTCGTGTTTACTTTTGTTTCATTAAACATGGATCGTAATAGCCACGCCGCATTTTGGTCTGACTCTCCTTTGCCTACAGAAAACCGTGAAACTATAAAATGAATTTCAGAATTTTCCCTCTCATCAATCTACACACCATACCCCCATAATGACAAACCAAAAAGAAAAAAGTGTGTACAAATGTAAAACAAATATATAAACAGAAATACCTTATTTACATAAATATTCAGACCCTTCGCTATGAGAAGCAAAATTGAGCTCTGGTGCATCTTGTTTCCTTGAGATGTTTCTACAACTTGATTGGAGTCCACCTGTGGTGGTTTGGAAAACCTGAAAACCTGTGAAAACCTGTTTCCACCTGTGACATGATTTGGAAAAGCACACACCTGTCTATATAAGGTGTGCATGTCAGAGCAAAAACCAAGCCATGAGTTCGAAGGAATTGTATGCAGAGCTCCGAGACATGATTGTCTCGTGGCACAGATGTGGGGAAGGGTACAAAAACATTACTGCATTATTGAAGGTCCCCAAGAACACAGTTGCCTCCATCATTCTTAAATGGAAGAAGTATTGAACCACAAAGACTCTTCCTAGTGCTGGCCGCCCAGCCAAACTGAGCAATCGGGGTAGAAGGGCCTTGGTCAGGGAGGTGACCAAGAACCCGATGGACACTGACAGAGCTCCAGAGTTCTTCTGTGGAGAAACTTCCAGAAGGACAACCATCTCTGCAGCACTCCACCAATCAGACCTTTATGGTAGAGTGGCCGGAGGCCACTCCTCAGTAAAAGGCACATGACAGCCAGCTTGGAGTTGGAGAAACAAGATTCTTTGGTCTGACAAAACCAAGATTGAACTCTTTGGCCTGAATTCCAAGCGTCACATCTGTAGGAAACCTGGCACCAGGGACTGTGAGACTAGTCAGGATCGTGGGAAAGATGAACGGAGCAAAGTACAGAGAGATCCTTGATGAAAACCTGCTCCAGAGCGCTCAGGACCTCAGACTGGGGCGAAGGTTCACCTTCCAACAGGACAACGACCCTAAGCACACAGACAAGACAACACAGAAGTGGCTTCGGGACAAGTCTGTGAATGTCCTTGAGTGGCCCAGCCAGAGCCTGGACAAACATCTCTGGAGAAACTTGAAAATAGCTGTGCAGCGACACTCCCCATCCAACCTGACATAGCTTGAGAGGATCTGCAGAGAAGAATGGGAGAAACGCCCCTAATACAGGTGTGCCAAGCTTATAGTCTCATACCCAAGAAGGCTCGAGGTTGTAGTTTCTGCCAAAGTTGCTTGAGTAAAGGGTCTGAACTTTTTTTTACATTTAATACATTTGCAAAAAATTCTAAAGATCTGTATTTGCTTTCTCTCCACAAACAACCAGACTGTTGTCTTTTTTTACTTTACAAACCAATGACGTTTAAAACTCTCACTCATGCCAGCCTTCCTAGTCATAAAAGAGCAGCAGGTGATACACTCCCAAGAATAGAGAATGAAAGAGTGAAGGCAGGAGCAAAGAAAGAATGGGAGATGGCTTATGAAACGATGGAGCGAAGATAATACCTCTACACCATCTCTCTCGTTACCCATACTGCTCCACTAGTAAATCCCTTAGCATACTGCAGTAGGAGGCATGTTACAGATGTGTTGCGCTGTTATGATTCCCCCATGACACGCATGTTGTGCTGATAAGAATGAATTAAGTGGAGGAGCGCGAAGGCCGCTCTGTCGAAGTTAGGAACTACTTTCCTAGGGACCATGATTTGCATAATGTAAGTGATGCATCTATGCACACTCTCCAGCTCCGAGACTGTTAGGGCCTCCTAATTGCTGGCATGGGTCACCTGGTCACCATGGTGATGCCTGTTACTTGGAGGTGTGCTGCTTGGAGAGTGTGGAGACACACTTCTGAACACACAGACACTAACACATCAAAGGTGTGTGTAATGAAGCTAAGTGTGCATGCGTGTGTGTGTGTGCCTGTTTGCACATAAAATAAGATGTCTAATCAGAAATTGTCTTTGTCACTGTGTATCTGTGTGCTCTTCAGACTAAGCTATAACGGAGCATCTCCCCAATCCTTCCTCTCATCCCTCTTGGGGGGCTCATTTGGAACTTCCTCTCTGGCATTCCCTCAACATCAGGCCAAAATTAGGATAACCCCTGTGTCCCGGGTGCTGAGCACTTGCCTCATTAGGCTGAGCATTGTATGTAGGTCTCTGTTTGTCTCTGCCTCAGTGGATTTCATTCACAAATCCTGTGTATGTGTTTGTGTGTGTGTGGGGATAGTGTGTGTGAGTGCTTGCATGTGCGTGACACAGTCACTTAATTATTTTCCCAAGGCACACTGGGAATTTGCATATCCCCAGCCCCTGAGTCGGTCGATAGCAGGGGAGAATGACTGCCGCCTCTCATTGAAGCCATTCAAGCCGTTCAAGATCTCACTCTGGTACTGCAGACATTGTTAGCAGAATACAGGATCCCCTATCAGAGTGAACGGAAAAATGACAATCGTCGACGTCAATCTTTGTGTAAATCCAACATTAATTTATAAGACCATGGTACCAATAATAGCTTCCAATACACAAGATGTATATCCTTGAACCAACTATTTTAAAATCGCACACAGAAGTTATAATGAAAATGTTGCTGCTGATGGCAGCCTGCCTGCAGTATCTCGGTCAGCTATCAACTTGAGTTACTCAATGAGAAGGGGCAGCACTTTGCTAGCCTGCAACGTCACTTCCTGAAGTAGCTCAAACTGCTCGTGTTATGTATCCATGAGAAGCAATCTTAAATGACTTTATTTGGCTTCAATGTGCTATTGAGTCTTTACATAGGAATGAATTGTCACATGATCAAAGGCTTTGTCCATTCATACATACAGTGACTATCCAAAGCGATGTCTCTTCCTGGTGGGGGGGGGGGGGGTATAGTCATAGCCGCATCGAAAATGTCCACCATTCAAGTTATTTTTGAGTTTCCTACTCTGGAGGCAAACAGGGAGTTGGGCATGAGGTGAGTTTACTTAACAAGTCTCAAGCCATGCCCACATGAGAATACACCTCTCTTGAGAAATGGAAAATGTGTCAATGAATTGCCACTTGTGCAAAAGGACGGGGCTAGACACGAAGTCTCAAAAAGATAGGGGTATCAGTTTTGACCCACGTATTTATCGAAGTTGATATATCAAATGGGAATTACAGTGGCTTGGGAAAGTATTCACCTCCCTTGGTATTTTTCCTCCAACCTGGAATTTAAATGTATTTTTTGCGGGGTTTGTATCATTTGATTTACACATGCCTACCACTTTTAACCTCTTGAATCTATAGGGGCGCTATTTCATTATTGGATAAAAAAACGTGCCCGTTTTAAGCTCAATATTTTGTCACAAAAAGATGCTTGACTATGCATGTAATTGACAGCTTTGGAAAGAAAACACTCTGACGTTTCCAAAACTGCAAAGATATTATCTGTGAGTGCCCCAGAACTGATGCTACAGGTGAAACCAAGATGAAACTTCAAACAGGAAATGATCAAAATTTTTGAAGCTCTGTTTTCCAATGTCTCCTTATATGGCTGTGAATGCGACAGGAATGAGCCCACAATTTCTGCCGTTTCCCCAAGATGTCTGCAGCATTGTGACATATTTGTAGGCATATCATTGGAAGATTGACCATAAGAGACTACATTTGCCAGGTGTCCGCCCGGTGTCCTCCGTCGAAATTGGTGCGTCATCTTCAGCTGCAAGTATTTTTCCATGGGATTCAGAGGAGAAAGTAGACTTCCACGAATGATATATCAATGAAGAGATATGTGAAAAACACCTTGAGGATTGATTCTAAACAGCATTTGCAGAGTTTCAGTCGATATTATGGAGTTAATTTGGAAAAAAGTTCGCCGTTTTGATGACTGAATTTTCGTTTTTTTTTGGTACCCAAACGTGATGTACACAACGGAGCGATTTCTCCTACACAAAGAATCTTTCAGGAAAAACTGAACATTTGCTATGTAACTGAGAGTCTCCTCATTGAAAACATCTGAAGTTCTTCAAAGGTAAATGATTTTATTTGAATGCTTTTCTGGTTTTTGTGAAAATGTTGCCCGCTAAATGCTACGCTAAATGCTACGCTAGCTATCAATACTCTTACACAAATGCTTGTTTTGCTATGGTTGAAAAGCATATTTTGAAAATCTGAGATGACAGTGTTGTTAAGAAAAGGCTAAGCTTGAGAGATAGCATATTTATTTCATTTCATTTGCTATTTTAATAAATAGTTAACGTTACGTTATGCTAATGAGCTTGAGGCTATAACTGGATACAGGTTTTTTTCATAGCCAAACGTGAACAAAATGGAGCGATTTGTCCTACACAAATAATATTTTTTGAAAAACTGAACATTTGCTATCTAACTGAGAGTCTCCTCATTGAAAACATCTGAAGTTCTTCAAAGGTAAATGATTTTATTTGAATGCTTTTCTTGTTTTTGTGAAAATGTTGCTGGCTGAATTCTAGGCTTATAGCTATGCTAGCTATCAATACTCTTAACCATAGCTAAACAAGCATTTGTGTGAAAAACATATTTTGAAAATCTGAGATGACAGTGTGGATAACAAAAGTCTAAGCTTGAGAGCAAATATATTTATTTAATTTCATTTGCGATTTTCATGAATAGTTAACGTTGCGTTATGCTAATGAGCTTGAGGCTATAAATAGGATCCCGGATCCGGAATTGCTCGACGCAAGAAGTTAAGGGGTTGCGATCCCATTTCCTTTTCCCTTTAGATCTATGCACACTACAGTGGCTATTGTAGGCAGGTAAACATGCAAAAATTAGCAAATTATGTATTTCTTAATGCATAAGATACAATATTATAGTCATGCAACATATGAGATGTGAATGGGCAACATTTAATTCAGAAGTAGAACTTTTTTTCTTCTTTCGCTTCCACCCAAATAATGGCCACCAATAGATTTCAATACATTTTGCATATTTTTTTTATCTGGTTGCATTATATTTCTGTGCATACTTCCGTTGAAACTTGCATCGATACATGCTTTGAACTGTCATCAAGCAGAGTACGCATCCGAGAAGTGCCCAACGTGCTTCATTTCGCACACTTTGATTTAGACTCATACTCCAACTGATGCACGCTCCAATTTGCATGCTCAAAGCATGGTAGCATATTGAGAAACACCCCATTGTGACGGCACTTTTGAAATGCTGATTTATGGCCCCCAGTTGAAGCACACTTCACTTAGTCTTGACAATAATCATTCTCAGCATTGGAAACGAGAAGGCAGAGAAAGATTTTGAGGAATTTCTGTGCATTATGGTATTTATTTATCACTCTCTACAGGAAACTAGAAGGTCACAGCAGATTGAAGTATATCATAATGCATGGGAATGGGTTCACCTCTGACTTACTGTTCTTCAAAGAATTCAGAAAAATTACAGTGCTCTAATTCAATGTACCATAAGCTGTGATTGTGGAAATTTCCGTTATTCTTTTAGCTGGCGGCCAATATTGTTGCAAATCTCTCTTTCTTTTCCAAGTTAACTCAGCCAGATGAGAGAACGAGGGGTAAAATAAAATAAAGAGGGTTATTTTGCTTGTGCCCTCACACCAACTTAAAGTGCTTCAGACGCCGCATCGAGGGGAGAAGAATTGAAAGAAAAGATGTTTATCAAAAGATAACGAGGAAAAGAGGGAGAGGAAAAAAACAAATGACGGCACTTAGTTTGTGTGGGCATTTGTCCAAAGCTGGCAGGTGTGTGTATGTGTACTCCATGTTGCTCTTTGTGTGTTTCTGTGTGTGTCTGTGTCACTCTGTGTGTGCTTGTGTGCTTACATCTGTGCGTTTCTCCACCCTGTGAGTACCCCTGCAAAGTGAGGGTCTAATAGTTACCTCAACTGTCAAATACCGGTGCTACGCTAGGCACTAGTCTAATCACACTCCTACACAACAAGCCACTAACAAGGTCTAATGAAACAATGCCACATGGCAGACCTAGCCTTCGTATCTGAGAGGCCCATTCTTTACTAAATGCTTTAAATGTAATATCTGACACTTCTCTTTTCCTCTTAACTTTGGTCTCTCTATCATGTTACCAGGTTACTAAAACCTTCACTTTTAGTCCGCAAAAGATTTGTCTAGCTCTCTTTCATACCTTAATAAGGGAACATTTTGATGCTTGCCATATGGTTAGTGAGAATGTCGTCCATATTGCCCCGAACAAGATGGAGTCTAGGCCTCAACAGTTTTTGAGTTATGGACATTTTTCTGGGATTGAAGGTCCAAAATGAAAATAGAGCAATAATTGTTCCACTTCACGTCAAAGTAAAGGAACCTACGGTGTCAATAAAAAAAGAACCAGCCATTTATCTATCGTCATTTAAGCGAAATCGTATGATGTCAAATTGGTGATGTTCAAAAAAACAGTCCAGAAAGCACTTTAAGGGTGTGATAAATTTATTCAAAATGTTTGCTATTTTTGACTTTTGACTTCCTATGAAATCATTTTGCAAATGGACAAAACATGTGCCTTAAGCACAAGTTTAAAAAAATGATGATAATAAAATATGACTAAAGTATATTCATACAGTTCTTACACATGTGTAATTGACAAAAAAATCATAATTTAACCTCTTGAAACTCTAGGGGCGCTATACAATTTTTGGATAAAAAGACGTGCCCGTTTTAAGCGCAATATTTTGTCACAAAAAGATGCTCGACTATGCATATAATTGATAGCTTTGGAAAGAAAACACTCTGAGGTTTCCAGAACTGCAAAGATATTCTCTGTGCGTGCCCTAGAACGTGAGCTACAGGCAAAACCAAGATGAAACGGCATCCAGGAAACAGCAGGATTTTTGAGGCTCCGTTTTCCATTGTCTCCTTATATGGCTGTGAATGCGAGATGAATGAGCCTGCCCTTTCTGTCGTTTCCCCAAGGTGTCTGCAGCATTGTGACGTATTTGTAGGCATATCATTGGAAGATTGACCATAAGAGACCACATTTACCAGGTGTCCGCCCGGTGTCCTGCGCCGAAATTGGTACGCAAACCTCAGCTGCAAGTATTTTTCCATGGAATTCAGAGGAGAAAGCAGGCTTCAACGAACGATATATCAATGAAGAGATATGTGAAAAAAACACCTTGAGGATTAATTCCAAACAACGTTTGCCATGTTTCGGTCGATATTATGGAGTTAATTCGGAAAAGGTTTGACGTTGTTGGTGACTGAATTTTCGGTTCGTTTCGGTAGCCAAATGTGATGTACAAAACGGAGCGATTTCTCCTACACAAAGATTCTTTCAGGAAAAACTGAACATTTGCTATGTAACTGAGTGTCTCCTCATTGAAATCATCCAAAGCTCTTCAAAGGTAAATGATTTTATTTATTTGGTTATCTGGTTTTTGTGAAAATGTTGCGTGCTAAATGCTACTCAAAATGCTAAGCTAGCTTAGCATACTCTTACACAAATTAGTGAATAGCTATGGTTCAAAAGCATATTTTGAAAATCTGAGATGACAGTGTTGTTAAGAAAAGGCTAAGCTTGAGAGCAGGCGCATTATTTTCATTTTATTTGCGATTTTCAGAAATCGTTAACGTTACATTATGCTAATGAGCTTGATGCTATAACTGTATACAGGTTTTTTTCATAGCCAAACGTGAACAAAACGGAGCGATTTGTCCTACACAAATAATATTTCTTTGAAAAACTGAACATTTGCTATCTAACTGAGAGTCTCCTCATTGAAAACATCTGAAGTTCTTCAAAGGTAAATGATTTTATTTGAATTATTTTCTTGTTTTTGTGAAAATGTTGCTGGCTGAATTCTAGGCTTATAGCTATGTTAGCAATCAACACTCTTACACAAATGCTTGTTTAGCTATGGTTGAAAAGCATATTTTGAAAATCTGAGATGACAGTGTTGTTAACAAAAGTCTAAGCTCGAGAGCAAATATATTTATTTCATTTCATTTGCGATTTTCATGAATAGTTAACGTTGCGTTATGCTAATGAGCTTGAGGCTATAAATAGAATCCCGGATCCGGGATTGCGCGACGCAACAGGTTAAGAGAAATCGTATAATGTCAAATTGGTGATGTTCAAAAATAGTTTTTTTTAAACAGTTACAGATCCAGTTAAGCGTGTTCATACAAATCTTTTTAAAGTGTGCTTCGGAGCTCTGCGAGATTTCTGTGATTTTCTGAAATAACACACACTCACTAAACCCTCCGTAAATAAATCAGTTCTTAACGTAAAGACTTAAAACTCAAAATTCTATAATTGCCTACCCCAAGGAGGATATGTGTTCACTTTCAGCTTCCAATCTAAACCAGAAGTGCCTTAAAATTGTGTCATAGTTGCTGTGTCAAAGCGTTAAAAAGGTCAGATCTTTTCAAAACTTCATCCGGGATGGGTAGTTACAAGATTAACCTGTCTGGGAACGGATTAACAGCCAGTGAAATTGCAGGGCGCCAAATACAAATCAACAGAAATCTCATAAATCAAATTTCTCAAAAATACAAGTATTAGGCCCCATTTTAAAGATAACATTCTCCTTAATCCAGCCACAGTGTCTGATTTACAAATGCTTTACAGCGAAAGCTCCACAAACGACTACGTTAGGTCACCACCAAGTCACAGAAAAAGAGAGAGTCATGACACAGCCCGAACAAATGCTTCACAGAGTTCAAGTAACAGAAACTTCTCAATGTCAACTGTTCAGAGGAGACTGCATGAATCAGGCCTTCATGGTTGAATTGCTGCAAAGAAACCACTACTAAAGGAAACCTATAAGAACAAGAGACTTGCTTGGGCCAAGAAACACAAGCAATGGACATTAGACTGGTGGAAATCTGTCCCTTGGTCTGAAGAGTCTAAATTTTTGATTTTTGTTTCCAACCGTCACGTGTTTGTGAGATGCAGAGTAGGTGAACAGATGATCTCTCCGTGTGTTGTTCCCACTGCGAAGCATGGAAGAGGAAGTGTGATGGTGTGGGGA
The DNA here is from genome assembly GCF_036934945.1 of Oncorhynchus masou masou. Classification (NCBI taxonomy): domain Eukaryota; kingdom Metazoa; phylum Chordata; class Actinopteri; order Salmoniformes; family Salmonidae; genus Oncorhynchus; species Oncorhynchus masou. The sequence continues at coordinate 34,998,870 of NC_088234.1, forward strand.
TGCTTAGCTGGTGACACTGTCAGTGATTTATTTTGAATTCAAGGCACACTTAACAAGCATGGCTACCACAGCATTCTGCAGCAATACACCATCCCAGCTGGTTTGCACTTAGTGGGTTTGCGCTTTTGTTTTTCAACAGGAAAATGACCCAACACACCTCCAGACTGTGTAAGGGCTATTCGACCTGGAAGGAGAGTGCTGCATCAGATGACCTGGCCTCCACAGTCACAAGACCTCAACCAAATTGAGATGGTTTGGGATGACTCAGACCACAGATTGAAGGAAAAGCAGGCAATAAGTGCTCATGATATGTGGGAAATCCTTCAAGACTGTTGGAAAAGCATTCCAGGTGAAGCTGGTTGAGAATAATACCAAGAGTATGCAAAGCTGTCATCAAGGCAAAGGGTGGCTACTTTGAAGAATCTCATATATAAAATATATTTTTAGTTGTTTAACACTTTTTTGGTTATTACATGATTCCATATGTGATATTTCATGGTTTTGATGTGTTCACTATTATTCTACAATGTAGAAAATAGTAAAAAAATAAAGAAAAACACTTGAATGATGAGGTGTGTCCAAACTTTTGGCTGGTAATGTGCATGTACAGTAATCAATCAATTCTAGTCTGGTAACATTAATAAATATATTTCAAGCTAGAATCCAACAGTACATAATAGATTATGTTATTTTGAAAATATAAACTCAATGCCATTTCATTTGATAGAGCCACACAATGTGCAATTACAGTTCTGTCCAGTAACTTCAACTCTAAATGATGCTAAATGGATGAACGTGAAACTATTGTAATGGTGTCTCTCCATAGTCTAGAAGTGGGTCTTATTTCTGAGGCTTTCTCAAGTTTCCTAAACTCATTTAGAAGTGGAGAGGTAAGTTCAGTTGGATTGTTCAGCGGATGGCTCACTACCAACTGAATAAATGGCTCCCACATACTTCCTTTTCAAAGCGTCAATGCATTGTGGGGAGCATAACCCCCCACCCACTTTTTCCGCTATAATTTTCAGAGAACAATTTGCTTTGTGAGGGCTATGCATTGCACAGAAGATTTGAGGAGAGAGAGAAAAGACACACGCAAACGTGCTTGCACACACACACACACACACACACACACACACACACACACACACACACACACACACACACACACACACACACACACACACACACACACACACACACACACACATAGTGTGTGTTCGGGTCTGATAAAAGGCCCTAAGAGGCACAGAATGGCATTCCTAAATAGCCCGAACATCTCACTCATTTTATGTCACAGTGGTTGCGTGTCTATTCACTGGGCCCTCGTTGGTTCGTCTTCATGGCTATTTGTCATGTGAACAACAGTGGCGTTTCAAACTGATTTGGAGGGAATGGAAGGAATGATCCTCCTGCAAGACGTTCCTGGGAGAATTAACATTAACAACTGTTCCAAATCCCATTAGCCGGGCAGCACTTCAAGTTCTATATTGGTATCATTCTCCCAACCCGGTCCACAGACTCCCCCTACTTTTTATTCAGGTTGCGTAGTAGATTCAGAGGTGCAGCTTTTGGGTGTTTCAGGTCGGACACTATTAACGCTCCACTGGTAGTATGAGTACACTCAATGTTTTTAAGTTCAAGACACTCACTGTATCAAGTTTATGACGAGTAGATATAACTTACCCCAAACAGTTGTACATAGTTGTTGATGAGGTTTTGGATCACGCAGATCTCTGGTGTGTTCTGTACCTCAGTTTGGATCAGGCAGGAGGAGAACTCACAGGGCAGGTCTCAGGTCTGCATCTAGTTTATATACCATCACCTCTGGACCCTACACAATATAGAGATACACATGTAGTTCACACAGCTTCATACGAATACAATTTTGTGAAATTCACTGAGGAGGATGGTCCTTCCTTTCCTTCTCTGAGGAGCTTCCACTGGTTAGCTACATATCTCCTCCAAACATTCGCACTAGTTTCTCTTACACATGCTCATGCTGCTGGGGAGGGAGTTTGTGTGTGTGTGTGTGTGTGTGTGTGTGTGTGTGTGTGTGTACGTGCATACAGTACATAGTGCTGCTGGGGAGGGATATACTGTACTGGGGAGGGATGCATGTACTGTATGCACGTACACACACACACACACACACACACAAACTCCCTCCCCAGCAGCATGAGCATGTGTAAGAGAAACTAGTGCGAATGTTTGGAGGAGATATGTAGCTAACCAGTGGAAGCTCCTCAGAGAAGGAAAGGAAGGACCATCCTCCTCAGTGAATTTCACAAAAATTAAAATAGTGAGATATAAAACTATACTAAATGTATTCACACGTCACCAAGTAATTGATTATAACATACTCTTTTGCAATGAATGTCTACAGTAGCCTCAACAGCACTCTGTAGGATAGCACCATGGTGTAGTCAAGGGACATCTAGGAGGCTCATGGTTCACACCCTCTTCTGTAGGATGTCCTCCAACGTATCAGAGCTCTTGCTCTGAACTGATATGTTGTCCACCCAATCAAAGGATCAGAGAATGAATCTAGTACTGAAAGAATACACTACAGCTAGCTAGTCCTGCAGTGCATAACATGTGGTGAGTTATTTTGCGCATCTTAATCTTTTCTTTTTATTGGCCAGTCTGAGATATGTTTTTTTCTTTGCAACTCTGCCTAGAAGGCCAGCATCCCGGAGTCACCTCTTCACTGTTGACGTTGAGGATGGTGGTTTGTGGATACTATTTAATACAGCTGCCAGTTGAGGACTTGTGAGGCGTCTGTTTCTCAAACTAGACATCCTAATGTACTTGTCCTCTTGCTCAGTTGTGCACCGGGGCCTCCCATTCCTCTTTCTATTCTGGTTAGGGCCAGTTTGTGCTGTTCTGTGGAGTGAGTAGTACACGGTGACCCCAGAACGCTTGAACGGTAGTGTATGTTGACTATGACGTTACTTTAGCTGTAGCTGGTGTAGGCTGTGTGTAGCAGTTATGATACGGTTTGGCTTGGAAAGGTTTTTTCACCTGGTCACATACAGCTGATGTGTTGTGCATTGAAGTCCGCAAGTGAAGGGAAAAGGTGAGAGGAGTAGAGATGTAAATGCAAGAAGGAATACAACGTGGCTGGTATGAAAGTGAACTGTGTATACGTTCGGTCAGGGGTATATTCATTATGTTGAAAAAAAATCCTTAAAATGAAAGCAAACATAACGAAACGGGTACAAATACACCTGAATTTGTCCAAAAGGAAACTCTCACATGCAACTGTTGGACAAATGATAACACCCTAGAAAAGCTGTGATGCAGGCAAAGGTGTACAAGGCGAAATTGAATGTGTCACTGTTTGTCTATGTGTCACCGTCTGTCACCTCAAATTTCTCTCTTGACCTGTGTGCACGTACATTATAAACTTTAATTCATAGGCTAGGTTATAGCATCCTCATAACGGGTATAGGGATAATTTGAGGATCATGTAGTAGCCTAAACATATCGATGTTACATGGAGCTGGGTGACTGGAATATGAATGACAGTCATCCAATGTGCTGTAATAGAAATAAGGCCATGCTCATGAAAAAAATGTATCTTCCTCCCTCATTTTAAACGGCACCGACTGTGACTGAGCTAGAACACAATCGGAATACCAGAAAAATGCCCAATTATGTCCCAAAATAAACTGCTTCATTACCATAATTATCATAGTAATAATCAAATGTATACACTGCGGCTTTGGAGGGGTACATCGGTCCTATAAGTATCAGTGAGCAAGACATTATCAGGCCAGATATTTTAATACCGCTAGTAGTAGTTCTGACCTTAGTTCTTGTGTGTTTTCCTTGTTTTAGTGTTTGTCAGGATGTGAGCCGGGTGGGCATTATATGCTGTGTCTCGTGTGTCTATTTCTATGTTTGGCCTGATATGGTTCTCAATCAGAGGCAGGTGTTAGTCATTGTTACTGATTGGGAACCATATTTCGGTAGCCTGTTTTGTGTTGGGTTTTGTGGGTGGTTGTTTCCTGTCTTTGTGTTTTCTGCACCAGTTAGGACTGTTTCGGTTTTGCCACGTTTCTTGTTTTGTAGTTGTGTTCATGTTGAGTTTTCCTATTAAAACCATGGACACTTACCACGCTGCATTTTGGTCCGCCTCTCCTTCGACGGAAGAATCACATTACAGTAGTGAAATACAACTATTTTGTTTTAATATAATAGAACAAGATGTAGAAATATGTTGTATCTATGTCCAGATCTACTTTACTAGAAGACATGGGTGAGATAAAGTGGGAACAGCTGAATGCCAAACTATACATGTTTTCAGGGTGATTTTCTTTTCAATTTCACCATATCTGGTAAACCACTGGACATCAGTCTGGTGCAAAACACATCCAAATTATTAATTGTTTTCTACTGTAGTGGTGCTGAAAGGAGTGGCACCCTGTGCCGACACAGCTTGGTATTATTCACACCCAGGGGAGGGTGTGTACTGTGCAGAGTGGTGTTATGGGTAGATGGAGTGACTTTTGCAGAGAAAGGGATTGTGTGTTAGAAGTGTCAATAAGAACAGGTGGCATTGCTTTGCCAACATGCCTTTGTCTCTGTTGTTGTCTCACTCACCTCCCACACACAGTTCAATGTGTGTGTGTCTGTGTGTGTTTGACACGTGCTTCTCTTTTATCTGATATTATGCCTTTCATCTAAAGTTGCTATTCAGGCTGTGAAAAATGTGTCTATTTAAGGTATTTCAATTACATTCGAAGACATTTCCAAGTAAGTATATGGATACTTTTTACTTGAAACACAAAAAGACTATTGGAATGTATTTGGAAAAACATTAGGAAAGTATTGACATGTATAGGAAAATACAAATAAACACTCCCATACATTTGAACGCAGGTCTGTTTGGCAGCCATATTACTAGAAAATACTCAAATACACAGAAAATAAATATTTAAATAACATAATAAAATACATATGTATTTGAACCCAGGCGTGATAGGGTAGCATTAACCAGAGGGTTTTTGCAGTGCCACACTGCAGTCTTACAGTCTGCCCTGAACCTTCATTGGTAAAGTTGCTGCAGCAGGGCAGCCAGGGTCGATCTGTTGATCTTGGGGACCCCATTTTTACTCAGCTGATGGTTACCTTGCGCCCTGATGTCCGTGCCAGTGATCAATTGCATCGCAGAGTGCCGCAGCATAAATTCCACTTTGTTGAAAACATAGATGTACACAGTTCTGAAATATATGAATCAGTGGTATGACATTTTATTCCCTTTAAACTCTCTGGCACCAGTGGGACGGTAAGCGTCCCACCTGGCCAACAGCCAGTGAAATTGCAGTGCGCTAAAATTCTAAATACACCATTCGTAATATTAAACATTCTTGTAAATACATGTGTCTTAAATAATTTCAAAGCTAAATTAACCTCTTGAAGCTAGGGGGCACTATTTTTATGTTTGGAAAAATAATGTTCCCAAAGTAAACAGCCTATTTCTCAAAAAATGGAGAAAAAAAATGAAAAATATATATACATTTACAAAATAACACTTTCAATATTTGGAAGACCCTCAGTCCTCTACACAATATTGTGCTGCTGATGCCAGGTGCCATAGCAGTCTCTTTCTGTCTTTCTGTAAAGCAAAGGGTCACTAAGCATGTGGTGTAGGTGATGGGGGACTTCATTTTGCAAAGAACACAGCGACGCATCCATGCAGTGCGCTTTTGGCCCAGAGGCACATCCATGCCTGCAGAAATAAATTTGGGCAGATGAACACCACTTGTGGCAGGAGCTGGATGAACCAGCTTCAGTGGGGGATGGACACCTTGGCACTGGGGGCTCCCATTCTGTGAAAGAAAATGTTCAGTTAGATGTTAGATGTTAGTTAGATGTTAGATGTTAGTTAGATGTTCAGTTGGTCTTCGAAAGGCAAGTCAACAAACAGATTTACCGACCATTTCGAATCTCACCATACCTTCTCTGCTATGCAATCTGGTTTCAGAGCTGGTCATGGGTGCACCTCAGCCACGCTCAAGGTCCTAAACGATGTATTTAACCCCCATCGATAAGAAACAATACTGTGCAGCCGTATTCATTGATCTGGCCAAGGCTTTCGACTCTGTCAATCACCATATTCTTATCGGCAGACTCGACAGCCTTGGTTTCTCAAATTATTGCCTTGCCTGTTTCACCAACTACTTTGCAGAGTTCAGTGTGTCAAATCGGAGGGCATGTTTTCCGGTCTTCTGGCAGTCTCTATGGGGGTGCCACAGGGTTCAATTCTCGGGCTGACTCTTTTCTCTGTATATATCAATGATGTTGCTCTGGAAGTATACCATTCTGTATACTTCCAGCCCTTCTTTGGACACTGTGCTATCTAACCTCCAAACGAGCTTCAATGCCATACAACACTCCTTCTTAAACGCTAGTAAAACCAAATGCATGCTTTTCAACCGTTCGCTGCCTGAACCCGCACGCCCGACTAGCATCACCACCCTGGATGGTTCCGACCTAGAATATGTGGACATCTATAAGTACCTAGGTGTCTGGCTAGACTGTAAACTCTCCTTACAGACTCATATCAAACATCTCCAATCTAAAATTAAATCTAGAGTCGGCTTTCTATTCCGCAACAAAGCCTCCTTCACTCACGCCGCCAAGCTTACCCTAGTAAAACTGACCATCCTACCGATCCTCGACTTCAGCAATGTCATCTACAAAACAGCTTCCAATACTCTACTCAGCAAACTGGATGCAGTTTATCACAGTGCCATCCATATTGTTACTAAAGCACCTTATACCACCCACAACTGCGACCTGTATGCTCTAGTCGGCTGGCTCTCACTACATATTCGCCACCAGACCCATTGGCTCCAGGTCATCTACAAGTCCATGCTAGGTAAAGCTGTGCCTTATCTCAGTTCACTGGTCATGATGGCAACACCCACCCGTAGCATGCGCTCCAGCAGGTGTATCTCACTGATCATCCCTAAATCTCACACCTCATTTGGCCGCCCTTCGTTCCAGTTCTCTGCTGCCTGTGACTGGAACGAATTGCAAAAATCGCTGAAGTTGGAGCCTTTTATCTCCCTCACCAACTTCAAACATCTGCTATCTGAGCAGCTAACCGATCACTGCAGCTGTACATAGTCTATCGGTAAATAGCACACCCACCAAAATTTGCAAATAAATTCATTACAAATCCTACAATGTGATTCTCTGGATTTTTTTTCTAATTTTGTCTGTCATAGTTGAAGTGTACCTATGATGAAAATTACAGGCCTCTCATCTTTTTAAGTGGGAGAACTTGCACAATTTGTGGCTCACTAAATACTTTCCCCCCCCCACAGTATTTCATTTGGTCAGCGCATGCTTTGAGTACACGTCCTGGCAATCCTTCCGGCCCGTGGCTTTGTGAATGTTGACCTGTTTATTCAATTTTTTTCTATGGGCTGTAGTGGTAAAGGCCACCTGCTAAAAATAGTGACTTAAAAAAATGAACCGAAACCAAACTGACCCCAAAAAAACAGTAATCGCTCAACACTAATAGCTAACTAGCTAGTGCTAGTTAAAGATCGGGTTAATTCTTTCAACTTTTTGTTAAAAAAAATGTCAACATCCTGCTACTCATGCCAGGAATATAGTATATGCATATGATTAGTATATGTGGATAGAAAACACTCTGAAGTTTCTAAAACTGGTTAAATCATGGCTGTGACTATAACAGAACGTGTGTTGCGGGCAAAACCCCAAGGAGAACTGATCACAAAAAATAAAAAATATCACTCTGCCAGTTGCCTGTATTGTCTATGGCAAGGGAAAATAGATAGCTCCCAGTTTACAATTCCTACAGCTTCCACACGATGTCGCCAGTCTTGGCAATTGGGTTGAAGTTATTCCTTGATGAAATGAAGAATAGGCACATCCTGTCATCTGGGTACACCAAAGGAAGTTTTGATATAGAGAATATCGACCATCATTTCAAGACCTGCTGCTATTGAAAACAGATCGCCACGTGATCAATTTGATCGATTATTAACTTTTACTAATACCTAAAGTTGATTTACAAAAGTAGTTTGAAGTGTTTTGTCAAAGTTTATAGGCAACTTTTTTAATTTTAAATAATGACGTTGCGTTTTGAAACTGTGTTTTTTCCTGGATCAGACGGGCTTCATAAATGGACATTTTGGGTATACATGGACCGATTTAATCAAAGAAAAGACCCAATTGTGATGTTTATGGGACATATAGGAGTGCCAACAAAGAAGCTCATCAAAGGTAATGTATGTTTTATATTTTATTTCTGCGTTTTGTGTAGCGCCGGCTACGCTAATTCTTTTGTTTACGTCCCCTTCAGTTTTTTTCGTGGGGTTGCATGCTATCAGATAATAGCTTCTCATGCTTTCGCCGAAAGTCATTTAAAAAATCTGACTGGTTGGCTAGATTCACAACGAGTGTAGCTTTAATTGAGTACCCTGCATGTGTGTTTTAATGAACGTTTGAGTTTTATCAAGTACTATTAGCATTTGGCGTTGCGCATTTGCATTTCCTGTTGGCTAAGTGAGACGCTAGCATCTCACCTTGCTCTAAGAGGTTCTAGCTTGCTAGCAACAGGACACATTTCTAATTATAAAGCTGACTTTGCAGCACATTATACAATACATTGTATTTTGGTAAACTTAAAACACAATTACTTTTACATGTTAAAACACGTTGTTAAATTCAATCTAACTAACATTATCTTATCCATGTTCTTTGCTGTTGGCCATGAGCTGATCACCAAGTCATATATCAGGGCTTGTTGTGCTCGTAAGTCCCACCCTTCTTCTTCTGATTTCAGCAATATGATTCATTGACTTTCATTGGATCTGCAAACAGTCCATCGGTTTCAGCGAATAGCAGATTTCTGCATAGCTAGCCATTTGTGGGTCAACAAAATGTTGCAGTTGCAACATCAATTCATTAGCTAGCTAATTACCTGAATGACTAGCCATTGTCACTGGAACCTGCACATCTTGCTTTTTCTCAGCTGTCACAAATCCTGGTGTGCCCCAGGCTCTAGCAACTTTGATGTTGTAAAATTATTTTTGATTCCGTTTTGTTTTAAGATGTTTGTGTTTTGGCAAGTTGTTGGTATTATAATATATATTTTCTATATCTTGATGTGGTCCATTGTGTACAACTCAGTGTGTCTGGTTGTCTCAATAAAAAAGAGAAACATCTGTGCTCCTATTTGCCCATGTTTCTAGGAGATCCTTTGAACGGTAAAGTTGTGATTCTCAACTCACTCAATGCACATTAATAACTGTTTTTTAACACCTCAAATGAATGTCACTTTAGTTAAGGTGTCTGTGTACACTCTTTGACAAGAGACATGACAAGAGACATGGTTATGATGCCCACCATTCCATTAAATGTAATAATGTGATACAGAGGTTGGTAAATTACAAAACACCCTGTAATGTCGACTCATATGTAGACTTTTATGAAGCATGTAATAACAAATGACAGAAGTTGTCATGCAGACTGTTTAATAGCAATTGTTATTAACAGTTGACATAAGTGCATTTGACAACAGGATGTACAGTCATCGATAACACCCATTGTAAGACAGCTTTTGGCAAATGTTATAATGTGTTAAATAGCTGTTGATTGCATGTTGGTTGAGCATCCGGTGGCAGACTAAATCTTGATTGGACATGACAAAATGCAAACATACAGATCAACATATGACAATTCAACTTTTAACAACTTTGAATGAGTTCATTCATTTATGTAGTGTGTTTTCCTCATTCATCAGATTGCTTCCTATAGTCCCTTTCTGTTCAGTTATTGTGTAATTGATGACTTAATTGGTCCATTGAAGAATTGTTTATCCCAATTAATTTTGCCATTGTGAATACATACGCCATTCAGAATATTTGACAACAACAAAAAGACTCTACATTACACATATTTAGTCCCATCTCCATCCCATCCACATTCTTCTGTAAACCGCTAATGTGACACGTGAGCTAATTGGTCAGATGTAGGCATCAGGTGGAAGCTGTTTTTATTTTGGGCTGCTGCACTAGCTTCAGTAGGCTACATTATGCTTTCTCTGGAGGTTGGCAGTGACCCCCGTGAGGCCCGACATGGCCGTGTGGCTCATCGTGTGCCTGTGTATGTACATGCACCTTGGCGTGTGTGCATGGGGTAGAACAGCTGCCTGATTGTAAATCAGCTTGGTATTGTTCCCCCTAGTGTACTAGCACTGTGCAGGAGCTAGAGTAGCGCAGAGCCACCTGCTAACAGTCAATGTGGAGCCTGCTGGCTGGAAACAAAAAGAGAAAAGCACAGAGATATACTTACTTGGGTGAATGGTGATGATGGCGAGTGTAGTGTGGGTGGCAGCGGGTTTGGGGTGACATCAGTTCCTGTCAGAAGCCCTCTCTCAGCCTGTCTATATATGAAAATGGCCAATCCATGCATTACTGCCCCCCCTCTCCCTGTTTTTCTACCCATCTTTCTCATCATTCCTCTTTCAACTGCAGTTTATGCCCCTGGAAGTTCTCTCTCTCTATCTCTCTGTTCTCTTTCTCTGTCCTCTCCCCTCTTCTCTCCTCTCCTCAGCATGAAAGCCATACACTAGTAGTTTTATCTGTGGACTTGCTGGGCCAGTAATGGGATGCAGTCCCAGTTTGCAATACTTATTCTAATTTTCTGTTTAAACTAATAATAGGTGTCTCTCACCTTACATGCACCAGGAGGATTCATTAGTGTTATAACCGATAATATAGAATTTAATGCGCTATGACTGTTCACATGCCCACTTTAATCTAGGTGTAGAATCACCCTGGTGCAGGAGAACACTACTGCAATGCAGGGCATTTTCATCTTGTAGTGTATTTCCCTTTTAACCAGTTATGCATTAGGGGGCGCTATTAAAAATTTTGGATGAAAAACCTTCCCGTTTTAAACAAGACATTTTGTCACGAAAAGATGCGCGACTATGCATATAATTGACAGCTTTGGAAAGAAAATACTCTGACGTTTCCAAAACTGCCAAGATATTGCAAAGATACAGGTGAAACCCAGATAAATATCCAACCAGGTAGTGCCGCATTTTTTGAAACCGCCTCATGCCAATGACTCCTTATATGGCTGTGAATGAGCTACGAATGAGCTTACGTTTACCACATATTCCCCAAGGTGTCTACAGCATTGTGACGTCTTTTTAGGCATTTCCATTGAAGAATGGCCGTAAGGGACCATATCTAGCATGTGGTCACATGGTGTATCCCGCAGAAAATCATGCGTAAAATACTGAGGTAGCCATTTTTCCAATCGCTTCCTATGAGAAACCAAATGCCTCGACGGATATATTATCGAATATATGTTAAAAACACCTTGAGGATGGATCCTAAACAATGTTTGCCGTGTTTGTGTCGATATTATGGAGCAAATTTTGAAAAAAGTTTGGCATTATAGTTGTAGCATTTTCCGGTCGATTTCTCAGCCAAGCATGATGAAGAAACGGGAGCTATTTCGCCTACAAAAATAATATTTTTGGAAAAAAGGAACATTTGCTATCTAACTGGGATTCTCCTGAGTGAAAGGATCCGAAGTTCTTCAAAGGTAAATAATTTCATTTGGATGCTTTTCTTATTTTTGTGAAAATGTTGCCTGCTGCCAGCAGAGCTAGCATAGCATTATGCCTTGATAAACTTACACAAACGCTTGTCTAGCGTTGGCTGTAACGCATATTTTGAAAATCTGAGATGACAGTGTTGTTAAAAAAGGCTAAGCTTGTGTTTGAATATATTTATTTAATTTCATTTGCGATTTTCATGAATAGGAAAAGTTTCTAGGGGTATTTATGTCCGCTGCGTTATGCTAATGCGTTTGAGGCTATGATTACGCTCCCGGATACGGGATTGCTCGTCGCAAAAGGTTAAAAAGGCTTCTGAAGTTGTAATTTACACATGAAGTAAATTAACCTCGAGTGTATGGGGCACTATTTTTTTTAAACGTACCCAAATGAAACTGCCTATTTCTCAGGCCCAGAATCTAGAATATGCATATAATTGTCAGATTAGGATAGAAAACACTCAAACGTTTCCAAAACTGTCAAAATATTGTCTGTGAGTATGACAGAACTGATATTGCAGGTGAAAATGAGGAAAATCCAACCAGGAAGCCTAAGAGAAATGAATCTCCCTTTTCCATTGCATGCCAATCCTCCATTTAAAGGGATATCAACCATATTCCTTTTCCTATGGCTTTAGACATAGTTTCAGCCAGGAAGCCTAAGAGAAATGAATCTCCCTTTTCCATTGCATGCCAATCCTCCATTTAAAGGGATATCAACCATATTCCTTTTCCTATGGCTTTAGACATAGTTTCAGGCTTTTATTTTGAAAAATGAGCGAGAAAGATTACATCGCGTCATTGGCCCAGCATCTTCCGGGTTTGGCCGGAGTAGACCGTCAATTTAAAATCAATTTGTTCTTAACTGATTTGCCTAGTTAAATAAAGGTTAAATAAAATAAAAATCAAATCAAATTTATTCATATAGCCCTTCGTACAGCTATTCTGGATGACTGTGTGATAACGCTCTCTGTAGCCGATGTGAGCAAGACCTTTAAACAGATCAACATTCACAAAGCCGCGGGGCCAGACGGATTACCAGGACGTGTAATCAAAGCATGCGAGGACAAACTTCCCCTCGAGTCTGTAATACCTACATGCCTCAAGCAGACCACCATAGTCCCTGTGCCCAAGGAAGTGAAGGTAACCTGCCTAAATGATTACCGTCCCGTAGCACTCGCGTTGGAAGTCATGCAGTTCTTTGAAAGGCTGGTCATGGCTCACATCGACAGCATCCTTCCGGATACCCTAGACCCAGTCCAAATTGCATACTGCCCCAACAGACCCACAGATGAGGCAATCACACTCCACACTGCCCTTTCCCACCTGGACAAAAGGAGAACCTATGTAAAAAAGGTTGTTCATTGACTAGAGCTCAGCGTTCAACACCATAGTGTCCATCAAGCGCATCACTAAGCTAAGGACCCTGGGACTAAACATCTCCCTCTGCAACCAGATCCTGGACTTCCTGATGGGCCACCCCCAGATGGTAAGGATAGGCAACAACATGTCTGCCATGCTGATCCTCAACACATTTGGGCCCGTCAGGGGTGTGTACTTAGTCCCCTACTGTACTTCCCTGTTCACCCAGAACTGTGTGGCCAAACACGATTCCAACACCATCATTAAGTTTGCTGACAAACAACAGTGGTAGGCCTGTTCACTGACAATGATGAGACGGTCTATAGGGAGAAGGTCAGAGACCTGGCAGTGTGGTGCCAGGACAACAACCTTTCCATCAATGTGAGCAAGACAAAGGAGCTGATCGTCAACTACAGGAAAAGCTGGGCTGAAAAGACCCCATTAACATCGGGGGTCCCCAGATACTCTAAAAGGTTTGATAGCTGCATCATCGAGAGCAATGGAGCACTGGTTGCATCACCGCCTCGTATGGCAACTGCTCAGCATCTGACCGTAAGAAGCTACAGAGTGTAGTGTGTACGGCCCAGTACATCACTGGGGCAAAGCTTCCTGCCGTCCAGGACCTATATAATAGGTGGTGTCAGAGGAAAGACCAAATAATTGTTTGAGACTCCAGTCACCCAGGTCATAGACTGCTTTCTCTGCTACTGCACGGCTAGTGGTACCGTAGTGTCAAGTCCAGGACCAAAAGGCTCCTTAACAGATTCTACCCCCAAGCAATAAGACTGCTGAACAATTAATCAAATGGCCACAGGACTATATACATTGACACACCCCCTTCTATATTTGTTTTGTACACTGCTGCTTCTCGCTGTTTATTATCTATGCATAGTCACTTCACCCTTACCTACAGTGCCTTGCGAAAGAATTCGGCCCCCTTGAACTTTGCGACCTTTTGCCACATTTCAGGCTTCAAACATAAAGATATAAAACTGTATTTTTTTGTGAAGAATCAACAACAAGTGGGACACAATCATGAAGTGGAACTACATTTATTGGATATTTCAAACATTTTTAACAAATCAAATACTGAAAAATTGGTCGTGCAAAATTATTCAGCCACCTTAAGTTAATACTTTGTAGCGCCACCTTTTGCTGCGATTACAGCTGTAAGTCGCTTGGGGTATGTCTCTATCAGTTTTGCACATCGAGAGACTGAAATGTTTTCCCATTCCTCCTTGCAAAACAGCTCAAGCTCAGTGAGGTTGGATGGAGAGCATTTGTGAACAGCAGTTTTCAGTTCTTTCCACAGATTCTCGATTGGATTTAGGTCTGGACTTTGACTTGGCCATTCTAACACCTGGATATGTTTATTTTTGAACCATTCCATTGTAGATTTTGCTTTATGTTTTGGATCATTGTCTTGTTGGAAGACAAATCTCCGTCCCAGTCTCAGGTCTTTTGCAGACTCCATCAGGTTTTCTTCCAGAATGGTCCTGTATTTGGCTCCATCCATCTTCCCATCAATTTTAACCATCTTCCCTGTCCCTGCTGAAGAAAAGCAGGCCCAAACAATGATGCTGCCACCACCATGTTTGACAGTGGGTATGGTGTGTTCAGGGTGATGAGCTGTGTTGCTTTTACGCCAAACATAACGTTTTGCATTATTGCCAAAAAGTTCAATTTTGGTTTCATCTGACCAGAGCACCTTCTTCCACATGTGTGGTGTGTCTCCCAGGTGGCTTGTGGCAAACGTTAAACAACACTTTTTATGGATATCTTTAAGAAATGGTTTTCTTCTTGCCACTCTTCCATAAAGGCCAGATTTGTGCAATATACGACTGATTGTTGTCCTATGGACAGAGTCTCCCACCTCAGCTGTCGTTCTCTACAGTTCATCCAGAGTGATCATGGGCCTCTTGGCTGCATCTCTGATCAGTCTTCTCCTTGTATGAGCTGAAGGTTTAGAGGGACGGCCAGGTCTTGGTAGATTTGCAGTGGTCTGATACTCCTTCCATTTCAATATTATCGCTTGCACAGTGCTCCTTGGGATGTTTAAAGCTTGGGAAATCTTTTTGTATCCAAATCCGGCTTTAAACTTCTTCACAACAGTATCTCGGACCTGCCTGGTGTGTTCCTTGTTCTTCATGATGCTCTCTGCACTTTTAACGGACCTCTGAGACTATCACAGTGCAGGTGCATTTATACAGAGACTTGATTACACACAGGTGGATTGTATTTATCATCATTAGTCATTTAGGTCAACATTGGATCATTCAGAGATCCTCACTGAACTTCTGGAGAGAGTTTGCTGCACTGAAAGTAAAGGGGCTGAATAATTTTGCACGCCCAATTTTTCAGTTTTTGTTAAAAAAGTTTGAAATATCCAATAAATGTCGTTCCACTTCATGATTGTGTCCCACTTGTTGTTGATTCTTCACAAAAAAATACAGTTTTATATCTTTATGTTTGAAGCGTGAATTTTTGCAAAAGGTCGCAAAGTTCAAGGGGGCCGAATACTTTCGCAAGGCACTGTACATGTACAAATTACCTCGACTAACCTGTACCCCCACACATTGACTCGATACCGGTACCTCCTGTAAATTGCCACGTTATTGTTATTTTTATTGTGTTACATTTTGTTATTGTTTCATTTAGTTTATTTGGTAAATATTTTCTTAACTCTTCTTGAACTGCTTGTAAGTAAGCATTTCATGGTAAGGTCGACACTTGTTGTATTCGACGCATGTGACAAATAAAGTTGGATTTGATTTGACTTTGGTAAGTTATTAGTGGAATGTTGTCCACACCATCTCTCACTCGGAGAGGGGGATGGAGAGAGCGAGAAACAGGAAGAGAACCCTTTCTCCTTTCTTTTTTTATGCCACTCACACCTCTTTGTATTTTAAAGGCAGTGCTCGTAACCTCGTCGTTCATCTATTAGCACTATATTTTCTGTATTTTCAAATGCATCACACACTGATTGACAAAGGAATCAATAACTTGCATATTCCTGAGATGAAGTGAGTCAAAAACTTTGGTGTCAAAACAGAGGTGGGTGTTTGTGTGTGTGTTTTTGCGCTTTGCTTGTGAGCGTGTCTGTTGGTGGCGGAACAAAAAGTCAGATGCTGACGGTGACTTTGAAATCCAAAATTAGATGTGTTTTCATGAACTTCATGCTTATTAAGTATGTAAATCCTCAAAGTCAGACAATCATGAAAGACAGTTGTGTTCTTTCCAACTTTCCACAGATCAACTCTGTCTCAGTTGATAGAAACCTGCTGTTTTTACGTTCATATACGTGTGTGTTTATGTACATTGGCAGCTGCATTTGTGAATACAGTGCCTTGCAAAAGTATTCATCCCCCATGGCGTTTTACCTATTTTGTTGCATTACAACCTGTAATTTAAATATATTTTTATTTGTATTTCATGTAATGGACACACACAAAATAGTCCAAATTGGTGAAGTGAAATATAAAAAATTACTTGTTTCAAAAAAAAGAAGAAGCTGGATATAGACACACACATGCACGTACACAGACACAAACACACACATGCAGTCACGCAAGCATGCACACACGCACTCTCACATACACTCTTTGACACCTGTGCTATTACAATTTACTTAAATTAGTTTCTGAAGGTACATAATAAACTTCACTGCACATTATCATCAATTCATGAGCATTATGTTTTGTATTTACATTAAAAAGAGTACTGAATATTCCTTTAGCCCTGAGAACAGAACATTCATTTTTCCAATGACCTGAACCTTGACAGTAGTGACACTCTTGACTGAAGTCAGCTTTTACCTCTCTGCGCACCGAACCCGGTAGCGGGATGAAATTCGACAACAAACGGTGATTGCTACATAAATAGTCATATTAAACATTCATGACAATACAGGTGTCTCACATGTTTCGAAAGCCTAGAATCTTGCTAATTTAACTGTGTTGTATATTTAAAAAAGGATTTACTGCGAAAGAATACGATGCAATTATCTGAGGATAGAGCCCCATAACAAAAAACGATTTCAACCAGCACAGGCGTAACAAAATCACAAACTGCAATAAAATAAATTGTTTACCTTTGACGATCTTCCTCTGTTTGCAATCCCAATGCTCATTATTACACAATGAATGCTCTTTTTGTTTGATAAAATCCATTTTTATAGCCTAACATGAAACATTTAGTGAAACGCTTTTGTCGTGAATTCCGTCTCATTCCATTTTCGACGACACATTCGAGGTAAATACCCACACAAAACGTGACTTTTCCAGTCAAATCAAATCAAATTTTATTTGTCACATACACATGGTTAGCAGATGTTAATGCGAGTGTAGCGAAATGCTTGTGCTTCTAGTTCCGACAATGCAGTAATAACCAACGAGTAATCTAGCTAACAATTCCAAAACTACTGTCTTATACACACAAGTGTAAGGGGATAAAGAATATGTACATAAAGATATATGAATGAGTGATTGTAAAGAGCGGGATAGGCAAGATACAGTAGAAGGTATCGAGTACAGTATATACATATGATATGAGTATGTAAACAAAGTGGCATAGTTAAAGTGGCTAGTGATACATGTATTACATAAAGATGCAGTAGATGATATAGAGTATAGTATATACATATACATATGAGATGAATAATGTTGGGTATGTAAACACTATATTAGGTAGCATTGTTTAAAACCTGTTAAGGCTATGCACAATACTGCCCCCTTTGGAGGAATTGCGTGCACATAGTAAACAGAAAAAAATCGGTCCAAAATTGCTAATATATGCATATAATAATTATTATTGAATAGAAAACACTCTAAAGCTTCTAAAACCATTCGAATTATGTCTGTATGTAAAGCAGAACTCACAGGGCAGCCATTCTCCCAAACTCTCTCTCTCATCAGGAAAGTTACCCCAACTTTGACGTCATCGCCCCCACCCTTCCAACCAGCTACGGATCTGGGAACAGTTTCTGTGTGTTCAGCGTGCTGTGTTCTTTCAATGGGGTGAGTAATGGAGAAAATCCCGCGAGCTTTGACCGGTTGGCGGGCAAAATAGTGACGTGTAACTGGAAAATATCTGTGCGTCCTGGCGCAATTGTATACAATCTATTCTTTTGTTCCATTTCGTTTGAGAAGAGTTGCGTTCATTCGGTCGAATCGCCAATTGTTTTGTACGCTTAGAACATCCTAAAGCTTGATTCTGCACTTAGTTTGACCAGTTTAGTCGACATATAATATGTAATTTTGAAGTTTTGATGCGCAACTGTTTGTGACCAGAAGTAATTACTGGTAGCATTTCAGCTGGAACTTGAAGCATATGCTAATACAAAGACACACGAATTGAAACCAGTATGACGAAGTATGACTTCTTCCACTACATTCTGATCGAAGACCATCAAAGGTAAGGGAATATTTATGTTGTAATTGTGTTTCTGTTGACTCCAACATAGCGGAGGAATATTGCTTATGTCTGAGCGCCGTCTCAGATTAGTGCTTAGTGAACGAATTCTGTAACGTTAAAAATAAATGTAGCACAGCGGTTGCATTAAGAAGCAGTGTATCTTTCTAACTATATGTAGAACATGTATATTTAGTCAAAGTTTATGATGTGTATCGCTGTTATCTGGCGTTATCTGGTGGAGCTATGTATAATTTCTCAGGACATTTTTGTAGCATTTTTTGAACATGGCTCAATGTAAACTGAGATTTATGGATATAAATTGCATATTATTGAAAAAAAAACATAAATGTACTGTGTAACGTCCTATTACTGTCATCTGATGAAGATTTTCAAAAGGTTAGTGAATTATTTTTCTTTTAATCCTGCGTTTGTGATTGTGTTTTTTGCTTGACAATATGGCTACATATTGTATGTGTCCTAGTGGTGGTTTGATATACATATGTGCTATGTTTTCGCCGTAAAACATTTTAGAAATCTGACTCGCTGGGTAGATGAACAAGGTGTTTATCTTTCATTTGAGCTATTGGACTTGTTAATGTGTGGAGGTTAAATATTTCTAAGAATATTTTTGCATTCTGGGCGCCATCTTTTGAGTTGAGCTTGGGGGGGGGTGCCCTTGGGGAACGTGTACCGTTAAGGCGTTAAAGTGGCTAGTGATATATTTTACATAATTTCCCATCAATTCCCATTATTAAAGTGGCTGCAGTTGAGTCAGTGTGTTGGCAGCAGCCACTCAATGTTAGTGGTGGCAGTTTAACAGTCTGATGGCCTTGAGATAGAAGCTGTTTTTCAGTCTCTCGGTCCCAGCTTTGATGCACCTGTACTGACCTCGCCTTCTGGATGATAGCGGGGTGAACAGGCAGTGGCTCGGGTGGTTGTTGTCCTTGATGATCTTTATGGCCTTCCTATGACATCGGGTGGTGTAGGTGTCCTGGAGGGCAGGTAGTTTGCCCCCGGTGATGCGTTGTGCAGACCTCACTACCCTCTGGAGAGCCTTACGGTTGTGGGCAGAGCAGTTGCCGTACCAGGCGGTGATACAGCCCGCCAGGATGCTCTCGATTGTGCATCTGTAGAAGTTTGTGAGTGCTTTTGGTGACAAGCCAAATTTCTTAAGCCTCCTGAGGTTGACGAGGCGCTGCTGCACCTTCTTCACGATGCTGTCTGTGTGGGTGGACCAATTCAGTTTGTCTGTGATGTGTACGCCGAGGAACTTAAAACTTACTACCCTCTCCACTACTGTTCCATCGATATGGATAGGGGGGTGTTCCCTCTGCTGTTTCCTGAAGTCCACAATCATCTCCTTAGTTTTGTTGACATTGAGTGTGAGTTTATTTTCCTGACACCACACTCCGAGGGCCCTCACCTCCTCCCTGTAGGCCATCTCGTCATTGTTGGTAATCAAGCCTACCACTGTTGTGTCGTCCGCAAACTTGATGATTGAGTTGGAGGCGTGCGTGGCCACGCAGTCGTGGGTGAACAGGGAGTACAGGAGAGGGCTCAGAACGCACCCTTGTGGGGCCCCAGTGTTGAGGATCAGCGGGGTGGAGATGTTAGGGCAGTGTGCAGTGTGGTTGAGATTCCATCGTCTGTGGACCTATTTTGGCGGTAAGCAAATTAGAGTGGGTCTAGGGTATCAGGTAGGGTGGAGGTGATATGGTCCTTGACTAGTCTCTCAAAGCACTTCATGATGACGGAAGTGAGTGCTACGGAGAGGTAGTCGTTTAGCTCAGTTACCTTAGCTTTCTTGGGAACAGGAACAATGGTGGCCCTCTTGAAGCATGTCTGAACAACAGACTGGGATAGGGATTGATTGAATATGTCCGTAAACACTCAAGCCAGCTGGTCTGCGCATGCTCTGAGGGCGCGGCTGGGATGCCGTCTGGGCCTGCAGCCTTGCAAGGGTTAACACGTTTAAATGTTTTCCTCACGTCGGCTGCAGTGAAAGAGAGTCCGCATGTTTTGGTTGCGGGCCGTGTCAGTGGCACTGTATTGTCCTCAAAGCGGGCAAAAAAGTTATTTAGTCTGCCTGGGAGCAAGACATGCTGGTCCGTGACAGGGCTGGTTTTCTTTTTGTAATCAGACATGTTTGGTTTCATTGCAATCAACTGGTTTGTTTGTAACACAACCAAACACGATGGGCCATTTCGCAGGACGTATTGAATGAATGAAACCGATTTGAAGACAACAAGTAATAACATCATTGTGCACCAATGATATGACCACTGTTTCGTTGATTAACTGTACTTTAACCCAATGACCACTGATTGTCTTGAAATCTAGCTGGGTAGATAGCCAATGAGGTGAGGTAAAAGGCAATATGTAATGGTTATGTGTTGGAAGACCAACCCATGTATTAAACTCTTGCGTAAAGACGATCATTCACCATTGAAGATTCATACTGGAAGGAGCTAAGCTTGTGACGCACAGCACTTTTTCGGTGATGCGCATCTTCAGCTGTTTAAATATCGAACATCATGGTGAATAAGTCAGGGAAAGCTAAATCTAAGACTAGATATACGAATGTAGACAAAATTATAGAGGAAATTGATTGTGATAATGAAACAGTCCTTCTTTTGGAAGATTCAGCTGGCGACCATAGCTATGACTCCAAAATGGAAGCATATTTTTTGAACGGAGAGGACATTGTTTTAGACTGGTAAGTTCTTCTCATGCTAATGCCATGGTTTGAAATTAATAATATAATATATTATTTGTGACTTTTTTTAAACATTTTAATTGCAATATATAAACATTTATTGAAATGTGTAATTAACACATTGGCCATGCGTTGTGGGTGGGGGTATGTTTGTATGTATGTGAATAACCCATAGCCTATGTTTGTGTGTGTATATATATAAAAATGGAATGGTGTAGAATGTAACAGCAAACCCACACAGCGTCCATGCTTCCTCCTCTCAGTTTACATATTAGGCCCACAACAATGGCCAAAGTGAAATGGAACAGCACTTTATGTTCCCTGTACTCTATATATCTGTTTATTATACAGCGCTCATATGTGAAACTATTCTATCTGAACATTTTCTTTCACAGTGACACTGACTCCGAATGGGAGCCCCCGGTGCCAAGGTGTCCATCCCCCACTGAAGCTGGTTCATCCAGCTCCTGCCACAAGTAGTGTTCATCTGCCCAAATGTATTTCTGCAGGCATGGATGTGGGAAAGGAGGAGAGCTATTACCTATTAACTTCTTGGATATAGGGGGCGCTCTTTTAATTTTTGGATAAAAAAAACGTTCCCGTTTTAAACAAGATATTTTGTCACGAAAAGATGCTCGAATATGCATATAATTGACAGCTTTGGAAAGAAAACACTCTGACGTTTCCAAAACTGCAAAGATATTATCTTTGAGTGACACAGAACTGAGAGTCTCCTCATTGAAAACATCCGAAGTTCTTCAAAGGAAAATTATTTTATTTGAATGCTTTTCTGGTTTTGTGAAAATGTTGCCCGCTAAATGCTACGCTAAATGCTACGCTAGCTATCAATACTCTTACACAAATGCTTGTTTTGCTATGGTTGAAAAGCATCTTTTGAAAATCTGAGATGGCAGTGTTGTTAAGAAAAGGCTAAGCTTGAGAGCTAGCATATTTATTTCATTTCATTTGCGATTTTTATGAATAGTTAACGTTGCGTTATGCTAATGAGCTTGAGGCTATAACTGGATACAGGTTTTTTTCGTAGCCAAACGTGAACAAAACGGAGCGATTTGTCCTACACAAATAATATTTTTGTCATGTCTTATTATGTCTGTTCCTGTCCTTTCTCTTCACTCTGTCTCTCTCTGCTGGTCTTATTAGGTTACCTTCTCTTTCTCTCCTTCTCCAGCTGTTCCTCATCTCCCCTAACTACCTCGTTCACCCTTTCCCCACCTGTTCCCTTTTTTCCCTCTGATTAGGTCTCTATTTCTCTCTCTGTTCCTGCTACTTTCGGTGTCAGATTCTCGTTTGTGTTTCTCATGCCAGAAGCAAGCTATCGTCTCATTTGCTTCCTCCTTGTCCTATCCTGTCGGAGTCTGCCTGGCAGGTGCATCCTGTACACTTCTAACTGTCTTTCGTTTGCACTGTGTCCAGTTCATCTGATGCTACGTGTGATCAGGTACCACCGTTCCTCTGTGACCCGCACCGACCCAGAGCGACCTGCAGCCTGTCGCCGCTACCCAGCTATTCTCCTCTGCTGCTAAGAAGGGGACTCTCTTGCTATTCATCAGAGGGACTTTATGTTTCATTTGTCGCCCTCTCTGCGGGTAGTCTATTGTGCCATTGTCAAGGTCGGAAGAGGATCTATGCCATTCCTGTTTTCTCATTAAAGAACTCTGTTTCTGTTAAACCGCTTTTGGGTCTTCACTCAAGTGCATAACAATTTTTTTTTAAACTGAACATTTGCTATCTAACTGAGAGTCTCCTCATTGAAAACATCTGGAGTTCTTCAAAGGTAAATTATTTTATTTGAATGCTTTTCTTGTTTTTGTGAAAATGTTGCCGGCTGAATTCTAGGCTTATAGCTATGCTAGCTATCAATACTCTTACACAAATGCTTGTTTAGCTATAGTTCAATAGCATATTTTGCAAATCTGAGATGACAGTGTTGTTAACCAAAGCTACTACAAAGCTACTACCAAAGCTACTACACAAGCATTTGTGTAAGAGTATTGAGAGCCTAGCATAGCAGGCAACATTTTCACAAAAACAAGAAAAGCAAGAAAAACAAAAATGCAGTCAATTACAACGCCAAACTTTTTCCAAATTAGCTCCATAATATCGACAGAAACATGGCAAACATTATTTAGAATCAATCCTCAAGGTGTTTTTCACCTATCTATTCGATAAGCTATCAGTGGTGGCAGCTGGATTCTCATCAGAAACAAATGGAAAAGTACTGCAGCTGGAGATTATGCAATAATTGCAACGAAGGACACCAAGCGACCACCTGGTAAATGTACTCTTCGGGTCAATCTTCCAATGATATGCCTACAAATACGTCACAATGCTGCAGACACCTTGGGGAAAAAGTGGAAAAGGTAAGCTGACTCCTAGCTCCTCCACAGCCATATAAGTCATTCCCATGAGGCGGTTTCAAAAAATGCGGCACTTCCTGATTGTATTTTTATCTGGGTTTTTTCTGTAACATCAGTTCTGTGGCACTCACAGACAATATCTTTGCAGTTTTGGAAACGCCAGAGTGTTTTCTTTCCAAAGCTGTCAATTATATGCATAGTCGAGCATCTTTTCGTGACAAAATATCTTGTTTAAAACGGGAACATTTTTCATCCAAAAATTAAAAGAGCGCCCCCTATATCGAAGGAGTTAAGAAGCAGTGCGGCTTGGTTGGGTTGTGTATCGAAGGACGCATGACTTTCAACCGTCGTCTCTCCCGAGCCTGTACGGGAGTTGTAGCGATGAGACGAGATAGTAGCTACTAAACAATTGGATACCATGAAATTGGGGAGAAAAAGGGGTAAAATAAAAATATATATATATTTTTTAAAGACCTAGAAATATTTTGCATCAATAGTAGTCAATATTAATCATCATCTTAATTCAGTCTCATCTGAAAGTTGAAATTTCTTGGTTATCTGCATGAACCCTGGCTAACAATTTGATTCAGCAATAGAAAATTGGGTTTAATTATTTATTTACTAAATACCTAACTAATTACACAGAATTACGCATAATTAAATCATAACTTGATTACAAATTACGTCATAAAGGAAAACGTCCCTATCGGGCAGAACATATATGACAGCTTGTTACACAAAAGAAAAGGGTCTGGGTTTGAGTGAAAGAGCGGGAAGACTGAGGAACAAAGGGCAAAGCTGTGCTATCGTAAATACAGTATCTTATGCATTCTAAATTACCGCCCATTTGGAAAACGAAAATGCAATAAATATTTACTCTGAGCTGCGCTTTGGTAGGTTGGTGGTAGATGGAACTCTGTGTTGTCCAACCGAGTCCTTTGTCCTTTGGAGAATGTCTCTGGTTGTCAATTGTATACGTTGTAGTAACGTTGTTGTGTGATAGACGGGATACTCTGTCTGTTTCTTCCTAACCCTCATTTGCAGCGGCTGTTGCTAACTCAAAGTCTAGAAGGTATCACTTCTGTAGTGAATAAGAGTTCAAAGTTCATTCCATTCGCAACCAAAGCTCACGCTGATGTTGGCATCGTTCTGTAGTTATTATCTGAACCATTCTGACATCGGACCGCCGTCTCACATCCTCGGAACAGGAGGTTATATTGTCATCCAGGGCTTATATAGGAAGGGAGAGGAGGGCATGGAGAGGAGGGCGTGTTTGAAAATTTTTACAGCCCATGTCCCTTCACAGGGGCGGGCCACTGATTGAGCAGAGCCCTATCTAATGAAAACCCAAATCTCACATTTTAGAAGCTAAAATCACATTTCATCCCATCACAAATAATGTCATATTCAAACATTTAAATTGAACAACAATTCCATGTGATTCCGATAACTCTGATGTGTAGACTTTCCACTGTAGAGTTTATATCATCTCATCATTGATGAGAATGTTTCAGATGACAACCGAACCGGACATCACATTCATTAAGTACCACCGCATATGTTCAATTGGTCGGATTACCAGAATATAGTTAATTTCCCTCCACCTTCTGATGTTCCCAGAATCTCTATGTTAACCAAGGGTTTTGCAAATGTAACATCAGTAGGGGAGAGAGAGGAAAAAGGGGGGAGAGGTATTAGTGTTATCCAAACTCTTCGGATGCTATAGACAGAAGTTGGCAGATCAGCTATACCTACTATAGAATAGTTCCAACGCCCTTGCGGGGGTTGTAGAGCAAAACAGTGAACACCATCGTTTTCGTGAGAGTCTCATCTTTCCATAGCGTCCGAACGTTATGTAGACCAAACCGTTCGGACGTTACAAATGATTTTGTAAGAAGATCGATTTTCTGGATGTCTCATGGTCTGATAAACATTGCAATATCACTGTCACCTTTCACAGCAGACGTGGAAGAGCAACATTGGCGGATGTTGTAGAATAAGAAATCTCTAGCTTTAACTGACAGATTTTTATGGTGATTTTGTTATTAAGCTAATTCGATTTCTGTGGGAGTATGAACATTGACTCACACACACAATTTCTGTATATTACATATACAACCTTTCATATTTGCATGAATCCATAATTAATGTATATATTCATAAGATTATGTATCCCATTATGAACCAGATAGATTAATAATGTGAAATAGAGAAACATTTATGATCTTATTATGGGTGCTAAAGAACACGCTGAAGACATGTGTGACATAGTTCAATGCTACATTACAGCCAAAGTTGTTTGTCCATGTCCCCCACTCATTTTACCACCTCCAAATTACTGGGGGAATTTATTGCTGGAGTGATCCTGGACTTTTTCAACAATAGGGATAACGTACACAGAAGACAGCAACGCTATAAACCTGCCCATCTCATTCGCTCACTAAGGCTAGCGAACGCAGACCCTCTCTCCAGCACACAGTGCCTGGCTGTGAATGATCCTTTTACTCCTAACACCTACACATTAATTAGGCTATTGAGAGAGGGGAACCTTTTCCTTTTGTGTGGGGTTAGCAACTGAAAGAATATATGAAAAGCCGACTAAAAGAGCTTCAAACATGACTATTGTTGCTGTAGGGTTGCACTGTGGCCTTCACCAATGGTATTTAGGCAGTACAAAATACATATATTTCATTCAACATTCTGTCTCTCTCTCTACTATATGTGATGCATCAACTTAAATAATGCATTCATAAAGTGTAGAATAAAAACTGTGTGCATATTGGAGATTAAATGGTAACCTGCTGAGAAGAAACGATCTTCCATCAAATCAAACCATACATGTCTTGATATGGCTCTCTCATCCATTCATAAATCAATAGTCATTCCACAGCATGCTCATCTTTAGTTTAGGAGAATATTGCAGTGCTGCGTGTTTAGCAAAATACAGTACTGTCTTAGGAAAAAAAGGTTTCAAAAGGGTTCTTCGGCTGTCCCCATAGGATAACCCTTTTTGGTTCCAGTTAGAACCCAAAAGGGTTCCATGTAGAACCCTCTGTCGCAAAATATTCTACATGGAACCAAAAGGTTTCTACCTGCAACTAAAAAGGGCTGTGAAAGGGCCAGAAATGAGCTGAGCTTGTGAGTGAATATATTTATTTCATTTCATTAGCAATTTTCATGAATAGTCAATGTTGCATTATGGTAATGAGCTTGAGGATATGATTACGCTCCTGGATGCGGGATTGCTCCACACCAGAAGTTAAAGAGAAACAAGCTCACAGTAAAGTCTGGATGCTTGTTATGGGGCTTTCGAGTCATCATACTGCCGCACTGAGAAGACAGGTCCTTAAAGAACTCCATGCAGGGTACTGTGGCGTGGCGCAAATGAAGGCGATTGCACGCAGCTACTGTTGGTGGCCAGGTTTGGATGCAGCTATCAAAGATAAGGCCACATCATGTTCTGCATGTCAAAAGATGAGAAACATACATCATGACACTACACCCATGACACTTCCCAGATGAGCCTTGGCAGCAAGTCCACAGACTATGCAGGCCCACTCGAGGATTGTTTGTTCTGAGACGTAGTTGATGCACACAGCAAATGGCCTGACATCAAGGTGATGAAGAGCACCTCAGCGGAGAGAACGATTGAAGTGCTACGGTCAATCTTCAGTCGCTTTGTATTGCCAATGCAATTTTTTTGCGATAATGTCCCCCAGCTGGTATCTGAAGAGTTCCAGTCATTCATGGAAGCAAATGCATTTCATCATATTAATTCAGTGGCATATCACCCTGCAACTAACGGCCTCGCTGAAAGATTTGTCCAGACGATGAAGCAAGCTTTAAAAACAACACTCAATAGGAGCCTAAACCTTCCTGTTGACCTACAGAAACACCCTCCATGCTACAACCAAAGAGTCACCCGCATCAGCCATGATGAAAAGACAGCATCGCACGTAACTTGACCTCCTGGGGCCTCCAAAGAATACACAGGTTGTACAGACACAACAGAGAGTACAAGTAGAGAGACGGAGTAAAGCTGGAAAGAGAGTTCTTGCTCTGAACTACTGCAAAGGTCCAAAGTGGATACCAGCAACATTGGTCGCACAAACAGGGCCTGTGTCGTACACAGTTCACACACCGGAGAACATCATCTGGAGGAGACACATGAATAAACTGTTGCCAGGAACCAACCTCAGAGATGACTCAAGTGACAAACCAAGATCAGCTACTGGAGACATACCATGACTACGAGCCATCACCTGAACATCCACTGCAGCAACCTACACATGTGGAAAGTGCTCCAGACTGAACCAGCCAGACTGCCTACTCAGGGAAGTTTTGCACCCCAGTCTGGGCATACACCATCACCACTCAGAGACCTGTAGACTGACCTGTACGTCATCATTACCCTGCAAGAGAAAGACAACCCCGTGAAAGGTTGAATATTTAGTTCAGACTAACCTCCAACATTGCGGCAGAATACACCCCAGGGTTAAGTCTGGGAACTGAGGCATTGTTGTCTATTGATATTCTAGTTTGTCCCTTTAGGGCACTGGTAACACCCACCTAATTATGTACATTTTAATGCTTGGAATGTTTTGTCCTGTGAAATGCATTAAACAATGCCCACGTTAGTTTCTACTCCCATCTCATGTACTGTCCTTATATTAGTTGTATAAATAATACAGTGTGCTGTACAACAGAGTCTTCACTTTTTGTTTGTTAACCTCTAGCGTCGAGCAATCCCGTATCCGGGAGCGTAATCATAGCCTCAAGCTCATTAGCATAACGCAACGTTAACTATTCATGAAATTGCAAATGAAATTAAATAAATATATTGGCTCACAAGCTTAGCCTTTTGTTAACAACACTGTCATCTCAGATTTTCAAAATATGCTTTTCAACCATAGCTAAATAAGCATTTGTGTAAGAGTATTGATAGCTAGCATAGCATTAAGCCTAGCATTCAGCAGGCAACATTTTCACAAAAACAAGAAAAGCATTCAAATAAAATCATTTACCTTTGAAGAACTTCAGATGTTTTCAATGAGGAGACTCTGAGTTAGATAGCAAATGTTCAGTTTTTCCCAAAATATTATTTGTGTAGGAGAAATCGCTCTGTTTTGTTCATCACGTTTGGCTAAGAAAAAACCCTGAAAATTCAGTCATTACAACGCCAAACTTTTTTCCAAATTAACTCCATAATATCGACAGAAACATGGCAAACGTTGTTTAGAATCAATCCTCAAGGTGTTTTTCACATATCTATTTGATGATAAATCATTTGTGGCAATTGCCACGAAGCTGGAGATTGCGCAATAATTTCGACGGAGGACACCAAGCGGACCAAGCGGACACCTGGTAAATGTAGTCTCTTATGGTCAATCTTCCAATGATATGCCTACAAATACGTCACAATGCTGCAGACACCTTGGGGAAATGACAGAAAGTGTTGGCTCATTCCTGGTGCATTCACAGCGCATTCAAAATCTGGGGCATTTCCTGTATGAAATTTCATCTTGGTTTCGCCTGTAGCATTCGTTCTGTGGCACTCACAGACAATATCTTTGCAGTTTTGGAAACACCAGTGTTTTCTTTCCAAAGCTGTCAATTATATGCATAGTCGAGCATCTTTTCGTGACAAAATATCAAAAATTAAAAGAGCGCCCCCTATATCGAAGAAGTTAACCTGTTGAAACTCTAGGGGCGCAATTTCATTTTTGGATGAAAAACGTTCCCATTTTAAACAAGATATTTTGTCACAAAAAGATGCTCGACTATGCATATAATTGATTGCTTTCGAAAGAAAACACTCTGACGTGTCCAGAACTGCAAAGATATTTTCTGTGCGTGCCCTAGAACGTGAGCTTCAGGCAAAACCAAGATGAGACGGCATCCAGGAAATCAGCAGGATTTTTGAGGCTCTGTTTTCCATTGTCTCCTTATATGGCTGTGAATGCGAGAGGAGTAAGTCTGCCCTTTCTGTCGTTTCCCCAAGGTGTCTGCAGCATTGTGACGTATTTGTAGGCATATCATTGGAAGATTGACCATAAGAGACCACATTTACCAGGTGTCCGCCCGGTGTCCTGCGCCGAAATTGGTGCGCAAAAGTCAGCTGCAAGTATTTTTCCACAGAATTCAGAGGAGAATGCAGGCTTCCACGAACGATATATCAATGAAGAGATATGTGAAAAAACACCTTGAGGATTGATTCCAAACAACGTTTGCCATGTTTCGGTCGATATTATGGAGTTAATTCGGAAAAAGTTTGACGTTGTAGGTGACTGAATTTTCGGTTCGTTTCGGTAGCCAAATGTGATGTACAAAACGGAACGATTTCTCCTACACACAGACGCTTTCAGGAAAAACTGCGCATTTGGTATGTAACTGAGAGTCTCCTCATTGAAAACATCCGAAGCTCTTCAAAGGTAAATGATTTTATTTATTTGGTTATCTGGTTTTTGTGAAAATGTTGCGTGCTAAATGCTACTCAAAATGCTAAGCTAGCTTAGCATACTCTTACACAAATTAGTCAATTGCTATGGTTCAAAAGCATATTTGTATCTGTAACACAGCCATTTTAACCTTATCATAGCTGACACTGTTGTCTACACCAAGAGTTGAATATGCTTCCTGCGATTTACCAGTCAACACACACTGCAA
Organism: Oncorhynchus masou masou; assembly: GCF_036934945.1. NCBI lineage: Eukaryota > Metazoa > Chordata > Actinopteri > Salmoniformes > Salmonidae > Oncorhynchus > Oncorhynchus masou. The sequence goes on from NC_088234.1 coordinate 35,029,020, forward strand.
CATTAGAAATTTCTTGCGGATCAGTGGGACGCTACCGTCCCACCTGGCCAACATCCGTTGAAATTGCAGAGCGCCAAATTCAAATTAAATTACTATAAATATTCAACTTTCATGAAATCACAAGTGCAATACATCAAAATAAAGCTTAACGTGTTGTTAATCCAGCCACCATGTCAGATTTCAAAAAGGCTTTATGGCGAAAGCAAACCATGGGATTATCTGAGGACAGCGCCCAGCACACAAATACAAAACAAATCATTTTCAACCAGGGAGTTGCGACACGAAAATCAGAAATAGCTATATAATATATGCCTTACCGTTGAAGATCTTCTTCTGTTGGCACTCCAAAATGTCCTAGAAACATCACAAATGATCCTTTTGTTCGATAAATGTATTCTTTATATCCCCAAAATGTACATTTACTTGGCTCGTTTGATTCAGAAATACATTGGTTCCAACTCGCCCAACATGACTAGAAAGTATCTAATAACTTACCTGTAAAACTTGGTCCAAACATTTCACACAACGTTCCTAATCCATTGTTATGTATCCTAAAACGTCAATAAAATTAAAGACAGGATAAACTGTGTTCAATACCGGACAAAAACAAAGTGAAGCACGTCCCGGGTCCAAAAGACTTGAGTCCCTTTGTGTGACAAATGGAAAGGAAAGGAATACTTATTCATTTCTCAAAGGAAAAACATCAACCAATTTCGAAAAATTGTTGACGTCTGCAAGCATATTTCTATTAAAAAGGGATTACATAGAAAACTAATGGAAAACACATTGAGCTAAAAAACATTTTTCCCTGGATGGATTGTGCTCAGGGCTTCGCCTGCCAAATAAGTTCTGTTATACTCACAGACATTATTCAAACAGTTTTAGAAACGTCAGAGTGGTTTCTATCCAAATCCACTCATAATATGCATATCCTAGCTTCGGGACGTGAGTTGCAGGCAGTTTACTTTGGGCACGCTTTTCATCCGGACGTGAAAATACTGCCTCCAAAGCCCAAAGAGGTTTTAAGACAGAGAATCGTTATTGGCTTTAGCGGTAAAAAAATACCAAAGAACGCGCTCTCATTCACACGCTTGGAAACACTATAGCCAAAATGGGAGCCACCTAGAAAAACTACAACTTCTGGCTCATTTTTCCAAAAACCAGCCTGAAACTCTTTCTAAAGATGGTTGACATCTAGTGGAAGCCCTAGGAACTGCAATCGGGCACGATTTCGCCCTGTTATAAAAGTGCCAGCCATTGAAATCAGTGGTAGGATGAAAACATTTTTTTAGGATGGTTTGTCCCCAGGTTTTCACCTGCCATTTCAGTTCTGTTATACTCACCAACATTATTTTAACCGTTTAAAAAACTTTAGAGTGTTTTCTATCAAAAGCTACAGATTATATGCATATCCTAGCTTCTGGGCCTGAGTAGCAGACTGTTTACTTTGGGCACGCTTTTCATCCGGAGGTGAAAATACCGCTCCCTATCCCAAAGAAGTTTTAAGGTGTGATCAGAATCAGGCCAAATATTAGGACCAACAATACGCTCAAACAACGAAAAGAACGCCTCAGGGTCCTTACGGCAACAGCCGTAAGTTTCCAACAATATCAAAAGTGTCCGGGGCACGGCAGAGAGAGGATCAACCCCTAGTACATTCAGGGTCACTTTTCCAAAGCAAACTCTCCCGAGAGCTTTCCTTCCCTAATCAGTTCTAGCCGCTCTTGTTGCAGCATGATGAAAGCACGCTCCAAATCCTGTTTAAATTCTTTCCTATTCATACTTATCTTCTTATGGCTGCAGGGGCAGTATTGAGTAGCTTGGATGAAAGGTGCCCATATCAAATGGCCTGCTCCTCAGTCATAGTTGCTAATATTTGCATATTATTATTAGTATTGGATAGAAAACACTCTGAAGTTTCTAAAACTGTTTGAATGATGTCTGTGAGTATAACAGAACTCATATCGGCAGACAAAATCCTGAGTTGAAATCAAAACAGGAAGTCAGAAATCTGAGCTTGTCCCGAATGAAATCCCCTTGAGATATGAATGATGTTGCACTACCTAGGGGTTCCACTAGATGTCAACCATCAATAGAAATTATAAAGAGGCTTCTATGTTGTTGTGGGAGTGAATGAGAGCAGAATATATCAGCTGTCCATCAAGCAGCCATTTTGTGATCCCACTTTTTCCTCATGGTAGTCACTTGCGTTCCATGGCTCACGAAGACAAGAATGAAAACTCCGGTTGGAACTTTATTGAAGCTATATGTTAAAACCAGTTGCGACGAGCAAACCCGTATCTGGGAGCGTAATCATAGCCTCAAGTGCATTAGCATAAAGCAACTTTTCCTATTCATGAAAATCGCAAATGAAATGAAATAAATATTTTCAAACACAAGCTTAGCCTTTTGTTAACAACACTGTCATCTCAGATTTTCAAAATAAGCGTTACAGCCAACGCTAGACAAGCATTTGTGTAAGTTTATCATGGCATAATGCTATGCTAGACTCTGCTGGCAGCAGGCAACATTTTCACGAAAATAAGAAAAGCAACCAAATTAAATCATTTACCTTTGAAGAACTTCGGATGCTTTCACTCAGGAGACTCCCAGTTAGATAGCAAATGTTCCTTTTTTCCAAAAATATTATTTTTGTAGGCGAAAAAGTTCCCATTTCTTCACCATGATTGGCTGAGAAATCGACCGAAAAATGCTACAATTATAACGCCAAACTTTTTTCAAAATTAGCTACATAATATCGACAGAAACACGGCAAACGTTATTTAGGATCCATCCTCAAGGTGTTTTTAACAAATGTATTTGATAATATATCCGTCGAGGCAGTTGGTTTCTCATAAAAAGCGATTGAAAAAATGGCTACCTCAGTATTTTACGCAAGGTTTTCTGCGGGAGACACCATGTGACCACATGCCATATATGGTCCCTTACAGCCATTCTTCAAGGGAAATGCCTAAAAATAAGTCACAATGCTGTAGACACCTTGGGGAAAACGTGGAGAACGTAAGCTCATTCGTAGCTCATTCACAGCCATATAAGGAGTCATTGGCATGAGGCGGTTTCAAAAAATGCGGCACTTCCTGGTTGGATTTTTATCTGGGTTTCACCTGTAACATCAGTTCTGTGGCACTCACAGACAATATCCTTGCAGTTTTGGAAACGTCAGAGTGTCTTCTTTCCAAAACTGTCAATTATATGCATAGTCGAGCATCTTTTCGTGAAAAAATATCTTGTTAACCTATTGATGCTCTGGGGGCGCAATTTCATTTTTGGATGAAAAACGTTCCCGTTTTAAACAAGATATTTTGTCACAAAAAGATGCTCGACTATGCATATAATTGCTACCGTTCGAAAGAAAACACTCTGACGTGTCCAGAAATACAAAGATCTTCTCTGTGCGTGCCCTAAAACGTGAGCTTCAGGCAAAACCAAGATGAGATGGCATCCAGGAAATGACAAGGATTTTTGAGGCTCTGTTTTTCAAGATCTCCTTATATGGCTGTGAACGCAAGAGGAATTAGTCAGCCCTTTCTGTCGTTTCCCCAAGGTGTCTGCAGCATTGTGACGTATTTGTGGGCAGATCATTGGAAGATTGACCATAACAGACCACATTTACCACGTGTCCGCTCGGTGTCCTGCGCCGAAATTGGTGCGCAAAGTCACCTGCCAGTATTTTTCCATGGGACACAGAGAGGAAAGCAAGCTTCCACGAACTGCATGTCAATGAAGAGATATGTGAAAAAACACCTTGAGGATTGATTCCAAACAACGTATTTTTCCAAAAGTTTCACGGGACTGCATTTTCGTATTTTTCCTCATTGAAAAAACATCGCATTTGGTATGTGACTGAGACTCTCCTCATTGAAAACATCAAAGCTCTTCAAAGGTAAATGATTTTATTTATTTGGTTATCTGGTTTTTGTGAAAATGTTGCGTGCTACATGCTACACAAAATGCTATGCTAGCTTTGCATACTCTTACACAAATTAGTCAATTTCTATGGTTCAAAAGCATATTTTGAAAATCTGAGATGACAGTGTTGTTAAGAAAAGGCTAAGCTTGAGAGCAAACGCATTATTTTAATTTTATTTGCGATTTTCAGAAATCGTTAACGTTGCGTTATGCTAATGAGCCTCTGAGGTTTTAGTCACGATCCCGGATCCGGGATGAGTTTCAAGAAGTTAAAAACGGGAACGTTTTTCATCCAAAAATTAAAAGAGCGCCCCCTAAATCCAACTGGTTAAAAACATCCTAATGATTGATTCTGTACTTAGTTTGATTGTTTAATATCACTTTTTAAAGTTTAATATCGCTTTTTGAAGTTTGTCCGATATACCGCTGACCAGAATTAGCGTTTGAATATGTATACCAAACACTAACAAAAGAAGGTATTTGGACATAAATAACGGACATTTTCGAACAAAACAAACATGTATTGTGGACTTGCGATTCCTGGAGTGCTTTCTGATGTAGATCATCAAAGGTAAGGGATTATTTATCATGTAATTTCTTGTTTATGTTGACACCATTTTTGCAGCTGTGGTGTTTTTATATTGAGCTCCGTCTCAGATTATTGCATGCATTTCTTTTTCCGTTAAGTTTTTTTGTAATCTGAAACAGCGGATGCATTAAGGAGAGGTATATCTATAATTCCATGTGTATAACTATAGTATCATCTACTTTTATGATGAGTATTTCTGTTGAATGATGTGGCTATTGTGGCAAACCTCTTCAAGGTTAGGAGCGTTTGTCACAAACTAAGTGGTAAACTGTCACCAAATCACCCAAGAATGAGAGTTCTTTCGAACAGGACAGTACCTGTGTGTTTGTTTCTCCGTCCTGGTCCACCCAGGCCGTAGGAGAGGTCAAGGATAGCAGGGTTCGGTACACGAATCGGGTTCTCGGTAGGTCCAGGTCCAAACGCCAACAGGTAAGTCCAAAACAGTCCAGCTCATACACGGTAAATCCAGCCAATCTCTATTGTCTCTTTCTCTATTGTTCATAGATCCTTCCAGCACTCTCTTCTCCTCTTCCTGGTTTTCTTGACCCTTTATCTGTGGGTTGGCTCCACCTTCTGAGGGTTCCCCTTGCTTCTGGGACTTGTAGTTTTGGTGGTCGGCCATTTTGTGATCTGTAGTTCTGACAGGGGTAGCCATTTTAGTGATCGGGCAGAGCCCGTTTATTAGTTCTGCTCTCACATATCTGCCATTTACCACTCGACCCCCTTCTTTGCCACACAATGCAAAATCACTTTTTGGAACTGGTGAATCTAACGCGCCAATGTAAACTCAGATTTTTTAAATATAAATATGAACTTTTTCAAAAAAACATGCATGTATTGTGTAACATGAAGTCCTGTGAGTGTCATCTGATGAAGATAATTCAAGGTTAGTGATTATTTTATCTTTTTTCTGTTTTTTTAATGCTATATTTTGCTGTAAAATGGCTGTGCTTATTGTGGTTTGGTGGAGACCTAACATAATCGTTTGCAATGCTTTCGCTGAAAAGCCTATTTGAAATTGGACACTTTGGTGGGATTAACAACGAAAATAGATTTAAAATAATATAAAACACATGTATGTTTTAGGAATTGTAATTATGAGATTTCTGTGGTTTGAATTTTGGCGCCCTCTATTTTCACTGGTAGTTGTCATATCGATACCGGTATGGAGATTGCAGACTTAACAGGTTAACATGATCATGCTCTAGCTTAACACAATCATGCACCAGTTTAGCTTGTTCCAAAATCCACTCCCGAACCCGCTAATGCTCTAGTTTAGCTTGCTCCTGCTCTATTTGTAAAATAAGTAGTTATTTCTGCTGTTCAAAAGAAAGACTACTAAGTCTAACAGACGGAGTGGTCATTGTAGTGAAACGGGGAGACAAAATAACCATGCCTAACGTATTCCAAAGTAGAACATGTCGCTAAGCCTAACATGGAAAAAGAAAGATTATAGCTCTGGGTAGAATCTAAAATAGTATAAAAAATATTTAGATTTGTTTAACACTTTGTTGGTTACTACATGAATCCACATGTGCTATTCCATAGTTGATTTCTTCACTATTATTCTACAAAGTAGAAAACAGTCAAACTAAAGAGAAACCCCTGAATGAGTAGATATGCTGTATATATTTCCTTTATTATAATTTTTGGTGTCACATTTATTTATATATTTTTTGCTTCCTCGTGGGCCACCCACGGGCCTGGGCCCAGGGGATTCAGCCCCAGTAAGTCCCTGCATTAATCTGGCCCTGATGTTTGCATGTGTATGTGTGTGCTCGTTGGTATATTTGTGTGTGTGTGTGCCTGTGTGTTGGTTTGAAGGCTACAGCATTATTTATAAATGGTGTAATTACAACAGTCCCTGTTGTCCAGTGGGAGAGTAGCTAGTAGCTACATTAACTGTACATCACAGTACCATAGTTTAAACCAGTCCAAGCATGTGTCTGTATTATGCAGAATGCCTCACCTCTGTCTGTCTATGGCTCATACATATTAACGTATGCAGAATAGATGCTCCACAACTGGCCTTACGCTGCATCGCCCTGCATGGCTCTGCACTACAGAAGCATGTGGGTGTCACTTTACATTAAATACACTGCTTGGATAATTTCATCTGGTATGGGACCTGCAAATCACAATGTCCACTGAGCATATAACCAGCTTGTCGGCTCACCTTTTTGAAATATTATATGCAAAATATGCACATAGATTTTGATGGAGGTAAAAAAATTGTGCGTTTGCTAGATGAAGTGGGTGGTTTGGAGTAGTTTCGGATGGTGAAGTTGGAGTTTGAATCTGTAGTGTTATCTAAGGGCATTAGATTGGGTTAGATAGATGTTCTTCAAACCCAAACTTCTATTTTTAAATCTCTCTCTCTTTGTTGTTCTTATAATTTTTTGTTTTTGTTGACATTGTCAACTCAAGCATACATTGGTAACTTTTTTTCTCTCTATTTTGGCATGGAAAATAGAGGCCATGAGTAACTTAGTCATAAAGAATTACCCTGATTGGCCTATAGGTGACGATGTTATAAGCAGTCTCACGTAAACCCTCATATCTGCCACCCCATTTGACCTAGTGACTTGAAACTGTGTATGTAGGTGTTACAGGAGGCTGACGAGGGGAGGGCGGCTCATAGTAATGGTCAGAATGGAGTCAATGGAATGGAAACCTCCAGCCTACCACGAGCTCGTCCTCCCCAATTAAGGTGCCACCAACCTCCTGTGGTAGGCATCTTTCCTAATGCTGAACACATTTGCGTGAAGGACCCATAAGGTTCGTCAGGATAGATTTTCCTCCACCTTGGACATTTTGGAAAAACCTTCAAACAATTATTCCCAAGAACCATAATGTCACCAAATTCGGGATGTACTGTAGGCCCATGGTAGAGCTCTTACTTAGTTTGAGCAAAGTCAAGGGATTGGTTACAAGATTACTGAGTTGTTGATACATCAGGAACTCCGATTTTACGTGTCAATTTAAATCCTTTGAAAATCCAATACGAAAAGTGCTTTCAGGCTTACTAGCCAGCGACAGTGTCTGCTTCTAGACTCGGGAGCTCATGGGGGCTTCAGGAGTCAGTGGGTAAGATGATTTTACCTTGATGGCGTAGCTCATCTGGGACTCATCAATGTGAACTGGACATGACACAGTGTCCTAAGCATGTTGAACAGAAGGAAGACAACAACAGAGGACTCCCCACTGGGCACACAATGTCATTTCAACGTGGACATGTGAGTCATTTCGGGGGTTGAGACATTGATCAATGAGATTTCAACCTTTATTCACCTACTCAAAAAGACAGGCAGAGGTTTGTTGAATTCCATAATGTGTTAAGACTATGCTTTTAACCATCTAAAAGTCCAATGGAAAAACTGTCAGATTTATGCTTCATTTGTCATCTAAATGTGTTATCACTGCACTTTCAACCATTTAAAAGCACAAGAAAGTTAAAATGGGAAAACAATGTCAGTGTCACGTTCTGACCTTAGTTCTTTTATTATGACTTTGTTTTAGTATGGTCAGGGTGTGAGTTGGGTGGGTTGTCTATGTTCTGTTTTCTATGTTGTGTTTGCTTTTGGCCTGGTATGGTTCTCAATCAGAGGCATGTGTCGTTAGTTGTCTCTGATTGAGAATCATACTTAGGTAGCCTTTTTGTGGGTGTTTATTTTCTGTGTGTTCCACACGGAACTGTTTGTTATTTCACGTTTCGTTTATTGTTTTGTTTCAGTGTTCCCTTGTTTAAATAAAGAGCATGAACACGTACCACGCTGCGCATTGGTCCTCCGATCCTTACCACTCCTCCTCGTCAACCGTTACAGTCAGATTTTTTGTATTTATACAACAATTTAATGTTATCACTGTGTTTCATCTAACAGCACAACTAAATAACCCGAATTGTAGTTGAGATTACATTAAAAGTACATAGTGCAAGGGATCAATGCTGTTTGCGATTCTGCAGATATATCTTGAACATGCACACTTTCTATGATTACATAATATGACTTTATTAGTTACATCTTCAAAATGTGGCTATGGATGAGTTACTCATTTTAAAGTAGAATAACAACTGTAACATTAGTTAGTAGGATAGCCTTAATAACTTTAGGCTATTTACTTTTACAAAAGTCACACTGAATTGTGTTAAGCTGACAATACAATCAAATATCAATAATTAAAGGAGATGTGTCTAATGCTTGGATATTTTGATTTTGGCCACTGGCTAAATCCTATTCAAAGTTAAGAATAGGATTTAATCTAAACAAACTTTAAATGCATTTTAAGTAAAGATTTATTTTATTTAGTCATTAAAACTAGTTTTTCAACCACTCCATACATTTTTTTTAACAAACTATTGTTTCGGCAAGTCGATTAGGACATCTACTTTCTGCATGACACAAGTAATTTTTCCAACAATCGTTAAACAGTCAGATTATTTCACTTACAATTCACTGTATCACAAATCCAGTGGGTCAAAGTTTACATACACTAAGTTGACTGTGACTTTAAACAGCTTAGAAAATTACAGAAAATTATGTCATGGCTTTAGAAGCTTCTGATGGGCTAATTGGCATCATTTGAGTCAATTGGAGGTGTACCTGTGGATGTATTTCTAGGCCTACCTACAAACTCAGTGCCTCTTTGCTTGACATCATGGGAAAATCAAAAGAATCAGCCAAAACCTCAGACAAAAAATTGTAGACCTCAACAAGTCTGGTTTATCCTTGGGAGCAATTTCCAAACGTCTGAAGTTACCATGTTCATCTGTACGAACAATAGTACGCAAGTAAAAACGCCATTGGACCACACAGCCGTCATTCCGCTCAGGAAGGAGACAGGTTCTGTCTCCTAGAGATGAACGTACTTTGGTGCGAAAAGTGCAAATCAATCCCAGAACAACAGCAAATGACCTTGTGAAGATGCTGGAGGAAACCGGTACAAAAGTATCTATATCCACAGTAAAATGAGTCCTATATCGATATAACCTGAAAGGATTCTCAGCAGTGAAGAAGCCACTGCTCCAAATCTGCCATGAAAAAGTCAGACTACGGATTGCAACTGCAAATGGGGACAAAGATTGCATTTTTTGAGAAATTGTCTCTGGTCTGATGAAACAAAAATAGTACTGTTTGGCCATAATGACCATAGTTACAGTGGGGCAAAAAAGTATTTAGTCAGCCACCAATTGTGAAAGTTCTCCTATTCAAAAAGATGAGAGAGGCCTGTAATTTTCATCATAGGTACACTTCATCTATGACAGACAAAATGAGAAAAAAAATCCAGAAAATCACATTGTAGGATTTTTAATGAATATATTTGCGAATTATGGTGGAAAATAAGTATTTGGTCACCTACAAACAAGCAAGATTTCTGGCTCTCACAGACCTTTAACTTCTTTAAGAGGCACCTCTGTCCTCCACTCGTTACCTGCATTAATGGCACCTGTTTGAACTTGGTATCAGTATAAAAGACACCTGTCCACAACCTCAAACAGTCACACTCCAAACTCCACTATGGCCAAGATCAAAGAGCTGTCAAAGGACACCAGAAACAAAATTGTAGACCTGCACCAGGCTGGGAAGACTGAATCTGCAATAGGTAAGCAGCTTGGTTTGAAGAAATCAACTGTGGGAGCAATTATTAGGAAATGGAAGACATACAAGACCACTGATAATCTCCCTCGATCTGGGGCTCCACGCAAGATCTCACCCCGTGGGGTCAAAATTATCACAAGAACGGTGAACAAAAATCCTAGAGCCACACGGGGGGACCTAGTGAATGACCTGCAGAGAGCTGGGATCAAAGTAACAAAGCCTACCATCAGTAACACACTACGCCGCCAGGGACTCAAATCCTGCAGTGCCAGACGTGTCCCCCTGCTTAAGCCAGTACATGTCCAGGCCCGTCTGAAGTTTGCTAGAGGCATTTGGATGATCCAGAAGAAGATTGGGAGAATGTCATACGGCCAGATGAAACCAAAATATAACTTTTTGCTAAAAACTCAACTCGTCGTGTTTGGAGGACAAAGACTGCTGAGTTGCATCCAAACAACATGGGGGTGGAAACATCATGCTTTGGGGCTGTTTTTCTGCAAAGGGACCAGGATGACTGAACCGTGTAAAGGAAAGAATGAATGGGGCCATGTATTGTGAGATTTTGAGTGAAAACCTCCTTCCATCAGCAAGGGCATTGAAGATGAAACGTGGCTGGGTCTTTCAGCATGACAATGATCCCAAATACACCGCCCGTGCAATGAAAGAGTGGTTTCGTAAGAAGCATTTCAATGTCCTGGAGTGGCCTAGCCAGTCTCCAGATCTCAACCACATAGAAAATCTTTGGAGAGAGTTGAACTTCCGTGTTGCCCAGCAACAGCCCCAAAACATCACTGCTCTGGAGGAGATCTGCATGGAGGAATGGGCTAAAATACCAGCAACAGTTTGTGAAAACCTTGTGAAGACTTACAGAAAACTGTTGACCTCTGTCAATGCCAACAAAGGGTATATAACAAAGTATTGCGATAAACTTTTGTTATTGACCAAATACTTATTTTCCACCATAATTTGCAAATAAATTCATTAAAAATCCTACAATGTGATTTTCTGGATTTTTTTTCTTCTCATTTTGTCTGTCATAGTTGAAGTGTACCTATGATGAAAATTACAGGCCTCATCGTTTTAAGTGGGAGAACTTGCACAATTGGTGGCTGACTAAATACTTTTTTGCCACACTGTATGTTAGGAGGAAAAAGGGGGAGGTTTGCAAGCCGAAGAATACCATCCCAACCGCAAATGGGTCTTCCAAATGGACAATAACCCCACGCATACTTCCAAAGTTGTGGCTTAAGGACAACAAAGTCAAGGTATTGGAGTGGGCATCACAAAGCCCTTACCTCAATCCTATAGAAAATGTGTGGGCACAACTGAAAAACTGTGTGCGAGGAAGGAGGCCTACAAACCTGACTCAGTTACACCAGCTTTGTCAGGAGGAAAGGGACAAAATTCAACCAACTTATTGTGGGAAGCTTGTGGAAGGCTTCCTGAAACATTTGACCCAAGTGAAAAAAATTAAAGACAATGCTACCAAATACTAATTGAGTTATGTAAACTTCTGACCTACTGGGAATGTGATGAAATAAATAAATGCTGAAATAAATCATTCTCCCTACTATTATTCTGACATTTCACGTATTTAAAACAAAGTGGTGATCCTAACTGACCTACAACAGGGAATTTTTACTTGGATTAAATGTCAGGAATTGTGAAAAACTGAGTTTAAATGTATTTGGCTAAGATGTATGTAAACTTTCGACTTCAAATGTACATGTACAATACCAGGCCATACACCTCAGCTTTCAATGCCATGAATTCCAAGTATGGACAGCCCTGCCAGTTCATGCAGAGAGAAATTGGCAATGTCCTCAATGCGCCACATCTGAGGATAGGAGATCACACAGCCTTCCAAGAATTTGCTTTCTCCATCCAATCGTGTTAGGCATGCTGTAGACATTGGAAGGTGACCAGGGTGTTGAGTTCAAGTGTGGTTCACATGGACAGGTTGCTTGGTTTTTGAAAGAAAATCCGTTTTTTTTGTCCATTTAAAAAAAACATCAAATTGATCAGAAATACAGTGTAGTCATTGTTAATGTTGTAAATGACTACTGTAGCTGGAAACGGCTGATTTTTAATGGAATATCTACATAGGCATACAGAGGCCCAATATCAGCAACCATCACTCCTCTGTTCCAATAGCACATTGTGTTAGCTAATCCAAGTTTATAATTTTAAAAGGCTAATTGATCATTAGAAAACCATTTTGCAATTATAGAAGCAATTACAACTGGCCTTCTTTTGACTAGTTGAGTATCTGGAGCATCAGCATTTGTGAGTTCGATTACAGGCTCAAAATGGCCAGAATCAAAGGCCTTTCTTTTGAAACTCAGTTTTTTCTTGTTCTGAGAAATGAAGGCTATTCCATGCGAGAAATGTCCAAGAAACTGAAGATCTCGTACAATGCAGTGTACTACTCCCTTCACAGAACAACGCAAACTGTCTTTAACCAGAGTAGAAAAAGGAGTGGGAGGCTCCTGTGCACAACTGAGCAAGAGGACAAGTACATTAGAGTGTCTAGTTTGAGAAACAGACACCTCGCAAGTCCTCAACTAGCAGCTTCATTAAATAGTATCCGCAAAACGCCATTCTTAATGTCAACAGTGAGGAGGCGACTCCGGGATGCTGGCCTTCTACTTTTACTGAAGTTTGGCAATTAGGTACTTTTTTCACCACAGTGTTCATGTCCTGAGTTCAAGCAGCTGTCAAGGGAAAAGGTTAGGGAGTGGATCTCAGTTCAAGGTCGCTGCTGGAAGTGTGCGAGGAAAATCCCCAAAGGACTGCACCCTCAACAAACCATGCAACACCTGCAAGGAGTTAGACCTGATAGTGCTACATGGGGTGATACCACTCGTCTTTATGGTCATTACCTCATCCTATAGTGACAGGGGCGTCAGAGCCTCACAGTGTTGTTCTGACAGATGGCAAACCATACCCCTTCCTCCAATTGCCATTTAGGCACGCCACCCTCCCCTAGAACTGCCATCCATGGTGCTTTATTGGGCAGCAGTGCCACTTGCCTTCATCATCCTCCTTCCTGACCCGGACCCAGTCACTCCCAACTTCCTCTTTATCGACAGCTTTCTGCCTCAAGCTTTCTATGCTGACAGTGTTCTCGTTGGTCAAGGCGCCATAGCCAAATCATGGCTGACCTTAACTGGGAAAACTTCAATCCCACCACAGACCAGTGGCCTGTCTGATTCCCTTCCCAGAGGTCAAGGATGACCCAAATTAAACCAGGCCACTTAGGACTAAGAGCAAAACCAGGCCACTTAGAACTAAGAGCAAAACCAGAAGAGACAGCTTATGGAGGCGGCTGTAGCAAATGCTAATTTTTCTTATACATTTTAGTAAACTGTCCCTTTTACTGCAGGCAACCTCTGAGCCATAGAGATGCATAGTGATCTCAATGTACCAATCCTCAATGGTGTGGCCCATGTTAGAGGCTTTTGGGAACTAGAGACCTCTATACATCTATATGCTTTGAGTGCACCTGCAATCAATTTCACTTGTTAAATACCTGTCTTTCAGTTCAGTGGCAAATAATCCATGCCTTGGAAAATCTCTCCAGCATTTATCCCTTTTACTTCCTTGATCTCTGTGTCCAATATCCAATGTGCATAACCAACCATATTGTTAAAAATGTTCCTTTGTTTTGTGTCAGTCAATCTTCATCTAAAGATGCACTGTTGGAAATAGTAGAATGTTTGCATGGATAGTAATATTGGATATACCTTGAAATTAAAATATATTTTGTAAATGCTTTGGAGGGAATTTATGGTTTAAGAATTCTAAGTTGTATGCAATATGATTGTGTGAATTTATTTTGTAATAAAACATTTTTTAAATTGACCTTTATTTAACCAGGTAGGCCAGTTGAGAACAAGTTCTCATTTACAACTGTAGTAGCCTGCTCATCTTCCTTTTTTCACAGCTGTCACAAAAAAATGCTTCTATTTAGTTTTAACATATTTAGTGGGGGCAAGTTTTTTTAAATTATATATATATATTTTTTATCTGAACGTGGTCCAATTTCTACAACTCAGAGCAGTTTGTCTCATCCAAATCAAGAAATCCAAAGTACATATATGTGCTCCCATTTGCCCATGTTTTTTAAAATACTTTGAATGGTAAAATGTTGTGATACTATCAAACCATCCTGTGGGATAAGCACATTCATATTTTTTTATTTATCCTTTATTTAGCTAAAAAGGTTCTAACCTTTGTTATGTTGCAGTGGAAAATCAGTCACCTTTCACCATTCAACATGCTATGATGTGATTGTTTGGTTCATCTGGACTTTGACCTTTGCTAACAGTGTTTTCATGTGGGCACAGCATACCTGTGTCCTTGGTTGGAGTGCTCTCTGAGACACTGCGGCAGGCAGCGACCGGGAGTAAAGAGAAGCACTCGAGGAAAAGACAAATGAATCAGAAATTAGGTGTGTTGTTTCACTCATGCTTTCAGGCAGTTTACTTCCCCCCTCGCACGGTCCTTCCTCCCTTCTTCTACCCTGATGACCTGAATGGGAGTAGAGAAGACGGAGTCATTCACCCATCTGCTCAAGACTCTGTAGCGCTCCAGGGGACTGGTTTTCTTGTCTATTCCTATACTGAATTAATCAATAAAGGTTGTTATGTGTTGTGTTCACACTTACAATTAACACTTAGGAGCTACCTGTAAACATATTGCATTGAACACAATCAACCCACCAATCACCAACAAATGAAGGAAAGGGATTCAATCAATGCATATTATGTCTCATATTCACTTTCCAAAAGTGTCTTCTACTATCACTGAACAATTTGACTGTAAAACACCATAGCATTTCCATTAACAAAAAGAAGCTCCAAAGTATGTCTCTGGCAAAACCTAACCATATGTCCACAAATTGTATCTCCAAATAAATCAATCTCCACCCTATGTCTGCTCAATACAGCTCACATCAATGAGAGGGAGGCAAGGAGGCTACCAATTGGAGTTGATGTCTCGATGAGAGGAGAATCAACTAGAAGATACTCTGCTTAAAGTCGTTCCTACCGCTTACACGCTGTGCTTTTATTAAACCACCATCAGTGCCTTATGCATTTTTAAGAGCTGTGGTGTAGCTATAGACCACCAAGCCATTAGCGTGTATGTGTGTGCGTGTGCACGTGTGCATGTGTGTGTATATAAGTCTGTGTGCATATGAGTGTGTTTGTGCATGTGTGTCTCTATTAGATTATCAACCCATTAACTAGAGAAGCTCAGAAATGCATCCAGGAGTACAAAACACTCAAAAAGATATTCTCTCCCTGCTCTTACAAGACCCATGCAGGCAGTATTTCCTATTTTTGAGTTGAGAAGTTAAATGCGTCATTCAAGCCACCTCTGATTTTTTTCAACAACCTCAACACACTCCTATAACGCACAAAGACAAATTTGTTAGGGTAATATATAGATGAAATATCAAAGTATTTATCGGCCGGAGAGTTACGGCCATTCGTTTGACTGCATGGCCCTTGCTATCGGGAAGATGTATGAATGTGTGAGCATTTAAACGAATGAAGCGACAGAGTTCATTTGGAAGAAAGACCTCTCAAGTGCTGGAAAACAGATATCAGTCTCTACTAGTAAAGACCACAATTGAATGATTGTGTAGATTTGTCAGTCTCAATCTCACTCTCCACTTAATCAGAAGCGACAGAGTTCATTTGGAAGAAAGACCTCTCAAGTGCTGGAAAATAGATATCATTCTCCACTAGTAAAGACCACAATTGAATGGTTGTGTAGATTTGTCAGTCTCAATCTCACTCTCCACTTAATCAGTGTTCTGCACAGACAGAGTAGCTGTATAAGGCTACCTAAATAGTTTATATTGTAACAAAAGTAAATTGAATATGTAGTAAGATTGCTCCTGACGCAAAGCTGTTAGCTACTACAGCTTCCTATTCCACTAACTGAACCCCATCAGTATAAAGCAGAACACAGTATGAAGCTCACTGTTTGAACACCAAATCGTTGATTCATCAAATCAAAGACCCTCCACCGGTGCAAATCTACACAACGGCTCACTCTCCTCTCTCTATAGGTTTCAGCCCTGTTCATTAGCCAGATACAACAACCAGGAGGTAGCTGGATACAAGAGAGGCTTGTGGGGGAAGGAAGAGGGGGAAAAACTCCAGAGGATGGAGATCCAGCCAGCTGGTCCCCAGTAGCAGATAGAGATCCATGTAACCCCCATCCATCCTCCCCACCTTCATCCCAAGAGGGACATCTAAACCTAGCTCCATTTTCCTGATTACCCATGGGCCCGAGCCACAGCTCCAAATGTTGGATAGAAGGGATGGGGAGGGATAAGGAAGAATAGGAAGGACTGCTCACAGGCGCAGGAGGTGCAACTGAGTTTGGAAAAAAAGCCTGATTCAAATTTTTAAATTACCTCAGAAGAGAATCAGGGGAATCTGTTGGGGGATTATGTAGTCCATTTTAGATAGCGCCATCTACTGGAGTTTTGATGATTGTCTTTGATACATGAAGGTTTCTCAATCACACTGTCTAGTCTCAACAAGGACCTTGCTATTAGAGGGCTTCGGGTAAAAGCTAGATGCAGCCTACAAGGAACTCTCTCTCTCTTTGTGTCAACTGATTAATTAAGGACCCAACAAAGAGTACGTTTGATTGACTGGATAATTTATTTGTTTCGAGAGGCTGTTTGATTATAGATGGATTGATTGTCAATTTGACAGATTGATTGACTGACTGACTTGACATCAACTGATCGATTGTTGTGGTTTCACCGACTACACATTTGACTAACTGGATGTTGGCATTAGTAACTAACTGACTGATTGATTAGCTGACTGAGGATCAATGTTGCAGCGGTCGACTCACCATCTCTGCCTCTCCTGTCCAGGGTGGCCTTGGCTCGCCCGGCGGAGCAGTATAAGAAGCCGTCCATGAAAGACGGAGCATCAGACGGAGAACTGGTCTCTCGGGTCAACCTCAGCTTGGGGAAATCAACACAGAGACATAGAGAAAGACAGTAAGTCTATACTGTAAGTGCAACATCACACACTCAACATAGATGAACATTAAGACCGTGAGTATATGTACACTACCAGCCAAAAGTTTGGACACGCCTACTAATTCTAGGTTTTTCTTTATTTTTACTGTTTTCTACATTATAATAGCATAATAGTGAAGACATCAAAACTATGAAATAACACATATGGAATCATACTGTAACCAAAAACGTGTTAAACATATCAAAATATATTTATATTTGAGATTTTTCAAAGTAGCCACACTTTGCCTTGATGACAGCTTTGCACACGCTTCGCATTGTCTCAAACAGCTTCATGAGGTAGTCACTTGGAATGCATTTCAAATAACAAGTGTGCCTTGATAAAAGTTAATTTGTGCAATTTCTTTCCCTCTTAATGTGTTTGAGCCAATCAGTTGTGTTGTGACAAGGTAGGGGTGGTAAACATAAGATAGCCCTATATTGTAAAAGTCAAAGTCCATATTATGGCAAGAACAACTCAAATAAGCAAAGAGAAATGACAGTCCATCAATACTTTAACTGCCATGTTCAGGGGCAGAACAACATATTTTAACTTGTCAGCTCAGAGATTTGATCTTGCAAACTTTCGGTTACTAGTCCAACACTCTAACCACTAGGCTATCTGCCGCCCAACATATAAAGGTACCACAGATGACAGTCCCCCCAGTTCTCTCTTTGCTGAAGCCATGAGTGCACATTTCAGTGCCCAACAGGTCGAAAATCTGATTTTTTTTTCAGATGACCAGGAGGAACAAGAGAACAATGATTTAGAAGAGGAGAAGGTATCTGAAGGAGAAGATGGGGAAGAATGAAACCCAGGGCATGATGCATCATCTTCAGATGAAGAAGCAATCCCCCAAGCTGAAATAGGGACATTTTTGTAAAAGAACAGCAAAATAACATGGTCCTTGTCACCATATGACAACCAGGGCAGGATGGCAGCACAAAATGTCATAAGGATGACCCCAGTGCCCACAAGACATGCAGTTGCCCATGCCCAGGACATCGCCTCAACATTATACATGTTCATCACACCAGCCATCGAAAAAATAATCCTGGAGGGTTTCCGTAAATATGGAGACAACTGGAAAAGGATGGATGAGATTGACCTGCGTGCCTACATAGGGCTACTAATCTTAGCGGGTGTGTATAGGTCACAAGGCGAGGCTACATGTAGTATCTGGTATGCAGAGAGTGGAATGGCAATTTTCTGAAAGACTGAAAGTCTTTCACACTTTCTCAAGGATGCAACGATTTGATAACAGTGAGTGAAAACCTGCAAAAAGTGTGAGAGACAAACTGGCGGCCATAAGAGAGATCTGGGAGAAGTGGTTGGAGAGTCTGCCTTACCTCTACAACTCTGGGCTTGAAGTAACAGTGGATGAGCAACTGGTTCCATTCAGAGGTACAGTTTAATTTCCATATCTGTAATGTAGGTGATTTTCACTGTTAATTTTATTATGTATTGCTGTAATATCTTTGATTTATGTGATTGTTTTCTGTGACACTGATACTAATTACTAATCGTGATCTCTTTGTCAAAAGGTTGCTTTCCTTTCCGGCAGTATATGCCCAGCAAGCCAGCAAAGTATGGAATCAAGATATGGCTGGCCTGTGAAGCACAATCCAGCTACGCTTGGAAGATGCAAGTCTACACAGGGAAGCCGACCAGTGGAGGCCTGGAGAAGAAGCAGGGGATACGGGTTGCGCTTGATGTGACAAATCGACTGAGGGGTCACAATGTCACGTGTGACAATTTCTTCACCTCTTATGAACTGAGCCAGCATCTCCTGAAGAGGAAGATCACCATGTTTGGCACAGTTAGAAAGAACAAGCCTGAGCTCCTCCCTACACTGAGAAGCCTTCTCATCAAAGTTTGCCTTCACCCCCATCACCACTCTAGTTTCTTACCTCCAAAAGAGGAACAAGAATGTGGTCTTCCTGAGCACACTGCACAAAACGGCTGAGATCAGTGA